>NC_000078.6:8435000-8800000 GCF_000001635.26 Mus musculus
TGAGCTGCTTGCTGCCTTTACTGCCTCGGACAGCAGATCCAAGTGCCATAGCTCTTCCTCTACTTTGGTGCCACAACTTTTACCTCCTGTCTTTCCAGAGCTTCATCCCAAGAAAGGAGACTCGGTGGTTTGGAGCACTAGCTTTGGGATCAAACACACTTGCCTTGGAAATTGAGCCCTGCTGTATTTACTGTAGAACCTGGAACAAGTGTCCTACCCTTTCTGATACATCCTTCCTCCATTTTCAAAATGAGAAATAGCTAGGGTCAGCGAGATGGTTTAGTGGGTAAAAGGGCTTGCCATAACACACCTGATGGTCTGACTTCAGCTCCTTGAGCCCATGTAAAAAGCCTGATGTGGCGATATACTTCTGTAATCCTGTGGTAGGAAGTTCATGTATGTAGCCTGCAAGCAAGCACAACACAGGGCTGAAACGAGAGACCCTGCCTCAAAACAACGTGGAAAGAGAGAACTGACTCCCCGGAAGGTATCCTCTAACCTCCATGTGTACCATGATGTGAATGTACCTACACTCTCATAGGCATATACAAGCAATCAATCAGTCAATCAATCAGTCACCGAGAGAGGGAACCTCATTTGGAGAATTGCCCAGATCAAATTGGCCTATGGCCATATCTGTAAAGCATTTCCTTAATTTCGTTGATATAAGGGCCCATCCCACCTTAGGAGTTGCTATCCCTAGGCAGGGGAGCCTGGGTTGTATAAGAAAGGCTGAGCAAGCCAGGAGGAACAATCCAGAAAGCAGTGTTCTCTGCTGTCTCTGCTTCCAGCCCAGCCTCTAGGTCTCTGCCTCAAATGCCTATCCTGGTTTCCCTTAGCCTGCAGCTGTTCTCTGGGAGTGTGAGATGGAATAATCCCTTTGTTCCTGTGTTGTCTTTGGTCATAGCGTGTTATCACAGTGTAGTGGCTAGTTTTGTGTCAACTTGACACAACTGGAGTTATCACAGAAAAAGGAGCTTCAGTAGAGGAAATGCCTCCATGAGATCCAACTGTAAGGTATTTTCTCAATTAGTGATCAAGGGGGAAAGGCCCCTTGTGGGTGGGACCATCTCTGGGCTGGTAGTCTTGGTTCTATAAGAGAGCAGGCTGAGCAAGCCAGGGGAAGCAAGCCAGGGGAAGCAAGCCAGGGGAAGCAAGCCAGTAAGGAATATCCCTCCAGGGCCTCTGCATCAGCTTCTGCTTCCTGACCTGCTTGAGTTCCAGTCCTGACTTCCTTGGTGATGAACAGCAGTATGGAAGTGTAAGCCGAATTAACCCTTTCCTCCCCAACTTGCTTCTTGGTCATGATGTTTGTGCAGGAATAGAAACCCTGACTAAGACACACAGCAACAGTATTTCTCAGTCAAATTAAGATAAACCATCATGCTCATCTCACCAAACAGGGGCAACAGAAGTGAGTGCAGCCAGCCTGCTTCCTACCCTACATACAATAGATACCCAATGAATGCTGTGAGTTTCACACAGCCCCCTCCAGTTCACTTTGCCAGCCCTGCCCTCTTCATATCCTTGCTTTGCAGGTGACCTCTGCAATAGATCTTTCCTCGGGTTCAGAAATAGCCAGGACAGCCTTCATTCAGATTTAGGGAGAGGACTCAATTTCTCAGGGGTGGCTTGTTTCCCAATTGCAACAGTAACCCAGGAGCAAGAGTCCTAGCCTGAGTTCTGTACTTCTGACAGCAACTCACAGTTGATCACTCTCTGACCTCACCCGTGGGAAGCACTCTGGGAACACATGCCACAGATGGCTGTCGTTAACAGGCGTGGAGCTATTTCTGAAGCAGCCAGTGTGGAGTGAGTGGTAGAAATCTGACCATTGCTCTCACACCACAGAGTGGCCAGCCAGAGTCAGGAGTGGGCCTCTGCATTCCTAAATCAGCCACTGGGGCTTATGGGAGATGGCGTGGGTGTGAAAGGAAAATGAAGAAATGGAGACGTGAAGGGGGAACTCTGGTTTCCAGCCAGAGGGGGAAAAGGAAAGTGAGTGAGGCCAGGCGGGCTGGCACTGAGAGAAGATGGGACCCAGAACCAAGCCCTACCCTAAGCTAAATAGACAATACAGAGCAGGGCAGGGCAGAGGTAGGTGACCTCTCAGGCGCCCAGAGATTCTACTTCCTTTCCCAGAGCGTCTCAATGTCTGACAGGGCAGACAATGGCAGTTCCTGACAAGGTAGCTTCAGAGAGCAGGACACACTCACACAGAAGGGATGTCCCTCTCTGTGAAGCTGGGCCAGAGTTGGGCGGTAGCCCCATCTCCTTGAGTGTGTACATCCCCTGCTGTACCAATGATGCTGGGGACAATGGGCACACAGCTCTAGTCAGAAGAGTGGGAGTTAGTACAGTGCTCCTGCTGCTTTGGAGTCTGTGCCTGCCACTCAGCTGTGTTCTTCAGTAGCATGGTTTGTTCAGCAAACATCGGAGGCCAGCTAAGCACCAGCTAAGTACCCGGGATATAGTGAGGAGCAATGTAAACAAAGCCCTCAGTCCTCACAGTTCTCCCTTGCTTCACAAGGGGCCAGAGCTAGCATCCCCATCTTACAAATGAGGAAGCCAAAATGCAGAGAAATGGAGAGGCAGACTGAAGACGTCCACCCAGTGAGGGACAGTCCTTCCCTCTAGGGCAGTGGTTCCTGACCTTTCTAATAATGCAAGCCTTTGATACAGTTCCTCGTGCTGTGATGGCCCCCAACCGTAACATTGTTTTTATTGCTACTTCACTGTTGCAATTTTGCTACTGTTATGAGTTGTAATGTAAATCTCTGATATGCAGGATATCTGATATGCAACCCCCAGAAGGGTTGTGACCCACAGGCTGAGAACCACTGCTGTTGGGCTTGTTACTGCCTCGTGGATTCCAGGGGTCCACTCTGAGATTCTGAATCCTCCAAAGCACAAGAGTGGCTGTCCCCTTGTCCCCTGCCATTCCTGGAGAGGTATGGGGAACATAAAGCCTAGAGCCTATCAGCAAACCCCTCACGGTCCAGGGCCCCTCTACCCTTCAGCCCAAGTCCGGGTTGCAAAGTTCATTGTTCATTTTCCTCAGGTGTGCGTGAGCTAGAAGAGCTACATTGGGCTTTCCTTTGAGACCTTGTTTAAAAGGCAGACCCTCTTGGCAACTGAGAAAACTGAAGCCAGAAAGACAAAGTTCTAGGCCCAGCCTCAAATGAGTAGCTACCAGGCTGCTAAGCCAGGCGACAGCTAGTGTGTCCTGCCCACTCCAGACCTCTGAAGGCCTGACATGCCTTAGGTTATATATCTAGGGCTCGCTGTCCCCCTAGGGTCAGCAATTCTACCTTTTAGGAGTATCCCCCTTATTCTAGAGAGGCAAGGGAGATAGAGGCTTTCTCCCCCAGCATGAAGACTCTTGGGCTGATTGGTAGAATAGGCAGGACCTGGGAGGTACAGAGGTGACTCCAAAGGCTGGGATTCCCTGGAGCACATCCCGGTCCTTCAGGAAAGAGGCCATCCATCCCTCCTTGTCCCCACGACTCAGAAATAAAAGGAACAAATAACTCTCTTCAACTGGCATGTATCCTGGGACATGCCCTGGACATACCTCTCTCTCTCTCTCTCTCTCTCTCTCTCTCTCTCTCTCTCTCTCTCTCTCTCTCTGTTTCCAGAACATAAAGCAACATAACACAGGAGCAGGATGGCAGAGATCTCCATGCAGGCCCCTCACCCAGCACATAAGACTCTGTTGAGAACTTGTTCTGGAGATAACCCACAGCCTTGATCCACATCAGTGACTGTCCCCATCTCATGAAGGCAAATGGTCCCCGGCTGTGCTGGGCCCCAGCCAGGAATCCTTGCTATTCTGCCTATGCCTGCCTGGCTGTCCTCCATACTCTAGCTACAGGGGCATGGATCAGAAGGTAGACAGTTTGCATGGATGGCTCACGAAGCTCTGGGTTTACTCCCCAGCACCACATAAAACCGAGCATGGCAGTACATGCCTGTAATCCAAACACCCGAGTTGTGGAAGCAGGAGAATCAGAAGCTCAAAGCACCCTGGCTGCATGTTAAGTTTGAAGGCTCTGTGCCATGGTGTTGTGTACACCTTTAATCCTGGCACCTGGGAGTGAGAAGCAGGAGGACCTCTGTGAGTTCAAGGCCAGCCTGGTCTACAGAGCAAGTTCAAGGGCAGCAATGGTTACACAGAGAAACCTGTCTTGGAAAAAAACAAAAACAAACAAACAAAAAAGTTTGGAGCCATCCTGGGCTACACAAGGTCCCGCCCCCCCCACCCCCCCCCAAAAAAAACACCAGAGTGTGTCCTAGTGACACAAACTGAATTATGTCCCTTTCCTCTAAGAGCACTCCAGTACAGTTCAGACCCTCCACATGGCTGAATCAATACTTTATGATCTGGATCCTGTTCAGTTCCACTGTGCCCTGCAGTTTTCTGGGGCAGCTGCAGAATCTAGTGGTTAGTACCACGGTGCCTGTGGACAGCTCTTCCTCTGACTGGCAGCCTTTTACACCTGTGTGTGCATTCTCGCCCCCAAGAGGTACCCCAACAGGGGGACTGTCCCAGGGACTCCATGGTGCTTTGCCACTCCTCAGTGAGAACACTGGAAAACACAAGGTTTCACCCCATGATCCAGCAACCTCCTCCTCACGGGCATCTTATTCATGACATCTGGAGTCTTCATTGGGCAGATGGCAAGACTGATGCCTTGCTGAGACTCACACTTGTAATGTTCTCTGTGAGATAAGGCATTCTGGGTTCCCAGAATCTAGCATAGCGCCGGGAACAGACAAGCCCTTGGTAAGTGTTTGTTGATTGAAAAAGGGGAGGAAGTGGAGAATGAAAAGTTTCTATACTCATATGTCACCTTTTGTTTTCACCAGAGCTATGTCAGTCAAGGACAGGCTCCAGTGTGCAGGGGTTAAGCTGTCCCTGGTGTGTAAGGAGGGCACACAAAAGACCCTCTTCAAGTATGAAAGGCCACATGGCTGTTAGGAATACTACAGTGAGCTATTTGGGATGTGTAAGATCCAAAGAGATGACCCCAGAGAGTCTGAGAGCAGACAGGATGTGTGTCATCCTCCTTGCCCCCTGGAGGCCTGGCTGTCTACCTAGAAGGCATTTGCTCTCCCCAGTGGACTACATCGTTATGCAGTTACGGGCTTAGAGTCTGCATCACAGAAAAGACTAAGTGCCCTCTCTACCTTTCCCCATACATACATACATGGTCCTCAGGCTACCAGACCAGGCTATCTGCAGCCAGCCCTGACCCCATCCGATTCCATCAAGTCCTCAAGGCCTAGCTCCTCAGCCACCTCCTCCAAGAAGCCTTCTCAGACACCTGGTTCCTAGTGTCCCTTCTCACACTCCTGATTCTGTTGGCAGATGGGACCCCCTCTCTCAGGCCTCCACCAGGCCACTGCTCCTCCCAAGCACAGCTGCCTCTTTCTCTGTTTCTGGGGTTCAGACAGAAAGGCCAGCAGAAGCTGCCCAGTGAATAGGCTAATTCAGAGCCTGCTGTCTGCTTGGAGCTTTGCAAACCACACTGTGGGAGGCAGAGGTAGCAGGAAGGTATGGGGCCCTCGGTGACCACAGTGGTTTGCCTCAGACCTTGGCTGCAGTCTGGAGGGAGCAGAACAGAAGAGGCCAGGTTTTCTGCACATGCCCTCTACTCTACAGAAAACTTTCCAGGACATTCTATGGGTGAGCAAATATGGGCGATACTGGGTGAAGCGAAACTAAACCTGGGCCTTTAGAATGGAGCTTCTCCCAGCCAATGCTGACATGGGGTGAGGCTCCTTAGGGGCATGTTTCTCACTCATTGACTGCAGAACCCCTGATATAACAATGCCTTATTTGTTGGGACATAATTTGAGAGACCACCATCAAACCTGGGTGTTTCTTGGAGTCAGAGTGGAAGAAACAAGACCATGGAGGTTCTAGCAGCCTCAGGGAAGGGCTGTGAGTGCTTCCTGCCTCGCCTTTACCTCAGGAACATTGCCAGAGTAGGATTACTAGTCCTGTGGATTCAGGCTTCGATGTGACCTTGGAAGTCTTAGCTCAAGCTGCTCAGGCCAAATTGTCCCCAGGTGAGGCCAGGGTTGCAATCCAAATCCTAGCCCCAGGCCACTCTGGGCTGTTCTGCGGAGGGATGCAGGGAGCAAAGCTTTCCCCGTCCAGTGTTGAGCCATCTCAGCAGAGCTGGTACTTCTGCCGTGTTTTCCCTGCTTTCTAACAGTTCTGCACTCAGGACCTTGGAGGAAAGAGAAATCTTCAGGGCCTTTCCAGAAGGCTACGGAAGGAGATAGATAGTGGCAAAGCTCGTGGTGACATGAACTCCAGTAACAGGAGGCCAGTGGGCAACAGAGAAATGCCAGAGCCTCCCTGGAAACCTATCGACACTGCTTAGCTGTGTGACTATGGGTGGATATGAAGCCCCTGCACCAGCCTCAGTTTCCCCAAGGGTACAGTGGGGTTGGTAAACACCAGTGTGCATGGTCACTGGGAGAAGGCTATCCATGACCCTCACCCCAGTACCCCTACCTCAGCATGGCAAGCCCTCGCCAGAAGCCCAAGGGTGGGTTTGGATCCAAGTATTACCATTTCCTAGCAAAGTGTCCTTGTGTGACTCACTGAACTTCCTGTTGCCTTAGCTGCAATACTGATTGGTTGATAAGGAAATGTCAATCGCTGAGAAATTTGTGTCTTTGGCACAGTCTAAGAAGAGCCTGATAACTCTTATTATTCTATAGCAGTGGTCCTCAGCCTTCCAATTGCTGCAACCCTTTAATAAGTTCCTCCTGCTGTAGTGACCCCAACCATAAAATTATTTTTGTTGCTACTTCATAACTGTAATTTTACTACTGTTATGAATTATAACGTAAATATTTGATATGCAGGATATCTGATATGTGCCCCCTGTGAAAGGATCGTTAGACCTGCACAAGGTTACAACCCACAGCTTGAAAATCGCTGTTCTAGAGACTGGAAAGGGACTAGTGTGGTGTTCATGCTAGGCTATGATATGGTGAAAAAGAAACCAAGTCATGGGAGACAGGGAGAGGCTTGACGTGAAGTGCAGTAAGAAATTCTCTATTACTGTGGAGTCTGATGTATGCCTAAATGCTGTCATTTCAGTGAGCGTGCACAACCATTGATGTGACAGTTTCAATGTGATATCAGCACTGTACAAAGTCTATGAAGTGTAGAGGGCCACATGAACCAATTCTTGAAACCTATGAGGTTGCTCTGAGGCCAGTCTGGGGTCAGAGTGCTACACTTGATCCCAGACCTGGGCCTCTGTTCTAGAAGAAGGAATATGTCCCTGAAGTCTCCTTATGAATGTGAGGGCTGTCCAGAAACTGTGTTTAGGCCTAGGGAAGGATCCCACCCAATCAGACCCAACTCAACAGTCTAAACATCCATTGCAAAGCCCCTCACAAAGACCCTGGAGGTGCCAGTATCATGATAGGTTTCCTGACTTGGTGTTCCGGCATTCCTTCCTTGTCCTGGATCCAATGAGCCCAGATACTGTTGTCTAACCTTTTGCTGAGTGGAGTCAGATTGGAAAGATGTCCATGGTTTCATTGTTCTGGATTTTTTTAAACAGTGTCTGGGTCTCATGCATTCCCAGTTGACCTTACTATCACTACACAGCCAGGATGGCTTTGAACTTCCGATCCTTCTGCTTCTCCCTCTCCAGTGCTGAGACTGCAGACATGTGCCATCATGCCTATGTGGTACTAGGAATAGAACCCAGAGCCTTTTTATAAAATTCCAGGACATGCCTCTATTTCAAACCTCACACTCTTCCTGTCTTTAGCTGGATATGTAATCCTGGAAGAGCCCTGCCCTTCTTCGACTTGGATTTGACTTTTAGCAGAGTGCATTTGTTACTGCCCTTCAGAGTAACCACATGAAGAACTTGCTCCCTTTCAGCACACAGACCGAATCACCCACAGCATGTGGATAGAGTTCAGAGGTATGGATGAATATGCTTGTGCACTCGAGCACACACACACACACACACACACACACGCACACGCACACGCACACGCACACGCACACACACACACACACACACACACACACACACACACAGGGGAGCCAGTCAACTACACTTGTCTCCAGTAACAAATGAGCAAGAGATATTAGAATATTAGAATGAGAGCTATATTTTTAGAAAATTTACCAGGCAGGACCAGAGGTTGCTCCAATAGCTTTCCAAACATCTCTCATGTGATTCTCCTGGCAACCTTAGAAATGGACACTATTATTTTTAACAAATGAGAAAAACAAATCTCAAGTAGGTGGAGCGACTGGCAGAGGTCACCCAGCAAATGGTGACCCTGGATAGCTCTGGCTCAGAACACCAGCCTTCATCAGACGCATTGTGCTGTCTTATCAGGACATAGATCCACAAAAAACCTCCGGGCTTTGTTTTAACAATATCCTAACTGTCCAGGTGGAGGCTCAAAGACTGAGGGAAAGCCCCTGGTAACAAGGGTCATCCCCTAAGAGTGTCCCATAAGGTCACCCCAAGGGAAGAGAATAGATGTTGGAGCCAGGCTGGCTGGACACAAACTCCAGTTCTGGATCTTGTCCCAGAATACTGCCCGGGCATGATCTCAGCTGAATATTAGGATAGTCAAAAAGGTCTTGTGTATAGATTTTTAGGTGACACAGTGTCTGGTGCCTCATGATAACCTTCAGTTGACAGAGTCAGACACTAAACAGACAAAGCAGGGGCCTTGGAGCTAAGATATATATGAAACTGTTGAGAACAGACAAGCCCACTATGTCAGAATGTCTTTATTTAAATATACCAGTGCCCTGGGATGATGCCCTTGTTACCAGGTTCCAAGGGCTGCTGGGAACATCCCTCCAACTCTCTCAAATTCCCTAGTGTTCTAGCACCCCCAGGAAAGCACTGTCTAGGAGCTGGAACCAGGTCCATCCAAGGTCACACAGTGGAACTGGTAAAGCAGCAAGCAGGGAAACAGAAGATGCTCTGTGTCCTAAGGGCCTTTGACCTTAGTCCCGAGTGGGGAACATTTGTTTGTCCTGTGGAAATTCCCCAAGTGGATGGGCTAACAACTAATTCCAGATGGACCTATGTTCCTAACTCAGGCCATGTTCCCAAAGCTTCCGTTCCCGTGATCTGTCCCCTGCCCCTTCTCCATCAGAAAGTGGTTCTCTGAGCTTCCTTGGGGATTTAGTTGGATTGTCTTCCTGCTGTTTGTTCCTGGGGCTGCTTCTTCCTGGCATAGAAGAGAGGTCCAAAAGCTGTTATCCCAAGTCCCCTACCTCTGCTGGACTTCCTGTCCCTGAAGACAGCCTCCCTGGGGTGGGTTCATTTAAACCAAGACAATGGTCTCCTCCTCATGAGGCTAAAATTATCAGAAACTGTTCTAACCCTGCCCTCCAGCGCTGGATCCTGCCCTGGTTATATGAGTGTCTCTTGGGAGTCTATGACAGCTCCCTGCTCCTCTTGGCACACAACCAGAGCAAAAAATAAATTAAAGAAAGAAAGAAAGAAAGAAAGAAAGAAAGAAAGAAAGAAAGAAAGAGAGAGAGAGAGAGAGAGAAAGAGAGAGAGGGGGAGAAAGAGAGGAAGAGAGAAAGAGAGGAAGGAAGGAAGAAGGAAGGAAGGAAGAGAGAGAGAAAGAAAGAAAGAAAGAAAGAAAGAAAGAAAGAAAGAAAGAAAGAAAGAAAGAAAGAAAGAGAGAAAGGGTGAGGAGGAAGGAAAGAAGGAAGGAAGGAAGGAAGGAAGGAAGGAAGCTGCCCTAGTCTTACAGAGCCTTTGGTGTCTACAACAGCAACATCCAAGTCCCAGGCTTCTGCGGCTATGAATCCTGCTCTAGAGTACCCTGTGCTCACCATCTACCCAAAATGAAACATGTTCCTTCCCAAAAGAGAATCTCTCACACACATATCGTAGGGGACCTAGATAGATGCATGGACTGTTTACATTCTACATTAGGACCACCACTGTGGTTGCCACGGCTACAATCCCATGATCCCCTTCTCAGGAGATCTGCAATGCCTCTGTCCTTTCCCCTACTGTTGGCCCCAGCGCTGTCCCACACTTGCTTTCTATCTAGCTTCTAAGTTCCTCAATTATTTTTCTCTTGGTGTTGGACATGGCCCAGTTCTTGTACTATTCCACCATACCCAGAAGGCTTTGGAAACAAAGTCACAGATGCCAAATCCCTCCCAGAAAGATACATGCAGGAGCCTAACAGGAAACCCTGAGGAGTTGTCAATCAGGAACAGCATCCGTTTGTCTGTCCCTCCAATAGACATTCAAGGGTGCACCTGGTTAAACATGAACAGAAACAGAGAGCATGCCTTACCATCACCCATATCATTCCACAGCTCTTCTCAAGGCTCCTTAAAGCAGACTGTGTTCAATTTTGCAAAAGGTTGACTCAAGGCCCAGCCCAGACAGGGCAAATGGCCAGTTCCATATATAGGAGCCTGGGGCTGACTCCCAGCCGTGGTCTTTCACCAAAGGCTCTTTGTACCAACTCTCCTGGCCCAGTTGGCCTGAGATGGGAGCAGGTGGGGAGCCTGGGTGCCACCACACATAACAGAAATTCACGGCAGGACAGCTGTCAAAAGGAGGCAGGGAGCTTTCTGCTCTGCTATGGGAGATTCTTCCCCGCCCTGTCCCTAGTCTATGGGAATCTCGCCCTGTCCTTTCAGTGTGGCTTCCCAAGGGAGGTGGCTCGAGGCCACTTGGCTGTGCTAAGCAGGAGCAGAGTTGAACAGCACGATCCAGCCTGCGAGGATCTAACTAGCGTTACATCTTTTTTTCCGTCACTGTTGCTCCAGTGTGTGAGTCTCCTAGGGCTAAAGCCGAGCATTACACTGCAGCTGAATCCACTGCCCACTGTGCTAGCAGTATCTGAAGAGTGTCTACGTAAATGCCCCAGAGTGGGACACAACCGTCCTTCAACCTTTCGCCGCTCTGGAGGCTAGGAGAGCATTCAAGGTGCTGGGTCTCTCTTTACATGACTCCCTCCTTGTGAGCCTGTGTGATCTCATCTCAAGATCCATAACGGCATGTACAAGTTCTGTTTTGCTAGGTGAGGGCACATTCACAGGGTTTGGGGACTTAGAACAGGTGACATCTTTTCTTAAGGGCTACTCTACCACATACCCATCATCTTTGGAATCACACGGAGCCCGATGAAATCTTGTCCCCATTACTTGCCAGCTGGTCTTTGGAAAAGTTTGGAAATATCCCCAAACTTTGTTGGTTTTTAAAAATGCATAAAATAGGCATAATGTTTACTCAATCGAGTTCTTTTGTGTGTATGTGTGTGAAAGATTTGTTTATTTATTATGTGTAAGTACACTGTAGCTGTCTTCAGACACATTTTCTTCTCTTTCCAGCCCCGATCACTCTGGCCCAAAGATTTATTATTTTATTATGTGTAAGAACACTGTCTCTGTCTTCAGACACCCTAGAAGAGGGCATCAGATCTCATTACTAATGGTTGTGAGCCACCATGTGGTTCCTGGGATTTGAACTCAGGACCTTTGGAAGAGCACTCAGTGCTCTTAATCACTGAGCCATCTCTCCAGCCCTCAATCGAGTTCTTAAAAGGGCTAAATGATGTAACAAAGGGTCTTGATTTACTGTACACACTCACTGAGTGATCTGTATGTCTAAAAAGGTGATAAAGAAGTGACTTAGAGAACTGAAGATGTCTTCCCACGGTCTCATAGCTCCTTAGATGGCAGAGCCAGCAAACCGTCTTCCTGTAGCTTTTCAAAGCCTGCTATTTTCCTTGTATCCTCCCAGACACCATGACCATAGCATCCTCTGAGTGGAGTCAAAGTACCAGAGATACTAATATTCTGGCCCTAGTAAGGGTCAGAATTTGACCTTGACTTCTTCCCCAGGTAACAGAAGAAGCCAGGTGTAGCCCTACTTGGGAGAGGAAGCCAGTGGTCACAGTATCACTGTTACATAGTAGGGCAGTGGCTGTGGAGAGGGCTTGTTGTAGCCGTTTCCACAAATTGTCTCATCCCACTTAAGGTTTGACGAAAACCCTCTAGGGTTTAATTAAGAAAGCTAAGCTTTCTTTAGGCAAAGGAATCAGCTTCACCAGGAAGGACAGACAGGGCATCTCTGGAGCAAAATGAAAGGCCCCGTGTCAGCAAATGGATTAATTCCTTCCCCTCTGAATTCTTTTGAAATGTGATCTCCCCTTGTCTCCTCTCCAAGAGACAGGAACGACTTTGATCTTGAAAGCTCTGTCACTCAGATGTCCTGTGCTGTGTGCTCTGAAGCCGCCTGCCTGGCTTGAAGGGAGGGCAGTCTTGTTGGTTCCCGGACACCAGGCTTAGTCCTGCAGTGGGAAAGAAAAGACGTTAAACCCAACCTTCCGGATTAAGTGGAGTAATGACCCACCTAAGTGGTTTTCAAGTCTTGGAGGAGCCTTGGGGCTACAAAGCTCTGGTAGGGGTCTTAGTTCTTCCAGAGCCTTAAGGGCACAGGACTGAGCCTGGCTAAACCTTAGGTTCATTCAGGGTCCAGTGACTCAAAAGAAAAGGATGTGATAGAAGGGACACCTCAAGCTTCCTCCTGGTGAGACTCAGGAAGGTTCTGGCAGTGGGAAAGGGGAAGAAGACAAGACAAGGGTGTGGTCATCGTGGAGGGAGTAGGACTGAGAGAGGGGTTACAGGTAACTCCTGGCCAATGTAACATGAAGGTAAAAAAATTTCCAACCACAGAGGGAGTCCTCAGCTGTGCCCTGGGACCCAAGGGGTTTCAGAAACTATCTCAGGCAGAGAAGAAAAGAGTTGTTCCTATCTAGCTGGTCAGCCAACTTACACCAGAAGCCCCAGCTGTGACCGCTCAGTGTTGGGCCCCAGAAAGCGTGAACTGACGCCAGCTTCAGCTCTGAAGAGACACATGCAGCAGTTGTGTGGACTCCGGGCTAACGTGGGCGATTGCTCTGGCAACGCAAGGCTGACTTCTGGCTCTTTAGCAAACAGTCGGTCTGAGGAAGGCCTCCAGGTTCTTACTATAGACTGAGGTAGAGGTGCTGCACGATAGGAAACTGACCCTTAAACCCCTTCACCAATGTTGAGGGCCACATTTCTCTTTCCCTCCTCTCCATGTTTGCTGTCTAACTGACCAAGTAAAAACTCAGCCTAACTCCATGACCAAACCAACTCCATGGCTTAAGAGGGGGTCCAGGTCCTCCTCTCCTGGTTTCTGCGTTCATCTCTGGTTACCCTCAAGCACCCCTTTGCAACGATGCTGTGTGTTTACAAAGGCAACAGCCACAAAGAGTTCAGGTAGGAGCCTATGCCTGCAGCACCTGCTTCAGGGCCCAGGGCAGGGCAGGGACTATCATGGGACATGTTAGGTTAACAGGCAATCATAGTTAAGGTAGAAAACACTTTACATCCTTGGAGCCAGGGTTCTGTTGTAGGTGTGCCCTAACATGTGACATGCCAATCTCAGATCTTCACTTTCTCCTTAGCTGTTTTGTTGTTATTGTTGTTGTTGTTGTTGTTTTGTTTTGTTTTGTTTTGTTTTTTCTCTTTTGAGACTGAATCTCCCATATCGCAGGTTGACTTCAAATTCTTAATGTAGACAAGGGATGGCCTTGCACACCTGATCCTCCTGTCTCTCCCTCTTAGGCACTAAGGTTATGGGTATGTGTTATCACTCCAGGCTTATGTGGTATTGGGAGCTGAATTGAGGGCTTCATGCAGGCTGAGCTAACTGAGTCTTCATTTCCTCCTTAAAACACTTTAGGAACGTCCTCTCACTCTCGTCTGGTCTGCTTGGCATGGCTTACAATACCCTGTACCATGTGCCCTTATGACCCTGATACCCCCTGACATTGTCCTTACTTCTTGACCCCTGAAGACTGGCATTAGCGCTGCATCTCAAGTGCTGCGTCTCCCATGTCTCTGTCCACAGGCAATCCCTACGTACAGGATTATCACCTCCTCAACTGTGTGGGAAGTTTGGTTTTCATCTTTTAACTGAGGCTGTTCCGTAACGAAGAAGAAGATACTCAATGGGTAATGAAGAGAACAGGGAACCTTCCCTCTTGGAGCATCCGATGCTCCAGTCTAAGAAATCAACAGAGATGATAAAGAAATAAAGAAGTCTTAAGTAGGTTTAAAATTCCAAGTCCAAAGCAAGTGTGCCACGAACACTTCCTGAGTATTCCCCACAGCTATTAAAGCATTGCAGGGATGGCATGCAGAGCATGGAGATGTGAGTGTCCCCATCCAAAACACAGAAGATCAAAACGTATGAATTGTGCCAGCCCGTAGTGCCACACACCTTTAATTCTAGCACTCGAGAGGCAGAGGCAGGCGGATATCAGTGAGTTTGAGGCCAGCCTGATCTGCAGAGTGAGTTCCAGGATAGCCATGGTACACAGAGAGACCTTGTCTCAGAAAACAAAACAAAACAAAACAAACACAAAACAAAACAAACACAAAAGAACTCAGCATTCGAAGACACCACCTCTTTAGCCATTTTTGGAATCTGCTCATGTGGGGTTTGGGAAGGGAAACCCAATGTCCTTCCAGGTACGAGGGCCGTTCTAAATCACTGACCAGGGTACTCTGAGAAGGCAAAGGACTTCTGAATTCTTCTGTGTGGTTTTGGCTTTACTGGCTGGGTGAGAAGTTTTGGGGAGAAGGGTGATGCTCATGACGGTTCCTTCTGAAGAAGGACCAGGGTCCTTTAAATTCTCCCACTAGGCTTGGCCAGTTACTCTGGTTCTCAGAGCTGAGGAGATCTGAGTCACTCAAGGAGATCAAGACCCATTCCCTCAAAGGGAATAATGGAAAATGTTTTGAAAACTCTGCTTCTGGTTAGTGCAAAAAAGACGTGAAATGCGACCTTACCCCCTCTCATTCCTTCTTTCTGGAATTTCAAAGTTAGATCTGGCAAATGGCAGTAAGCAGATCTTTAACAGCCTGAGCGGCTCCTCGCAACTTCTCAGCACATACACTCACTGCTCCCAAGAACCATCATGCAAAGATCAAGCACAAAGGATACTGGAAAAACTGGATTGAAGCCTCAAGACCTCACCTGGAGGCTCAGGTCCTCCTGGCTGTACCTGCACTACCTTTGAGGCACGCAGGCAAAAAGGTACCAGCAGGTACCCTGACTCAGCCAGTCAGTGCCAGGCAATGATCCAGGGCAGGCTTCCCCCACCAACTGGGCCACTCTGCCCACTCACAATGAGATGACTATCTCAGCAGATGGGAGGCAGCTGGGCAGACCATGCCATCCCACAGAGGCCAGGAGGACAGAGCAGTCTCCTCCCAGCTGTGTCTGTGGGGTTCTTTGATATTTCCTTAAATAGGATCCAATTGAACATTTTGAAAGGTTCCACATTATGTAAGTGTTACCTTCTAAAATAGAATGCTTTTCCTATTATTTTCAGCTATCTAAGAAGTGAGCCCCAGATTCTGCCAAGAGCTTCTTGTCCGAGGAAGATGAAGAGATCATTGGTAAGGCAGAGGCCCAGTGAGGTTGAGGCTGTTTGTGTTATACAACCACCTCAGGGTAGAAGGACCCCATAGTCATTTCCCACAATCCTTTGCATCTTGGCAGGACTGACCTTAGCAACTGAGCAGAAGGACCTAGTTGCATCCACTAAGTTGAAGTTAGGATGTCATGACCTGGTGCTAATGAGCAGCAGCTCAGCTGTCACGGGTTCGGTTCTTCCTATCACTCACTTCGGCCATCTTCTCCCACCCTATTGGGATGGGCTGGCACTTCCTTTTACTCCCTCCCAGCCACAAACCACAATGCTGGGCAGGCAGCAGCTGCTTAATCCATACTTGCTGGGCTGAGTCAGCTTGCAAGTGGCAAAGTGCCCTGGTGCTTACCAGGCCGGCTGGCTGCCGAGTCATCTCTGCCTCATTAGCACTGCATGATGCTTCAGAGTCTTGTCCCTGCTCCAGCTTGCAGGACCCCTGCTCCCGGCAGGACTCAGAAGAAGTTCAGGAGCCCTCCAAACTAGGCAGCTTTAAGAAGGGAAGCCCCCACTGATCCTCTGCTGGGAGTCATGTAGCTTTTCACCTCTTTTGTCTGATCCAGACAGAGAAGTCCTGTGAAGACTTTTACACATGGTCTCTTTGCCCAGCCCAGTTCGTAGCCACAAGCAGAAGGTGACCCAGGCACATGCGTATCTCAGACATCTGTTGACCTCTCATCTGCTCCGACCATCGGATGACCTGTGAGGAATGGGTTCGGAGCCTGCCTTTCTGTCCCTAACATGAAGGGAGGTCCAGCCTATGGGCTGCTGCTGGGCCTCGTTCGGGACAGGACCACGTGGGCCATCTGACCAGGGCCAGGGAAACAGAAGAGAGCACCTCAGCCTCTAGAACAACAGTGAGTCCCCAGAGAGCCTTTCTTTACCTCACACTGCATCAAGGCGGGGCCTTGCATTTGCCTAAGTGCCTTGGAGAGACTTTAGGGGTTCTCCTCTTGGGAAGAGTGTGTGTGGTGGGTAGGATACACAAAAGAGGTTTCTGCTGGGCTTTCAGTCCTGGCCCCTACTCTGCTGAGTCTCTCGATGGAGTCTCACATCGCTCTGCTTCTGTTTCTGTCTGAACAAGAGAGCACAGAGAAGTTTCCTGAATGGCAAAGGCTATCCTATGCCCTAGGAAGAGGCCAGTGCCCATCTACATGAAAGTCTCTGTGCTGAGTTCCCCTCCTGACAATGGGGGTGCATCCTCCACAGGGCTCTTTGTGCCCACTGACTGCAGATTCAGACTGGCCTTTCTTCCTGGAACGAGGGTAAAATGTAAAACTCCTCTAAGGCATACCGGCATCTCAGGCACACAAGGAGGGAATCATGGCTGTGGGAAACTGTAGCTGCCTGTGGAGGAGCCGAGATCAGGAATGTAAGGCTGCAGTCCTGCTCTGTCTGCAGAAGGAGTTAGTCCAGGCATCTCCTGCTGCTCTGAGGCTAATTGCTTAATTGAATCAGTGCAAATTCCTGCTGTTTTGGAGCTTGCGAGTTGTCTACAAGATGGGCTGACTTGGCAGGTCAGGAAGGCAGAGGCCCAAGAGGCAGCAGCCAGGAGCTCCTGACCCACTGTCTAGGCTGTGGAGGTCTCTGCTGCTCAGCTGAACTTGAGTGCCCTTGGCTAGCCCTGGGCAGGGGTGAACTCAGGCTCACATAGTCTACTGAAGAAGAGAAACAACTCACAGAAATTACCCTCTGACCTCCACACACACACCATGGCACACCTCAGTCCATACACATTTACACAGATAAGGGGGGTAGGGGGTGGGGGTGTGTGTGTGCTGTGCACTCGAGTATGCTTGAGTGTACTGTGTGTGTGCATGAGTGGTGTGTTAATGTCCATTCAGATAGACTTGGGTGAGGCACTACTACTGATAAATTAGTCTGCACTGATGAAATGAGCCAGCTCAAGCCGGATTAGAGCATGCAAAGGCAGGTTTATTGGGAAGCAGCTCTCAAAGAAAAGGGACAGGGAAGTCACCATGGAGAGGAAGACAAAAGAAAGGGGAAAGAGAGAGAGAAAGAGAGTGAACACACAGGGAGAGAGAAAATGCAGAGAGAGGGAGAGAAAGGAATAAGCCCCAAATCTCTGGTTTATACAGGAAAGACCCTCTGAGGGAAGAGGAAGCCCAGCCTCTGGGCTGGAAAGGTCAGGGCAAGAGGGTCAGGGTATGTCCTGTAAAGGGTAGGGACTGAGGGATGCTGGGAGAACCTGGAGGCCAGGTCCTCCTTGGTATGTAAAATATGTACCTTCTGTTTGTCCCAGGTCTGAATCCCAACAACTACATGTTAACCATTTCCTGTTCCCAGGCACACAGTAGGGCCACATTTCCCACCATCCTTTGCATTTAGTAAAGTGCATGCAAGTAGGTTCCGACCAGTAGAATAATGCCACTCACTGAGATGTGATGTTCTGGCACTAGCCGGGTCCTGAATCAACAACTGTGACCCTGGCACTTGACGGTGTGAGCCAAGAGGTTTCCACTGACTCTGCTGAGAGGCAGTGGGAGAGACTCTGGCTGTGGCTGTGGCTGTGGTCATGCCATCTCCTAGCTGTGTGATCTCAGACAAATCACTTAACCTTTCTGAACCTGTTTTCTCATCTCTGAAAAAGGAGTAACCTAACATTTAAGGTTGTAAAAATTCAATTAAATGATTCACAAAAAGTTCTTGGCATGGGGCCTAGCACAGAGCCAAGCATATAAATAGCAACTGCTGTTAGTACATTAAGTTGGAAACAGTTTAGAAGATTAATTCTTTTAAAACTTTTATCTGTTTCAAATTGCCTGGTTTATTTCTTAAATAGCACAGAGAAAAGGAAGCAGTCGGCTTGACTCCCTTACAGCCCTGGACTAAGTTACCAGACTTAGAAGTTCAAAATAATGGACTTTGGTAACAGTTTGTTCTGAGCTGTCCAGAGAAAAGAAGCAGGGCTTAGCTTCCTAACCAAGCCAAGAGCAGCCTGACCCTGGCCAGCTGGCTCTACACCGTGGGTGGCGGTTGATAGAAGATGGCCAAGGCTGGTGGCAGCAGGCAGTGTACAATGGATGAGTCCACGGTGGGGACTGAGCCTCCCAGGCCTGACTTCAGAACAGCCCTGGCCAGGAACCAGGTACTCTTTCCAGCCCTGCGTCTGTCTTTTGTTTGTTTGTTTGGTTGGTTGGTTGGTTGGTTTAGGTTTGGGGTTTTTTGAGACAGGGTCTTTCTATGTAACCTCAGCTGTCCTAGAACTTGCTCTGTAGACCAAGCTGGCCTTAAACTCCTGCCCCTGCCTCCCAAGTGCTAGGATTAAAGGCATGTGCCACCACTGGCCAGCTTTGCCCTGAGATTGTCATCACTCTGTGCCATTGTAGCTATTCTGACAGGCAGGTAATTACATCCCACTGTGCTTTAACATTCCTGATGATATCATTATCATCTCCTGAGAAGATAATAATAGCCATCTTTTCACATGCTCACCTCCTATCTCTGGGTCGTCTCTCCTGCGCCTTTTAGCCACTTTACAACTGGATTGCTTGCTGTTTATCTGTTGGACATCAGACACATTTCTAGACTCTATTCCTTGCTAATACCTGTGGCCTATAAAGACTTTCTCCCTGTGTGTGGTTGGTCTTCGCTCAGCAAACCCCAGCTCCACTTTAGAATATACATTCTTTCTCTGTAGCCCAGGCTGTCCTGATACTCACTATGTAACCAGGCTGACTGCTAACAGTGGCAGTCCTCCAACTTCCTGCATTCTGGGATGACAGAGCCACCACACCAGGTTACCATAGATCTTTTACAGTACGAGAGTGTTGAACTTTGATAAGTTTCATGTAATCAGTGCTTGCTGTCAAAGCTGAAAACTGTCCATCCCAAGGTGGGTAGAGCCCGTCTGTGCACCATACACACCCAGGAACCTCTAGCATGAGCCCAAACTGTGTCCTGTCTCTTGCTTACTGCCAGACCAGAGTCTTCAACTTCTTCTCTAAGTCCAATTCCCAACAAATGCCAAGAACCCACACAGAGTGACCCTTAAGCCCAACAGGAGTTGCCATGCCAGGGCCCACGTGCTTAGCTGTGAGTGTTCTGCAGGCAGACAAACACTTGCTCAGTTTGGAGTATGGAGACTAGCCAAGGTTTACAGGGCTGGATCTGGTCCCGTGATCTAGCTATCTCAGACCTGCCTGCATGCTCTAGACAGCTACCCACAGATTTGTGTGTTGTCTTCTCTGCTGGGATTTGAGACCTGGGGGTTTCTGCTCTACTGTAGAGAGAGCATGTTGAAAGCTCTTATTCAGCCACCCACATGCACCCCAGAGCCTCAGCCTTGATGGCAAGGACAGCTTGTTCAGTTGCTTCGAACAGAACACAGGCAGCTTGGCTCCCACTTTACCCAAGCAGAGTGTAATTAGTTTCCACTAACGAAAAATTAATGCCTCATTATTCATCAGCCTCTCTGATAGTTAGTCCTGAGTCCCAAATTCTCTCTTTTTCCACCCCACCCCCACCCACTCCCCCATCCCACCCTCACCCCCATCCCACCCCCTCCCACCCCCCCTGCCTCTTGGGGTAGCAATCCTTAGCTAGGCCCTTGGCTTACCTGAGAGTCTGACAACACTCATAGCTAATCCAGGGTGAGCTTTCCCAGCATGAAGGCCCCAGAGCCTCCTTGGAGATGGCTGTGAGAACTCTCCTGGGTTTAACCAGCGATGGCAAAGGGTAGCAGAGGACTCTGGGGAGAGGCAGGGACTTACAAAGAGGCCTGAGTGTCTCAGGCTCTGTTGAAGCCAGAGCCAACACCTGAGTTTTCAAGAGCACTTTGCCCAGTTGTTCAGTGAGAAGCTGGGTCCTGAAGTGTGGGGGTGGGGTGTTGGTAAAGATGAAAAGCAGAACTACATTTTGGGACTCGAATCTGAACCAAAATTCTTTTAAGTGATGAGGGCTTTGGGGAGTGAAGGAGAGAAGAAGAGAAGGAAGGGAGAGAAAAATAAAACCCCCTGGGTCACCAAGATAAGAAAGTAGAGTGGAGTTGGTTTGTGGTGAAGGAGACTGTTGGGAGAGGAGAGGATGAGAGAGAGTGATAGCTGGAGAGGTCAATAGGATTCAAATACATTTATGTTCATGTAGGAAAATGTCATGATAAATTAAATTAAAATATGCTAACTAAAGCATTAATGGGGGCATGGACTTCTTAAAAAAAATAGATGTGTATTTATTTAAAAATGTGTGTGAATGAATGGCAGAGAACAGACTCCCTGAAGGCTGGTGTCAGATGGTTTGTTGATAGAGTGACATAGTTGTAGTGGATAAATGGTTAAGAAGCAGGGTGAAGCTCCCAAGACTGGTACAGGTTCAGGCGCCTGAGCCTCGGGAACAGAATACTCTCCCATGTCTCTGCACCTTTCTCCTTAGGGCCCAATGTCTGGTCTGTGTGTTTAGGCATAGGTGGGGTGAGGTAGGGAATAAGAGACAGACACATACTCCTCATTCTTCTCGGACAAGTAGACAGGCATTGCCATGGCTGCATAGACGGAATTTAAGCAAGACTCGAGCTAAATCTCTAATGGCTGCTGGGATGAGCAGGCCTTCAGTGGCACTCAGTTTGGTCTGTCCAGGGAGGGAGAGAAAGCTGGAAGTTGCAGAGGGAGAAAGCCTGGGTCCCTGGAATCAGGGTGCTCTGAGCAGCAGTCAGGAAGCTTGTGGGAGTGGGTGGAATTACGGGAAAATGGGTTCAGAGTTGTTCAAGGTGCTTGTGTGCTAGTCTATAGGCAACAAAATACACTCACTGCTCTGGGAAGAGAAATTTGGTAGTGCGAGTAGGGTCCTCACTGCCTGCCTTTATACGCTTAAAAAAGTATTTATGTGTGTGTTGGGGAGGCGGGATTTCATGCCATAGCATGTATGTAGAGGTCAGAGGACAAGTCTCTAGAGCTAGCTCTCAACTAGTTTATATGTATGTTTGGGGGGGGGGGTGATTTCATGCCATAGCATGTATGTAGAGCTGCAGATGCTCCACCATCTCTGACCCTTAGCACCGCTTCAAGAAGACTTCTTGCCTCTTACATCCAAGGGACATTTCCACTTGATTCCTTGTCACCGTGATGGAGCATAACTTACATGTTCCCCAAGCCCAGTGGGACCATTTTAACACATTCAACTCCCAACAGAGAAGTGGCAGTGGGAGACATCATTGTGCCCAAATTTTGTGAGCTTCACTCATGCACTGGCTCTTCCCCCATCTCGTCTTTCCCTTCTCACCACTATCCTACCCACAGGCCAACCTCCAGTGTACAAGCTCTAGCCACTGCCCCCCACCCTCTGCCCCTGAACCTCAGCTCAGAACCTGCCTCTAGTTCCCCAGGGTCCGCTTGCCATGTTCCCTAAAGGACCCAAATTCCAGTGGCTCTCCCTTTAGCAAGGAGTTCAGCTGAAGTAACACAAAATACATCAATGTAATGACCGAGTTCTCCTTTCCTACCCTGCAAACATCAAGACACCTCAGCACCTTTGACTCCATTGTTCCTCACGTCCTAAGCCACGCTTCCCCCTCCACCTGCTCGAGCCTCCCTGTGGGGAAGACTGAGTGCTAGTCTCTGCCCAACACAGCCAGTGCTTTGGCTGGGGACAGGAGGAACAGAAGGATGCTTGTTCAGCCCAAGGAAGGAGAGGCCACCATGGCCACCACGGACCCACCCTGGAGCTCTACAGCTGCTGTGCCAGGCCTGACTCAGGAATGTCCCCAGGAGCCCCTCCTCCCTCTCATCCCTCCTGCCCCACCCACAGATGGAGTGCAGAAGGGAGCTCCTCCTGCGTGCGCTGCCACCTCAGACACTCTGTTCTGCCCTCCATGCCCATCCTCTGGCCAGCTTTCCATCAGGAAAAGTCCATAGCCAGGAGAAGGGTTCTTGGTGCATCGGTGTCCCTGTGCAGCAAGTGACAGGGGCACAGGTTTCACGTTTCACAGCCATAGCATACATTCTGAAACTCCGGATCTGGTCCGGGGGGGGGGGGGGGAGCTAGTGCCAAGTATTCAGTGTGCTTACAGCAACGTCACAAAGTGAACTCACAGAGCTGCCTGGCCACAGCCTGCTCCTCAGCCAGCTACCAGGAGAGGCCTCCTGGAGTTTCACACTCTTTTCTGTTTTGTTTGTTAACCTTTATTTTATGTGCATTGGTATTTTGCCTGCATGTATGTCTATGCAAAAGTGTCAGAACTTGGAGTTATAGACAGTTGTGAGTTGTCATGTGGGTGCTGGGATTTGAACCCAGGGCCTCTGGAAAGCAGTCAGTGCCCTTAACTGCTGAACCATCTCTCCAGCCTTTTTTAAATTTTATTTATTTGTTTATTGATTGATTGATTGATTGATTGATTGATTGAATCAAGGTTTCTCTATGTGGGCCCAGAACTGAGTCTGTAGATCTACCTGCCTCTGTCTCCTTAATACTAGGATTAAAGACATTCAACAACAACACCAGACTTTCATGGTGTCTTGAAAGCAGTGCTTGGGACCCCATTTTCATTCTGTTGTCTGATGGTAGGCCAGCACTGCAGGACAAAACAGCAGGCCAGATCTACACTGGATGCCAAAACACAAGAGAATGGGGATCCCTTTCCGTTATACCTGCTGGAAATTGCTTTTGTCCTTCATTCTAATGAGGGGGAAAGAGACAGAGACAGAAAGCAAAGTCAGTATAGTGGCTCAGAAGCATCAGAAGCTCAAGGCCAGAGGCCAGAAACATGGCCTAGTGATCCGAGCCCAATGACCTGAATTCAGTCCCCAGGACTTACAAGGTAGAAAAAAAGAACTGGCAAACACAATAAACAAATGTAAAATAAGTAAATCAAGCTCAAGGTCAGCCTAACTACATGTTAATTTTCCAGGCCGCCAAGCATATATGAAACTTTATCTCTTGAAACAAGAGGTGGGGCGGGGAGGGGAGAAGGAGGGGAGAGAAGAGAGAACCCGTCACCCCTTTACACGGCCGTATTCTGCAACTTCAGCCCACATTGACTGGCCCCACAGTCCCTGCTCAAGCGCAACTTGGCTGTGGCTTTTCATTACCACAGCCATGAGCTACTGTGTTGGCCCAGCGCAGTGGGTCACAGACAGCAGAGGACTTGAGGTCAGGGACTGCCAGGTGTTCTTGCTCCAGTGAGCACCAAAATGCACCTCTGAGCTCTGAGCTAGAACAGAAGACCCAGTTAAGAGCACTGTAGTCTTAGGACTTAGCTGCTAGTACACAACAGGGTTTGAGAACACAGACGCTGAAGTCTGAGGTGCGGGTGGGGGTGCTGTCCAAATTCCATGCCCACTGTTTATACTCTGAGTATAAACAATCAGTGGATGGATGTGACAAGATTATGTTTATGAAGATAACACCTCTTACCTTTTACAGATGCATACTAGAATGCTTAGGGTAAAATATACAACAACCAATTTCTTTAAAATGCTTAGATATGAGCCAGGGAGATGGCTCAGGCAGTGATGTGCTTGCCTTTCAAGCATAAGAGTGTGAGCTAAATCTTATGCTGAAAACAAAGCAAGCCTCCCTGGACTGAGTGTGGTAGCTAGTGTGTGTTTATAATCTCAGCTAGGAGGCAGACACAGATGGATCCATGGGTGTCTTAGTGTTCTATTGCTGTGAAGACACACCATGACTAAGGCAACCCTTATAAAAGAAAGCATTTAATAGGGGCTGGCTTACAGTTTTAGAGGTTCCATCTATTATCATCATGGTGGGAGTATGGTGGCCCACAGGCAGACACGGTGGTGGAGAAGTAATTAAGAGATCCACATCCAGGGCTGGAGACATGGCTCAGTGGTTAAGAGCACTGACTGCTCTTCCAGAGGTCCTGAGTTCAATTCCCAGCAACCACATGGTGGCTCACAACCATCCGTAATGAGATCTAATGCCCTCTTCTGGTGTGTCTTTGTACTAATAATAAATAAATCTTTAAAAAGAGAGAAAAAATGAAAGAGAGAGAGAGAGGGAGAGAGAGAGAGAGAGAGAGAGAGAGAGAGGGAGAGAGGGAGAGAGGGAGAGAGGGAGAGAGGGAGAGAGGGAGAGAGAGAGAGAGAGAGAGAGAGTGTGTGTGTGTGTGTGTGTGTGTGTGTGTGTGTGTGTGTGTGTGTGTGATCCACATCCAGATCTGCAGGTAGCAGAAAGAGAGAGACACTGGGCCCTGCTTGGCCCCTTGAAACCTCAAAGCCCACCCCCAGTGATGCACTTCCTCTAACAAGGCCACACCTCCTAATCCTTTCAAATAGTGCTACTCTCTAAGACCAAGCACTCAAATCTATGAGCCTACGGGAGCCACTCTTATTCAAATGACCACAATGGGGATGGCTGGTCAGCCTAGTTGCTTGATGAGTTCCAGGCTAACTCATCGAGTTTCAGAGACTGTCTAACAGCATTCTCAAAGGTGAACGATGGCTGAAGAATAACATTTGAAGTTGTCCTCTGATCTCCACATGCATGGGCACACACACAGATGTGGGCTCTTTTCACACGGACTCACATATGCACATGCACACAAAATAATAAAATGTTTAGTTTAGAAAAGCAAACGGCATATGAAGGGAAAGAGAGGATGCAGGATGTGAGCAGCTGTTAACCCTAGGGAATGGGTGTGTGGAGTTGACTATCCTAGCCTGTCCTTCTTCCTGTACAGTTAATCGTTTGTAAAGAACACTTCATAAACAGAAAAGAAAAGAAGCAGGAGATGGGGCTGGGGGTTGGGGCAGGATTATCAATTACGCTCACAGATAGGCATCAGGCTTAGCTTCCTCCTGGGACAAGGATGAGCGGTAGATAAATGGTCACGGTGTCGCTGCTCTGAGTCCAACAGGCCTGTGATTCAAGATGTGACGCTTGGAAATGGGATGCAGCCATTTCTGGCAGAAATGCTTGGGACCTGGCTGAAAAGAACCCCACTTCCATCCCCACCCCACCCCCTCCCCCAGAGAGCCAAGGCCCTGCCATCTACAATGCAGCCACACAGGAGCTCTCTTGTCTATGTTTGCGAAACCAGAAACATCACAATCCTTACCAGGAATGAGGATTGGTCTCTGTGAAGCAGGAGAAGCCACCTATAAATCCGACTGCAGGTACAAGTGTGTTAACCTGTTCTTTACAGGAACAATCAGGACCTCCCCCACACATGCGGTCCCACACTTACAGTTCTCAGGGGAAATAGGATCTACTCCCAGTCCTACCATGCCCAGGAGCCAGCACTGGCCCTGTTGACTGCAGGGTAGGGGCAGTGTGAGCTACCCGGGCATCTCTCTGAAAGTTAGAGAGATTCCAGCTGTGGTGAAGAGGCATTCTTCCTGCTTCGGGTCCCTGTGTACTCAGTAAACATTCACGAGCACCTTTCCCATCAGGACCATCCCTGAATGAGGCTAAATGGGTCAAAGCCAGTCCCCAAGCCAGCCCAGCTTGACATGGGGGTTCAGGCATAGGGCCTGATTGTGGAGCTCAGCAGAGCAATGTGCCTCTGTGGTCATGCCTGGGCTAGTAAGCTCCTAGAGAGACCTAGCAGAATGTACAAAGCAGTTGTTGGTCCCCAGAATAACTGTAGCAGCACCCAACCACCCCCACCCAACCCCCACCCAACCCCCACCCCCAGAACTTGCTGAAAATGCAAATTTGCAGGTCTTGCTCTAAAATACTGCCCCACCATAATTCAGTTTTGCTTCTATAATAAGGTATCATAAACTGTACAGCTTACAAGCAACAGAAGTTTGTCCCTCACTGTTCCCAACTCTAGAGGTGGGGTATCTAGGGTTACAGAGAGCATTACACCATGGTCGGTTTGGTGCAGAAAATCTTCAGGGCTGCAATGGCTGACTAGATAAGATGAGAGAGCTTTCCGTGGGCACTTTCGTAAGGATACTTTGTTCAGGGGGCTCTGCCTTTGTGATTCCATCAAAGGCCCTACCTGGTTATAACATCATATTGGGGTTGAAGATTTTAACACAGGAATCTAGGGTGCACCTTCAGTCTATAACATCTACCAAAGTAGAGTCTAGCACTGTTTGTACAACTACACTGGCCTATCCAGATTCAGATGGAGGTTTGAGAGCCATAAGGTCAGAGACAACAACCGTGTCCCAGGATGGACTTCACCTACTGAGGTGGGAGACAAGGGGGTTGGAGGAAGCCAACTTGAGTTACAGGGAGCGTGAGCTCATAGATTCTCAAGGAGCTGAGCAGCATCTGTCCTGGAGAAGTCCTACCCCACAGGTCTGAAACGCAAACCGGAAACTTCTAGGACAAGCCAGATGTCCTGCTTTACCAAGCGTGCAGCTCTTGACTTTGCAAGATTTTTTTTTCTTCTTCTTCTTCTTTTTTCAAGACAGGGTTTCTCTGTATAGCCCTGGCTGTCCTGGAACTCACTTTGTAGACCAGGCTGACCTTGAACTCAGAAATCCGCCTGCCTCTGCCTCCCGAGTGCTGGGATTAAAGGCGTGTACCACCACCGCCTGGCTAATTTTTTTTTCTTGCTTGGGCAAAATCTGTGTAGTTGGGTATCTCTCTAGGGTTGAAACCTCCCTGCAGTTCCCGGTGGGTGGTTGCTTGGATCTGGCTGTGAGAAATTGGTGGGAGAGATGATTGAGCAGCTAAAGCACTTGTTGCTTTTGCAGATGACCAAGGTTTAGTTCCCAGCATCCATATGGTAGTTCACAACCAGCCAAAATCCTAGCTCCAGGGAATTTGACACTGTCCCTTTGGCCTTCTAGATCACCAGGAATACTCACAGGACACATATATACATACATGCAGGCAAAATACACACACACACTTTTAAAAGAAAGAAAGTGTTGGAAACCATTAGTAAAGGGGAAAAGGCTACTGGGAAAAACAAAGGGACATCCCACTGCCTCAACCCATAATGTGACAGACATGTCAGATTTCTTGCCACTCAGCCCTTCCTTGCTTCAATGAGTGTGGGTCTTCCACAGAACCAGGAATGGCAGGAGAGGCCCTGGGAATGTTGCTCCCTGGGGCATGCTTCTGTTCATGGAGACCAAGATGAAGACAAAAACAAAAAGGGTACTTTTTTTGGGGGGGGGGTGGATTGCTACAAATTCTTTCCCAACTTATTCCATTTTTCTCTAATTCTCTGATTCTGAAAATGCATTAGGTTTGCAGTGGCTCTAGCGTTTTCTTGTAAGAGGTTCTGTACGTCTAGGAATGAGTCAGCTTGTAACAGTGTTGTGGCAGCCATCCCAGGCCCCTGGGCTCCGGGTCTATGGCAAACAGGACCCAAGGCAAAACAAGGGTTGAGCTGGGTGTTGTGGGGTGGGGGTGCTGCCATGGATGGTGGTGAAGTCTGAGTTCGGGTTTGCCAGGCCTGGCCCAGGTAAGGGGCTGCAGCTGTGAGAATCTAGAGTAGAGAAAATCCGTCCTTCTTCCTCACTAGGCTAAAAAAGAGACTATAATCATTTCCCTGTGGGAAGAAAGCAGAGAGGTAGACTCAAGTCCATAATCTCAGCCCAGTTCTAGCCCCTGATTCTGTAATTTTATAGGTCAGTAGGTATTGGCTTACAGGAGAAGCCGCTCAGCTCCTCCCAGGGACCTAGCAACAGCTTAGTCACCATCTGCAGCCATTACCTGCTGCCAGGTGTGGGTGGCACACCAGGTAGAAAAGAGTGCTTGCTACCTGCCTCCCTCCCTTTCTCCCTCCCCCCCTTCTCTCCCTTCATCTTTCCTCCCCTTTCCCCCTCTTCCCAAGTGATCCTAGCCAGCCTTTCTCTCCCTCCAGTCTGCCTCTACCCCTTCTCCGAGCCATTAATTCCTCCCCTTGCCCCAAATCAACCTTCTTTATACCAGGTCTGTCGAATGTGTGATTTCTCAGAGGGGCAACTTGGCATGGGCCCACCAGGTACCCCTGCCTGCTGCCGCATTCTATTTGACAATAGTAGGTACAATGGGGCCAGGTGCCATGACCGTACTTGAGTGAATAAAGCAGGGATTGGAACAGCTCCCACTTTATTGCCTTTGTTCAGTACAAGAATGTGCCACCATCCCCCCTCCATCACCCAACCATCCCATTCAACCCCCACCTTACCACCCCATTCACCACCCTACCACCTTACCACCCCACCATCAATCCCACTCCTACCCCCTCATCCCACCCACATCCTGATCTGGGCTGAAACCCAAAGAAACAAGAAAGACAGTGAGGGTTTGAGCAACCACCCTCCACTCCTCCCTGAGCCTAGTAGCCAGGGCTGTCTCCATGAGCAGGAGGGGTCACTCCTTCCTGAGCCTAGCAGCTAGGGCTGTCCCCATGAGCAGGAGGGGACACTATGGTCCAGCTTAGCCTCGTCCCTGGAGCACTGAACGCTACTCTTCTCCTGCCCCATTTTAGTTAAGATGTCAGCATTATGGGCAATCCAGTGGAGAATTTCTAATGGGGTCAGAGCCCTGGGCACTAACATCAAATGCTTCTTCCTTCTCATGGGGACAGATGGGATTAATGGCCATTGTTCCAAGGCCCTGTGCATTAAGACACCGAGTCCTTTGCTGAAAGATAAATTGCATATCTGCCCTGAGGGAGGATGAATCACATTTGATAATTCCCTTGATTAAAGCCCATTTATTAAAGATCCTGCTGGTTTTTTTTTTTCCTTTAATAGATTGGGGGCTGATTCCATAAAGAGAAAGGGACATAATAACCAGGTCCCTCCTGGCCAGAAAGCTTTGTCTCCAGAGAAAGTAGTAAGTAATGTTGCTCAAACTATAGACCAGAAGTAGCCTTGGAAGGAGAGGGGCAGGGAGAGGGAAGAGATGGGAGTAACAGAAGCGCACACAGGCGCAGGTGAGAGCATTCAAAGCCCTGTTGCCCTGTTACCCTGAGGAATCCACTCTCAGAGTGCGTGGGCAACCCTGAGGTTCACCTGAACCACAGGCTACAAGACTAGCTGCATGTAGCAGCACTGAAAGAGAGCTCTTTCCAAACTGCCCTGGGCTCCTTCCCTGACCAAGTTACCACGGTTACATTTTAGCAGAAAGTCAGAGACGGGAGGAGTTGGGGTGCAATTATAACCCACACTTAGGACTGGGTGCCTGGGCCTGTGGAATCCATGACAGTTCCAGACCTAGAGATCCCGGGACAGGCAGGCAAGCAGAGTCTAGCTTTGAGATGCACTTATAAACCCTGGGCTGGGAGTGCTTCTCTCTCTCTCTCTCTCTCTCTCTCTCTCTCTCTCTCTCTCTCTCTCTCTCACATGCTTGGAAATAGACAGGCCAGACACCTAGGAGGTACCCTGTGGCTCAGAAGAGCATCTATCACTGCAAAATACCCCAGGCTCGGAGGCTGCAAGCCTGCATCCTGCTTAGGAATCTCAGATGTGCAAACTGAGGCAGAAAGCCTGAGTTACCCATCCCAAGCTCTATCTCCCATTCTGTATAAAACCTTGGCAGGAGGAATGGTTTAAGTGGGCTTCTGAGAGACGAGCTCGAATATGGGTGGCTTGAGATATGTGCCTATAAAAATCTGTGTGGAGCATTTTTTTTAAACACAGCCAAATCTGTCAGTGCATCTCCTGTAGCTTAGAGGCCCAAGCTTTTGGATCTGGTCAAGTTCCTGCCTTCTGCCAGGCAACAGACATCCCTTTCGGGTACATTCCCAGCAGCAGCTAACAAGAGAAAAAGTAGGCACTTACGGGGAATCCTGCACCCACACAGGGCCAGAAGAGATGCTGTTCGCTGTAGGTGTGGGCTGTGTAGCTCCTCACCCAGCTAAGTGAATTTGCAAATTTCTCTTCCTAAAAAGTATAAGAAAATGGGACAGCCATACAAACTGTCACATCAGAAACAGACCAAGGATGCCAGGTGTTCTGAGCCCTGGTTTGGATGTGTCTCTTCTCAAATGCTTCCTTCTTCATTCCATACAATGTGGCTCCTCTTTCTCTTTCTGCTCTCTTGTCCCCTTTCCCAGTCATTCCTCTTCCAGCTGTTCCATGAAGGCCACAGACCAGGAGTAGGAGATCACTTGTGCAGAGAGCCCCTTAAAGAGAAGACTCCAAGTGGGAAGGTGACAGCGCACATCTTTAATCACAGCACTCAGGAGGCAGAGGCAGGTAGGTCTCTAAGTTCAAGGCCAGCCTGGTCTACACACACACACACACACACACACACACACACACACACACCACAGAGAGAGACAGACAGACACACACACACACAGAGACAGACACACACACAGAGACAGAGACAGACACACACACACACAGAGACAGAGACAGAGAGACTCTGAGCTGAGGAGGTGGTTCAGTTGGTAAAGTGGTGGCTTACACAATCATTGGGAACTTTTTTCACATTCCCAGTACTTATATAAAAAAACAGGAGTGGTGCTGTGTGCACGGAATTCTACTGCTGAGGGAGGGAAGACAGAAGGACCTCTGAGACTTGCTGGCCAGCTCTTACCTCTCCAGATTCAGTGAGAGCACTTGCCTCCAATTCAGATATAAAGTGACAGCTGAAGGCAGCTGACATCAATGCCGTGCACACACACACGCACATACATATACACATACATAGTATATGAGGAGTGTGGTATTCACAGCTGCACTCAGGCCCAAGAGCCCACACCATCTTCCCTGAAGGCTGTACCACTCCCCACGCACCCCATCCTCAGTTGTTTACCTAGATTTCTTACTGGGTAACCTTAGCAGGAAGTGCTCCTTTCCATCACTCTACACTGGAGACCAAGTGGATGCTCTAATGCCACATGGAGCCAAATCTGCTGTGGTCCATGCCGAAGGCCCTGACCCTGGGCCCTTAAACTGTGAGGTTTCTTCAGCAGAAATTCAGGTGGCTAAGAGGATAGTCCTAGACTGGAGAAGAAGGCTCCGGGCAAAGGGCCTGAGGAGGGTTTGACCTCTCTATGTACCTAATGGAAGTTTCTCCCCCATAGCACAGCTCCTTGGGAGTGAAACCAAGTAAATATACTCTCCTCAGGAGAGGAGCACTGAGGGAAACCCGGCAGCTGCAAGACAGACCCGGGCAGCCTTACCACAGATAGAGCTGACTGCCAGGCCCCCCACAGCCCAGCCTAATTACACAACAGAGTGCTAAACTACACGTCTGGGTCAGAAATCACTGTGTCTTCTCAAGAAGGTTGTCTGAGGAAATTACCTGTCCCACCCAACCAAGGTAGAAGTGGGGAAGTAAGTCAGGGCAACCAGACTGGGTCTGGTCACCTTCAGACTCCCTTTGCCTGCATTAGCCTCACACTTGGCCTTCCCACTCCTGAGCTAGCCCCATGTGCTCTGCCCCACACCTGGCTCCTCCTCCCCATGGCCCATATCGCTATAGCTGGACCCCTGTGGTCCCACTGTAGATTTTCCCTAGAACCAGGGTGATAGGAACATAATGGAAGGTTATATCTAGAATAAAAGATTACAGACCGTGTGGTTTAAAACATTTGCCTTTACGTTGTGGCTGTTTTGCCTATGTGTATATATGTGCACCACGTGCTGCGCCTTGGAGATCTGAAGATATCAGAGCTCCTGGAACTGGAGTTCCAGACTGTTGTGAGCACCATACGGGTGCTAGGAATCAAATCCGGTTCCCTAAGCCAATATTTCCAGCCACACATTTTGTGGTTTAAACAATAGAAGTCATAGCTTTTTAGAAAGCTAGAAGTCCCAGATCAGGTTATGTGAGGACTCTTTCCGCTGCTACAGACTACGGCATCTTCCTCTTTTAATGAGGGCACTAACCCCACTGTAGGCTCCCACCCTTGACCTCATTTCACCGGTCAGGGTTCTCATAGGATTGTGAGGGCACCTGCAGCTGCACGGAGCCATGGGGTCTGGCCCCTGGACGGCTTCCTCAGCTGCCAGCCTCATGACACACTCCAGGGGATTTGGGGCAAATCAGGATAACTCAGCATCTTCTCTCTGCCTGCCTGCCTGCCTCTAATGGTCCATCTTCACAGGCTCCTGGACCAGCAGAGGTAAAAGTGCTGAGTCCCTCCCCATCCTGCACTAAGCCCAGAGGAACCTGACTAAGGCTCTCTTCTGTATGATCTATGTCTCCGTGGGCAGAGGCTGAAATACCCACTTACAGCAAGGCTTTGGAAGTGCCTCTCTCTCTCTCTCTCTCTCTCTCTCTCTCTCTCTCTCTCTCTCTCTCTCTCTCCACTCTGACTCCTCAGCTGTGAAATGCTGATTTAAAGTCCTCCCACCCCAGGCTAGTGGGCGTTCTCAGGAGAAAAATGCCAAGAGGAGAGGCACTGCAGGCAATGGGAACTCTGGGTTCGCTCAGGAAGGGAAGACAAGAGAAACACTGAACTAGAGAAAAGCATTAGCAGCTCTAGGGCCCCAGACGTCCAATCCAGAGGCCTCCCCAGAAGAAATGGAACCCAGACTCAGGAAACAGTAGGGGTGTTGTGGTTCGGAGTTTTGATAAAGCAGCAGAGGACAGAAACAATTTAATTCTGAGACCCCGCCAACACACACACACACAGAGACACACACACAAACACACACAGACATACAGACACACACAGAGACACACACACAACACACACACAGAGTTACACCCCAAGCAGCATGCAATAGAAATGGTAGAGAGTCCTCTGAGCATCTGTGTGCCATTCTTTTTCTAAGAATGAGTTGGGGTGCTGCTTACCCCTATGTCCAATTCTGCCAAGGGTCTGCCCCTTCCCTGGCCCAGTGTTCCCTTAGGATTTTAGCTATGACATTCCAAGTCTAGTTAAGAGCTGGCTAGACAGGTGGACACCCATGGGGACACATCATCACACACACACACACATATGCACAGATGTAAACTTACAGGAAAATGGACAATAATTCATTCTTCCTAAAAACTGAACTGAGCTCAATATGAAAAATTGTTTCCTACTCCTTTTTGGGATCAAGGCCAGTTATGCTGATCCCAGAGAACCAAGTCTGGTCAGAAAAGTGCCCTCCCACCCCCACCCCCCATCACTCCCTTTTGATTTATTGCTTTCCATAAAAAGAAAAAGAAGTTGGCTTAATTTATGCTCACCAGTGAAAAATGCTACTTCTGACCCCCAAAGTAGCTGGATAAAAGTTGTTTGATATTTTTGGAGGATTCTCAATATGAATTGAAGGAACTTCTTGCTCTTATAGAGCTATGGCTTATAAATCACACCAGGAGGACAGGCAGGGCCCTCATCCAACTGGACACCTTCAGGACCCAACACCCAGTCCTTCCTCATTCCCTCCAAGCCCTCACCAGAGGTCTAAAGAGCAGAAGACACTTTCAAGGCTGCAGTTTTCATGGAAGACTGTACAAGTTCAGCAGAGTAGCCAGCTAGAAAAGTGAGCCTATTATAGTCTAGTCAAGAGAATGGAGACACATTCCCAAAAGAGAGACTAGCAAGAACCAAGGCAAGAAGGTGGAGAGTAGTCAGAGAGAGTAGACTTCTAGGTAGAAGATGGGATGTTTTTCTGATGGGGTATCAAAAGAGTGATTGAAGTTAATCTAGAAGACCATAGACACAGAGTTTATATAAATATTTATATAAATATAAATAGAAAGAACACTAACTCTTGAGAAGTTAGCATGGCAGCTGGAGAGGGCTGAAGTCTTCAACTATTGTCACACACAAGTCATGGTCCCATAAGATGATTAGAGTGGCCTCCTACACCCTGAGGTCACAGCCATAGGCTGCCCAAGACTACAAAAATGTAGCTAATTTCTAAAGCCTTTTTTTTTTTGCTTTTCACATTAGTCCATTTCAAAAGCCTGTTTCTTTTCACACTATCTTTGCTTGACAATGTTTCTGTGTGTGAGGGCATGGCCAGGTGGGTCTGTAACCTGCAGGTCTGCATGTATGTACACTCCTGGAAAAGCCAGAGGTCAGCCTTAATCATCCATCCTCAAGAGCCATCCATCTTAGTTTTTGAGACAGTCTCTCACTGAGAAGCCCACTGATTTGGCGAAACTGGGTGGCCAGTGATCCCTGGGGCTCTATTTGCTTGCCTCTTTTCCCAAACAGCACATGCCGCTGCACCTGGATTTTACATGGATGCCAAGGACTGAACACAGGTCCTCATGTCTGTGTAATAAGCATATACTAACTGCGCCATCGCCCACATCATGTACCTTGTCATCGTTCCCATTAAGTGTAGAAGTATAATGCTCACTGATTATTATTATTATTCAACATTTTCAACCAGTCGGACACAGCAAATGACCATCATTGCATACTTTATTCTGATGGGTTCATGTCACCCCTCTTCCTGGATAGTTAGTACCTCAAAACCAGAAATAATTTGATTTATCTCCGTCCTCCTATCTGCTAGCACAGGGATGGGCATAGACTAGAACTAAGTAAACGGTGAGTTGGTAGACTCAGGGAATGGTATCAGAATGACCGGCTGTTTGCTCAAGTCCAACCATTATAAATGATTTATTGTGCTTTCAAGGTTAAACCATGCATGCCGATGTCCTTTAGTCAGATTGCTGCCAGGCCTTCTAGCCTGAATGTGTGTGTGTGTGTGTGTGTGTATGTGTGTGTGTGTGTGTGTGTGTGTGTGTGTGTGCGCGCGCGCGCGCGCGCGCGCGCGCGCGCGCGAGTGTGTGTTAGTATGAGGCCAAGAACATAAGAATGCCTGTCCTTCCTGCTGAGGACATGGACTTCTGCAGGCACTGCAATTTTGTACAGAAGCCAATGGGCAAAACTCACCTCTCCCAAAGCTAGTCTTGCAAAATATCCTTGTTACGGGGGAGGGGGGGTCGCAAAAACCAGACTGTGAGAGAGGACAGTATATAGGAAGATTCCTAAAGAGACGCTTAGGATTCCTAAGATGACCACGACAGGGCCATGGTGTGTAAGATTGCCAGAGGGAGCCACTGGGCTATAGCACCATCACGGGGTCTAGCTGACCTCATCATGAACTCTAGCTGACCCCATAGAGAACTGAAAACAGAGATAGGCCTTCATCATGGTCCTCAGCTATGGCAAGGGCTGGGCTTGTATACCTCTCCTATCAATATACCTCTCGAAATCAATGGCTGTTTGTCATCCCTAAGAAAGAGCTAGCCTTAGACAGCCATCCTTAGAGAGGCTGTTGGCAGTAGAACCAGAAGTCCTTCTGGACATGGTAGGGGCCATGGCACAGCAAAGCTACCACACTTGTGTGGTCACTCGGTGCAGATAGAATGACCAATGTTCAGAGCTGGAGAGATTCAGTAGAGTAGGAGATGGAACTGCATCCAAATTGTAATCTTGTAGCTTATAAACTATAAACTGTACCAGCTTAGAATAGTATCAAACTTCTTGGATCTTCATTTATAAAATAATAACAACATTATTTTTGTTGCAATATTATTCATTGGTTGGTTGGTGAGAAGGTATCACTATCATGTAGCACAGGCTGGCCTCTAATACACTATGTAGCCAAAGATGACGTTGAACTTCTGACCCTCCTGCCTCCACCTCCTAAAATCTTCCTGGGATTAGAAATGTGAAATACCATGCCTAGTTTTGTACATAATGAGGATCAAAGCCAAAACTTTGTGCATGCCAGGCAAAAACTCTACCAATTAAGCTACATCCCCCATTCTTTAGAGTGTTTTAAAGTAAGGATTAAATAAGTATAAAAATGTCCTTGGCACAGCACAATGTTTCATAAGTGGCACTGATGCTGGGCGCCCACAGTAATTGTTGCTATCTTAGCAGCTGCAGAGGCAGAATGGCTCCCTGGCATCGGTACTGGATGCCTGTGGATGGGAGCTATGTCAAATCTGTGTCTAAAGCCATCAGGTGCATAGACTACAGGGTCCCAAGGGTGTCTGTTACCATAGCTAGCTGTCTCCTTTAACCTCAAGCTTACTGGGCTGAGGGAAGTTGTCTAGAGACATTATCAAGAACAAAGAACAACACCGGGAAAGGGGTCTCAGCTGTTTTCTCCAGTAGAGCACATGGCCGGCTTGTGTGCCAGACAGAGTAGACCACCAGAAGTGGATAAGATGGTCACTTTACAGGCTGTGGGCATCGCCTAACATACTGGCCTGTCCAGAGGGTGTGAGCACATGACAGTGAGAGGTGTTTGATTTTACTATCCCTTCTTCCAGATGGTCAGCTGGTAGAAAAATCCCCTGTCTGGGATGACTTCTGAGCATATGGGAGGGTAGAATGTACTACCACCGTCAGGGCCACCAGGAGTGGCTAAAGAGCTTCAACCTTCCTTCCTTCAGTGGGAGGAAGTCGCTATGGTGACTAGAGCTCTTTACAGTGCTTTGAATGCTTCATTCACCTAGACAGAAAGTCCCAATATAGGGCCAGAGAGATGGCTCAGTGGTTAAGAACATTGACTGAGAGGTGCTGAGTTCAATTCCCAGCAACCACATGGTGGCTCACAACCAACTGTAATGAGATCTGACACCATCTTCTGGTGTTTCTGAAGACAGTGACAGTGTACTCACATACATGAAATAAATAAATAAATCTTTAAAAAGAAGGAGGAGGAGGTCCCAATATGCAGACTCTAGGATAAGAAAAAGATGATTCCTAGGTATGAATCCATCGCCAACTTTGGGGCTTAAGCAAAAGTGTACCTGAGTAAGTATTTATTTATTGGAGAGAGATGTGGGTGGAGAGGGAGAGAACAGACCAGGGGATCTCAGCAAAAGGGTATCAGACAGACTTGGGAGAAGGGTGAGGGTGGACAGGACACTAGGCAGAGTCGGCTCAGACTGGATGCTGTAAGCAAGCACCACGGCAACTCCATGGTCAAGTGTCTTCATAAATCTTATCTTCAAGGAAGATCAGGCCAAGGATAGGGGAAGAAGTCTTGCATAGCCACGGTGGGATGTTTGGCATTGTAAGCAAGAGTGTGGCACAGTAACCTTGGTTTTGTCAAACTCAGGGTGTGGCCTTGGCTCATTCCACCTTCGGGTTTGCTTTTGTGAGGATAATTAGGTATGGCAGCAAATACAGGTTAGCTGTGATAGAAGACCGGTTAAGGTCTGCTTTTTTTTTAATCTTTCTCTTTTTGCTGAGACATTAAATCCCTTCATATATATATATATATATTTCCCTCTGTAAAATATGAATAAAACTTGTTACCTCACATGCTGGTTTGAAGTTATGGAGCAGAGAGCAATCCACTGCACATGCGCCCAGGAGCACCAGCAAGCAGTCGCTGTCACCCCACGCCCCCAGGTCTCTAGCTGAGGTAACTGATCTAAAAGCCCCTGTGAGCTTTGGTGAACACCAGAAGGAAGTAGCCATCCATCCGCAGGATGCAGCTGGCTTTTCTGTTTTGAAGCACAGCTCAGCCCATCAGTCAAGACTGGCACTTGGCTCTGGTACTCCAAATAGAGGGAAGGTTCAGCCTGGGCTTCACACAGGGGCTGGAACACTGCCCAGAACCTGGGTGATGGAGTTAAGCAGGCCCCTACCAGGGTTGCTTGTATCTGGGTTTCATTTGGTTTTTGCTCTGAATTCACAGAAATGACCATAGACACAGAATTCCACTGGGCACCTTCAAGAGATGAAGGCTGTATGCAGTCTGCCTGGGCCAGACGTGCTTGGGACCAGAATCACCTTCGTTTGGTTCAAACACATGATCTTGTCTGATAATAGCAGAGTTTATCATAAGGAAAGCCCACCCAGGCTGCACTCCCCAAATTATACCCTTGTCCTGGTAATTGCATAGTCATTCAGAGCCTGCATCTGGCTTATAACAGTATTTCCATGCAGGCCAGATCGAGTGCCACCTCTCATTTGGTGGAACAAAAAGAAAATTGTACACTTTGATGACTCAACTACCCCCAGCTTGGGGTATTAGAAAGGCACAAAATCTCCAGTCATTTCTATCTCAGCTTTGGCTCTTTTGGGGATACGTTCAGCCTCAACATCCCGATCTGTAAAATGGGAATGCTGAAACTGCCTTGCCCTCCACAAACCCAAGGAGAACTGCAAAATCCAACTCATAAAAACATTATATATACATATATATATATATATATATATATATATATATATAGAAGCGTTACAGTATGAGTTTTGAAAAGTATTGCCTTCATGATGGCTTCTGCTTCTTAGCATGTAGGACAGACCCGATCAAAATGAAAGGTGACAAAAGCCATGCTTTTCCAGCCTGTTCATTAATGACAGGTAACTCTCCCCTGCAGCTTTCAAAGTCACACATGCACCTGCTCAAACTCTGGGAGTGTCCAGCTGTTTACTACAACAGTGAGGCCGACTCGATGCTAACATTGGTATTGTTTGAACCACCCACTCAACAAAGATTTGCTGTGTGCCAGCCCTAGTTCTGGAGTTTGCAAGGATCAGCAGGGAATGAATTCACCAAGCAACCCTGGAAAGCGCCTATGGTGGGGGGGGGGCAGGAATTTTAATTCTTTCACCGTTGCCCCTGCTTGTGTTTGTCTGGCAAAGATCTTTACCTACACAACAGACTGCCTTCTGTTCCTCATAAAGTCATCCTCTGGATTGGAGACTGGACCACCAACCAAAGAGCACACATGGAGGGACCCATGGCTCCAGCTGCATGTGTGGCAGAGGATGGCCTCGTTGGACATCAGTGGGAGGAGCGGCCCTTGGGCCTGAGGGTGTTCAATGCCCCAGTGTAGGTGAATGCCAAGGCAGGAAGATGGGAGTGGGTGGGTGAACACCCTCATAGAGGCAGGGGGAGGGAGGATGGAATAGGGAGTTTCCAGAGGGGAGATCTGGAAAGGGGAAAACATTTGAAATGTAAAGAAAGAAAAGAAAGAAAAAGAAAAGTAATTTTTTGACTGCATATAGCCTTGAGCTAAAAGGAGTTAGGGACAAGTCAGGAACAGCGATCTCTAAGATAGTCCCAAGTCTTAGCTCTAGAGGAGGTGGGACCTGGGAGAACGGAACCTATAAATGAGGCAGACCAAGGCCATATGTAATGACCAACTTTATCCAGAGCACCTGATCTCTCTCCCACAGAACCAGGCTGAGCAAGCTCATCCTCAGATGCGATGCTCCCCTTTCAGCAGCATCCTGTAGGCCCACCTCCTCAGCACGCGTTTCCATAGGGAAATGTCAGGCTCTCTTTTCAGGTTCGATCTGGTACCACAGTGAGCCACTTGCTTCCCAGTTAGGCAATAGGGAGCTACTTTAATCCTTGGCAGGTTGTTTTATAATTGGATTATTTTATGGGGGTCAAATCCAATGCCACCATTGGTCTTAGGAAGCAGGGACAGGCCCAGGTGATCGGTAGAATAAGTCAAGTTGGACTTGGGATTTGAGACACACACACACACACACACACACACACACACACACACTACTGAGGAGAAGTAAGCCATGTTTTCCTAACTGCACACAGCCCACCAGCTCCCCGCCACTGCTCAGCAGATTTGTTTGCCATTGTTCTTCATCCTGCCTTAGAACTGTATTCTTGTTGGAGCGTGAGGGATAACCAGTCCACTTACAGAGAGAGCCACGTACTCACACTAATGTTCACCACTGCATCTCCAAAGACCTGGCAGAAGCTTCCATTATTCTCCCCCGTATGTTTTAGATCAGGCCACATTCTTGAGCTCTTTTTCCTCTGGTCTAAATAACCCTGAGGGGTTTTGCTCATCCAGTTAGACAGACAATAAAAGACTCATCTCCACTGGGTTACTCTACTGAATATTAAGTGTTTCTGAGTGTATGAAAGGGAAGGCCACAGGCCTGGAGGAGCTCATTAAGAAGCCGTCCAGGCTAATGCCAGCCATTCAGCCCTCCAGAAGTCACCTCTGAGACTTCAGAGTAGGCTCGACCCTACAAGCTACCCCAGCTGCAACTAGCCCCCAGTGTCCTCTGCCTCTTTTCCAGAGACAAACCTAAAAACCAGTGGTCAGCTTTGGAGCTTGGCCTGTTACTGGATGGGCTCCCATCCCAGCCTGCAGACCTCAGCTTATAGCTGTTGCTTACTTTCTGTGACTGACTGCCCATATGGGTGTGTACCCAGATTTACTCAGCCTTGGGCACACCCCTCCAAAATCAAGCCCAGCAGGAGGCCTGCGACTTTGTACTCTGGGCATTTTCAAATCATCTTGAAAATTCTTGACCTCAACAATGTTTACATTGAGCCAGGAGTCAAAGAGAATTAAACCCAAGCTCAGACCTAGAATAGCCAGTCACGAGTCATGCCCCTGCAGGAAGAAAATACACAGATAGTGGGCTTCTAAGACAGTGGAGGACAAACCCAAAACAGTTCCTGATGTCCATGGTTCTATGTTGACAGACTGTCCTAAGCCCAGAAGATAAGAACCCCGTTTCCTCTTTAGACAGTCCAGAACTGCAGTCTGGGGGGCTGCTTTGCACATCTTCAGCTTGTGCCTTTGGGAGCCCCCTGATATTGGGGGGACTTCAGAACCTCACATGGGAAGACAGACAAGTACTGACCTGGAGAGCTGGCTTGAAGCCTAGCCCATAGTAGATTCAAACTTCTCCAGGGGTGCGAGTTGACAGAGTGTAGGCTGAGGCCTCAGGTGACAGAGCTGGGAGCTCTAGATGTGGGGAGGGTGTGAGGGAGTGGACGTGGGATGGGGACTTTCCCAACAAGCTGTAGCCCTGTCCACATAAGGGAAAGTGCTTTTGTGTTTTTCGAGAACTATGAACAGGACTGGGCAGAAGTACACCAAGAAATGCATGCCCACTGGGGAAGGCCAGATCAGCAAACTTTGAGGTCTCACCCACTCCAGAAGGTTGGGTTCTGACACCAGGCAAGTGCTGTGCTACTCTCGTTCTGTTGCAGAGGGGCCTCACAGCATCATAGGCACAAGCCCTTACAGGGCATCGGGGCTTCGTGAGCAGCTTCTATCCTGGGGCTTTGAAGGGAGAACAATAATTCCATGCTTAACCCAAAACATTTTGGGGTGGGGTCATAGCCTTTGAATACTTCCCAGGGTTCCCTGGGGGTTCCTGTGTCTGGGACTGGTGAGACACAGGTCTGCCTACCACCTGGCTCAGCCTTTTGTCAGAGGGAGCAGGAGCAACTGGCATTTGGGACAATCTGGTTTGACTTCCAGTCACTTGGAATTGCCCATTATAGCTGGGACTTAGTCAAAGTCTGGGGCAAAGTTGATTTCTTTCCAAGATATCTTATCACAGGACCGGCAGCATTTCAGATGAAGCCCTTCTTAAGGAAACCTCTTCCTGTGCACTGGCTCCTAAATCAATGACTAGTTTAAATGGTTGAAAGTTCACTAGTTACCTGGATCCACAACTTAACCAGGTGGTTAAACTGTTCTAGGTGTCAATTTCCCCGTCTGGTAAATAAGGATCATAGAACTTATAATTGGTATTCTGTGCTTCTGGGAGAGAGGGGTGTGGGGGGGGGGGAGACAGAAAGACAGAAAGAACAAATGTTAGTCTAATCTTGGCTTAGATTCTTCTATCAGCCAGCAAGACAGAATGTTCAGGCCCCACTGAATCATCCATCAACCATCAGCTCTGGTTTGAAACAGAGAAGGCCACCCTGCCTGCTGCGTGTGTGTCCCTACTACAGACGTTAAAAGCCCAAGGACCAGAGCTCTCAAACCGCGTTGGATGGGGCACAACAAAGGTGTTATTTGGGTAGATAGCTCTCTATCTATCCATCCATCCATCCATCATCTACCTCTCTCCTCTCTTCTCTCGCTCTTCTCTGCCCCGCCCCCCATTGCTCTTGAGGACACAAATCATATCTACTTGCTATTCATAGCTGTAAGCTAGGAGCCTGGGATAAGGCAGTTGTTCAGTAAAGAGCCAAAGATGAATGTATGGTAAAATGAAGGAACAAAAACTCACTCATTGAAACTACCGCAATCCCACTTGTAATGTTCTGAGGACGTGGCAAGCCCTGATCTACTCACTCCTCAGGTCCCTAGCCCAAGTGAATTAGTAATTAGTTAATAACTGAAATATCTTAAGAGTTTTCTGTTGGAGAGAGCAGGAGCACAGAAGGAAGGCGACAGAGCGCCTTAATGTTTTTCCTGAGGCTCTGTGTGGTCTTAGGCAGCCACCCAGTCTCTCTGAGCCTCCGTTTTCTGACTTTTCAATGAGCCATTTGGCTTGAATGATTTGAGGTGTGTCTGCCACTTCGGTGGTTCTTGCAGGGGAAAAAGAATCAGTTGTGAGATAACAGCCTTAACTTGGAAGTCGCTACTGTCTACCTCCTTGCTATTTGTTTTCTACTCATTAACTTGATTACTCCTTTTGTAAAGACTGAGACTGGCACTAGCGGAACACACTGTCAGAGAACCTGGCATCGGATCCGGGTCCTAGCCCCGAATGACGACAAAGCTGTCACCTTTGTGTGGGGCATGGGAGGTGGGACTGGAAGAGATTACTGAAAATCAGTAAATCATGAATTAAAAATTCTCAGACTGGGACAGTCCCCACTTCAGGAGAGATACACAGACTCATACAAGTGGGGCCTTTGTGTGTTACTCCAGGGAGGAAGTGGGTTCTCCCGGGTCGCGTGGAGGACAGACACTCCAAAACAGATTCACTGCTTCCTAATATCCTAGTATGAAGAAATCAGTCTCCACTTTGACAGCATCCTCCGAGGTTGATTGGACTCTTTCTTATGGCTTGACGTCCAGTTCTGGAGCATCAAACTTATGGGTGGCAGTTGCTCCCTGACAGATGTTTTCTATGTGCTGTGCCTGGCCTCTCCTCTCCTCTAATCCTCCCCTCCCCTCTCCTCCCTCTCCTCTTTTTCCTTTTTCCTCCTCCTTTTGCCTCCTCTCCTCTCTTCTCTCCTCTCCCTCTTTCCCTCCTCCTCTGTCCATTGCTGTCTCTGTCTCTGTCTCTGTCTCTGTCTCTGTCTCTCTCTCTCGTTTGTGTCTGTGTGTGTGTGTGTCTGTGTGTGTGTCTGTGTGTGTGTGTCTGTGTGTCTGTGTGTGTGTGTCTGTCTGTGGGTGTGTGGTGTGTGTGCCCGCCCACTGAAGACAGAAGAGGACATTGGATGCCCTGGAACTTGAGTTACAATTGTGAGCTACCCAGTGGGTGCTGAGACAGCATCTCTAGCCCTTCTGAAGGAGCCTTCTAGTTTCCGGTCTGTGCATGGGATACTTGTGTTCTCCTACAGTGAGTTGCTAGCAATGTCCTTCCCTGTGAGGACAATGAGCTGCTGTATCCTGGTCACCCCAGGCTGTCCCTGGAGAAATAGACCTATTGGCCTAATCTTTGATTCCAATTATCTGTCCACAGACTTGAATTAAACACGAGAAGGGCCTTGTAGAGGTCTCTAAGCATCAGGTACTAGCATGTACTCAAGTGCATAGCACTTGATGTCCTTAATCCTACTGTCCCCCAGTCTTTTGTGGGACTGGCCTTATCCCATAGCCTTGATTCCATCCTGTGGGCATAGGAGACACAAACACAAGATTCTCAGAGAGAGGTTTTATTGGATACACTAAAGGCTGAATGAGGACTTGGGTGCCTCTGGTCTTTTCAACTAGGGGAGAGCAGACTCCACAAGGGCTTCCTAGGGCTCAGTGCAGGAGACACACTTAGCTTCCAGTCCTCCAAGGTCTGAGAAGTTATGGTAGGGAGGGTGGAGTTTGAGGTGGTGTTCCAGAGGGTCTCTGCTGCTCTGGAATTAAGATGTCAATTTTCGGAGAATAGACCCTAGAGCCACAGGCCTCTTTGAGACAGAAGGCATGGGCTTTGAGGACACAGTCTTGGCTCCTGAAGTAGAGACCTGGAATACTGGCTGGGTTTTAGTGATTGAAGGTCTACAGACCAGAGGCTGGAAGAGTGTGTGGGTGATTTGAATTGGTCCCTGGGTTGCCGGGTTTTGACTCTGGAGGCCTTTTCCTAGACTTTACTTCCTTCGGTTTTTTTGGGGGCAGCAGATGCAAAGCCTTGGCCTGGCCCCGAGTCAGGCGGAGCCCGAAGCCAATGCCTATTCGGAGAGGCCCAGGTTCCTGGCACTGGGCACAGGGCATTAGTTTAGGGAAGGCAAGCAGTTGGGGTATAGTCTTGTACTTGGAGGTGGGGCAAGATGGGGTGCGGAGCTGGAGACACACCAGGCATATGGGGTACTCCACGACTGGGGCTGGGCCGGGTGTGCCAAGCCACAGGCGCTGCAGAAGCTGGATCTGCAGGTCTCGTGCAATTCTGCGGCGCCCCACATGGTCCACCAGGACTTGGGTGAGGGCCCCTGGGTCCTTGAATTCTGCAGGGTTCACCTTACTTGGCACACATCCCCTTACCGGCCTAGAGGACCTGGTGCTTCTGGACTGAGGGCACTCCCGTGCTTGCTTCTTACTCTGGATCCCTTGAGGTGGTGAGCTGGGGCCAGGGGAAGTGGTCTTGGAGCTTTGAAAGTTCTGGAGGCGGGAAGGGGACTGACAGGAATGAGAAGAGGAATTTTGTAGCTGGGAAAGAAAGGAGCAGGTAAGAGGGGGAGAGACACAGAGCTGATAGTTGGAGGGAGAGGTGGAGTGTGGAGAGGGGAGTTTTTCACCAAAATAAGTACAGTTTTGGCGAAAGCAAGAGGGGGATCTTGGTAGAGAGGAAGAGGAAGGAAGAGGAACAAAGTCAGAAGAGTCCAAAGAGTAGAAGTAAGGTCTAGGAAAGTGGGTCTGCATGGTGGCGGGCAAAGGAAAGTGGGTCTGTGTGGTGGCGGGCAAAGGAAAGTGGGTCTGCGTGGTGGCGGGCAAAGGAAAGTGGGAAGAAGGGAGGGTCTGATGGGGAGAAGGAGATGCTAAGTTGTGTGGAGGGGAGTCCACAAACCGTGAGAGGACCTGAGGGAAACACGCTGGCGGTACTGCATTCTGTAGCAGCACCTGGTTCTTGTTTTGAGGCAACATTGCCTTGACTCCAAGAGGGAAGTGGATGGGGTGGACAAGACCAGTGGCTAGAGACCTAAAAGTCAGTATGGGGATCCCTGTGGCCAGCTGTGGCTGCTGCTCAAGACTGCTTTCTGTACAGAGTGTGGCCGCAGCAGCCTCTTCTACCTGGCTGTGGTGTGCTCAGTCCAGAGCCTGCATCTGAGCTTGGATCCTCGATTTTCTTTAGCTGGGGGTGTATGAAAACAGAGGATGAGGGCTGTCCCTGGGGAACTGAGGGACAACCGCAACTATCTGGGTGGAATCAGGATGAAGACACTCTGTAGGACCTGTGGAGAAAAAAGACAGAGGTCAAAATGTCAGGATGATTGGCCCACTTCTGGATTCTGCTTCAGGTGCTCATTTCCAGTGGGAACTCAATACCATCGATGTGAGGTCTTTGGCTGTTGTTCAGCAGGTAGATTGTTTGCCTAGCATGCATGAAGCTCGTGGTATGATCCCTAAGACCACATAAGAGTGGCATGCTGGCATGAGCCTGTAATCCCAGCAGGGGTATAAGGAGGTCGAGGCTGGCCTGGGTTCCAGGAGTCTGTCTCAAAACAAAGACTAGCAGCTTGTCACCTTTGAGGTCAGAAAATCTGGCAAGATGCTATAGAGAAAGTTAGGAAAATCGAGAGTCTACCCAAGATACAAAGATACAATTTCCAAAACACATGAAACTCAAGAAGAATGAAGACCAAAGTGTGGACACGTTGCCCTTTCTTAGAATTGGGAACAAAACACCCATGGAAGGAGTTACAGAGACAAAGTTTGGAGCTGAGATGAAAGGATGGACCATCTAGAGACTGCCATACCCGGAGATCCATCCCATAATCAGCCTCCAAACGCTGACACCATTGCATACACTAGCAAGATTTTGCTGAAAGGACCATGATATAGCTGTCTCTTGTGAGGCTATGCTGGGGCCTGGCAAATACAGAAGTGGATGCTCACAGTCATCTATTGGATGGAACACAGGGCCCCCAATGGAGGATCTAGAGAAAGTACCCAAGGAGCTGAAGGGGTCTGCAACCCTATAGGTGGAACAACAATATGAACTAACCAGTACCCCCAGAGCTCATGTCTCTAGCTGCATATGTAGCAGAAGATGGCCTAGTCGGCCATCACTGGGAAGAGAGGCTCCTTGGTCTTGCAAACTTTATATGCCTCAGTACAGGGGAACACCAGGGCCAAGAAGTGGGAGTGGGTGGGTAGGGGAGTGGGGGGAGGGTATGGGGGGACTTTTGGGATAGCATTTGAAATGTAAATGAAGAAAATACCTAATAAAAAATATACAAAAAAAAAAAAAAGAAAGAAAGAAAAAGTGGAGATTCTGGCTGGAAGGAGGAAAGGACTGAGGGGAAATGGGCCACAGAGAGCAGCCAGGGCCAAATGGGGAAAGGACTGGAGAGTACTGTGCAATGCTTTACCAGCGTGCGTTCCTTCTGCTGATTGAAAGACACTTCATCAAATAGGGGACCTGGAAGAGAAAGCAGAGTCACGAAACAGTCTATCCACCCTCCTCCCGCTTCACCCTCCGCCCCCTAACCTGACTCTGACCTGATATTCCAGTCTGAGTGGTGGCCTCAGTCCTTTTTCTGGTACACAGAGCTCTTCTGTGGTACAGGGTTTTGTCCTAATCCTGACACACAGATTTTGTAAGCATCCTGGTTTCCTGGTATGCTGGTCCCCCTGGCCTCTTGTCACCCTCAACACCGGAGTTCTCTTCCCTCAGCCTGGCCTGAGAAGGATTATCAGAGTGGCAGCAACAGTAGGGCCAGCTGGTAAAAGGCTCCAAGAGACTGAGGCTTTGCCTAAGGGGCGGCGTTGCCGCCCCCAATGGGAGCCAAGGGGCTCGTTCCCTGAAAGCAGCTCTCTCTCTCTCTGGCATCACAGAGGTCAGATAATGACATCATAGATTCTCTTTCCCCTCAATGTTCTGGGTGTTTCTCAGGGGCCTGCAAAGGCTGGGTTGATAAAATTTGTCAGGTAGAATTGTTTGATGCACACCCACAAACCAAGCTCTGCCTTGTCTGCTCTTAAAATCTACAGCTCTCATCACTCTCCAGGAGGCGGGGCTGAGCCTTCCAACTTCCTCATTGGCTTGCTGTCTGAGTGAAGTAGCTGTGTTCCATACACTTTTGTCTTTGAAATATCTCTATCTATTTTGATAGCTATTTTTTAAAAGATTTTGTTTATTTAGATGTATGTCATGTGTTTGCATGTGCCCTTGAAGCCCTGAAGAGGGTTGGATCCCTAGAGCTAGAGTTTTAGACAGTTGTGAGTTGCCTGATATGGGTGCTGAGATCTGAATACCAGACCTCACAAACAGCAAGTGCTCTTACCTACTGAGCCTCTTTTCAGCCCTTTAGCTAATTTCTTTTTTTAATTTTATTAAACGGTTTATTTGCTTATTTTATGTGTATTGGTGTTTCACCTGTACGAATATATGAGGGTGTTTCTTAGGGTTTCTATTGCTGAGACCATCAGGACCAAAAACCAAGTTGGGGATGAAAGGGCAATAAACCCTTACACTTCCAGATCATAGTCCGTCATTGAGAGAAGTCAGGACAGGAACTAAAGGAGGGTTGGAAGCAGGGGCTAATGCAGAAGTCATGGAGGGATACTGCTTACTGGCTTGCTTCATATGGCTTTCTCAGTCTGCTTTCTTATAGAACCCAGGACCACCAGGCACCACAAACCATGGGCTGGGCCTCCCCCATCAATCTCTAATTGAGAAAATGCCTTACAGTTAGATATCATGGAGGCATTTCCTCAACTGAGGCTCCTTTCTCTCTGGTGACTCCTGCTTTTGTCAAGTTGACACACAAAACCAGCCAGAGCATCAGATCCCTTGGAACTTGGGTCACAGACAGTTGTGAGCCACCATGTGGCTCAGGGCATTGAGTCCTCTGGATGATGCTGGCCAATGCTCTTAATCACTGCACCATCTCTACAGAAATAGCTATTTTCTTAACACTGTGTGGTGTCTGTGTTCACATGTGTGAGTTAATGCACATGTGGGTGTATACATGTGGAAGCTAGAGATCGCTGTCACATGTCTTTCTGAGTCACTTCTCCACTTTACTGAGAGGGCCTTGGGCACTCAGTCGTGTATCATAGCACCTCTAGTTCTTCTCCATATTAATGAGGTATCTAATAGCCTTAGCCTTCAGTCAATGACCTTCTTGGATATTCTCACATCCTTTCCCCAAAAGATATATAATCCCTGGTTCACCCTGGGAAAAGGCGTGCAGCTGCATCCACTCTCAATAAAGCAATATGCACAAGCACAAAAAAAAAAAAAAAAAAAAAAAAAAAAAAAAAAAATGAGACTTATTCCAGGCCCTCTTTTAAAATCTGATACACTCCTCAAGGCAGCAAAGGCATTCACATCAATATGGCCTTCTATGGCAGCACAGACCACAGACATCTCACAGACATCTGTGTGGTCTTTGGTGGTATATGAGTCGCAAAGAGAACCCTTAAAAATTGTGATAAGGATGTTGAAGTGTAGCTCTCCACAACTGGCTTCTGGTGGGGATGGGGATGGGGAAGGACTCAGACTCAGTTGTCTTTAATGGGGGTTGCCACAGAGAGTTTGATCATGCTCCAGGGCAACCCAACACAAACTGGACTTGGCTCTTGGTTCTTGGTTCTCTCTCTCTCTCTCTCTCTCTCTCTCTCTCTCTCTCTCTCTCTCTCCTTCTCTCTCCTCCTCCTCCTTTCCTAGTTCCTCCTCCTCCTCCTCTTCCTTCTCCTTTTTCAGGGCACAAGGGGGGCCCCAAAGGTAACAGGGGCAGACCTGGGAGACCTGGGAAGTGAGTGTGCTCAGGGTTCATAATGTGAAATTCTCAAACAATCAATAAAAACATGAGAAAAATGTCATGAAAGAATGACATTGGACACCTTTGTGAGACCTCCTGAAGTATACAGGAAACCCACAGACATGGTCTTTCCAATCATTCTGGATGTAAAGAACTCACCGGAGCCCTGCGGTGGAACAGCCAGAAACAACAGCCGTCCAGATCTGGCCTAGCATGTGCTTCACAAGGTCCTTTCCTTGAGCCTGGCCCCCAAGCTCTGTGGTCCCAGTTGGGTGGCTTCGCTATGTTTGAGAATGACTCCACCTGTGCTCACCCCATGCACCAGGCACAGAGCAGGCACAATCTCTCGGAGGTGTCCAGCCTCTTGGCATCACAACACAACATGAATGTGCTAGGCCACATTCGAAGCTATCCTGGGACACAGGTGGACCAAAGGCCACATGTTGGATACATGCAGAAAGCTATTCCCCTCCCAGACTCTAGTACCAGGGTTCCCACTAGCATGTCAACTCTTGTATCTCTAAGTTAGATGCTCAGGACTTTGTACACTTAAAGAGGTCCCCAGACCGTCAAGATCAAGGTCCTCAAATCAAAAGAGCAAAAGAGTCATCCCCACCTTGACAAGAGGCCCTGGTGGTTAACAGACTTACTCTGACATAGAAGAACACTCAGGTTAGAGTGTTTTAGAGAAAGAGATGGGAAATGATTGGTTTACCAGCAAGATAAACTATAGATGTGTCAATGTTCTTCAGCCAAGCCAGGGCAATCCCCCAAATTCCTCAAGAGTAGCAAGGCAGAGTGTTCCTGTGAGAACTGTACTTACAAGGCCACATTTACCAAGTGTACCATAAAAGTGTCCAGTTGATAGGAGGAGCACTCCTGGGCTGGCAACTGCAGTAAAGCAAGGCCATGAGAACTCACTGCTGGATTCTCTGTGCTCCCCAGAGCTATTTCATTTTGGATTGATGGTAGCAGCAGATTGGGGCCAGGCAGAAGAGAGCTGACAATTATCAGGAATCCCAGAGACAGACCCTCAGGGGGTCCTTGAGCATCACCCTCTTCTCCACACAACAAGTTTGCCAAGTGGGACCAAAGATTCCTCCATGCTGTGGATTACAAGGTCCACGTCTATAAATGAAACCAGAGAATCGGTTTCCTGATTCCATGCAATGTAAAAACACAACACTCCTTAGTCAAAAAAGTCTTACAAATGTGAAGTCACTGTCAACACTGACTAAATGGAGAAAACAGCCTCGGATCCCATGCTCGGAAACTAGCCCTGTCTGCAGGGGGCGGGATGAGTGTAAGTCATTTGCAGAGGAGTTTGTCTTCACTGTCTGAGAACAGGTTAGTCATAAACACGACAATCTGTGAAGGAGAAGAGAGTGGGGGGAGAGAGAAGAGGAGGAGAAGGCAGATGAAGGCTACAATAGCTCAATTTCTTCCATTCCACAAGCAACATTCGAGCTTCACTGGATGTAGCTATGAAGCTAAACACAACCTTCCTAGTATTTATATGATACCTGCGTGACTGGGGCATCTTCCCTCCATCTTTCCCAGGAGTTAAGGTTTTGAAATATAATGACCGTTGTAAGGAATTAAGAAGGTATGACTATATACCAGCTATAAGGGGCTTCTGGGTGGTGAATAGGATTAGATAATGTCATCAGAGTAGAGTAATGCTTGAATTACTGGTGGCTTTGTGAAAGAGAAAAACTAAAAGATATACACACACTCATACATGTACATATACATACGTGTGTGTGTGTGTGTGTGTGTGTGTGTGTGTGTGTGTGTGTGTTTTCCTTTCTCTTGCCATGTGATGTCTTGTGCTCTCTTGGGACTAGAAAACCATCATCAAATGTACCTCTTATTCTTAAACCTCCAGAGCCAGGGGCCTTTTGCCTTATAATTTACCCAGGCTATAGCACTGCCCAGTTAACCACAGAAACCGGACCAACTCGCTCCAGTCTTGAAAGATCAAGGAAAGCTGCCATAGAAATTGAATGATAGTTGTCCCAAGTTCTGAAGCATCAGAAACTTGCCCCTCCCAGACCCTAAAAGTCCAGAGAAAAAGTTACTACGGGGCTGGTGAGATGGCTCAGTGGGTAAGAGCACCTGACTGCTCTTCCGAAGGTCAGGAGTTCAAATCCCAGCAACCACATGGTGGCTCACAACCATCTGTAACAAGATCTGACGCCCTCTTCTGGAGTGTCTGAAGACAGCTACAGTGTACTTACATATAATAAATAAATAAATCTTTAAAAAAAAAAAAAAAAAAAAAGTTACTACCTACAGAGAATCTTGCCCTCTAAATTTTATGTTTTTTTCCAAGGGAAAAAACCATATAAGATTCTTAATGTATGTATTGTTATTATTCTGTTTATTAAGACCTCAGACATTCAGAAGACTCTGCCTCAAAGAATTCCTAGGGATGGTGGAAGTTAGCCGAGATCTCTGCTGTCCTCCTGTATATAGGCCTAGTGTAGTATACAACACATGTGTGTAGAGCCTGGTATAGTGTACTGCACATGCATGTAGACTGGCCAGGAAGGCTAGAGTGATTTTCAAGCATGAATCTCCCGAAAGCTTTGCTATGAAGGGCTGGGATATCACCTAGGAGAGTCATAGAAAAAGACAAGAACCTTTACTTTAGGGAACTGATGAGGGATTCTTTAGACCTTCCTCTTTGATCAGAGCAGTAGGAAAGCCACAAGGATGAGCTACACTAAGATGCTCTTTATCTCTTGCAAGTTAGCCAGGATCTCTGCTTTCCTCCTGTATATAAGCCTACTGTAGTATACAACACACGTGTGTAGAGCCTGGTATAGTGTACCGCACATGCATGTAGACTGACCTGGAAAGAAGATGGGTATCCCCTGCAAGAGAGCTCATAGGAGCCCCTGGCCAGAAGACCTGAGTTCAGCTTGCTTCTTTCACCCAGCACGTGCCTATTCACTGAAGAGAGAATTCTTCACTATCTACACACACTTGTGCCAGTCACTAGACTAACAGACATCAGGAGTCATCCTAGCTAGAGTCCAGGTAGAAACGGAAGCAAACCTCATATGTAGATCTTTAGCATGTCTGCCCTTAGGAAGGAGCTACAAACATCGGGCTTAGACTCCTTCCTGATTCTCTCAAACTCTCCTAAAGCTCTGACCCATCAGGACCTGACAGTCTCAGACACCACTTTCAAGAAGAAAGTTCATACCCACCCAGTTCAAATTATGCATCTTTAAGCTCAAATAGCATTTTGGCCCTTGGCCTAGAGAGGGAGAGACCTGACCAATCACCTTATGATTTGAAGAGGGTGAGTCAGGACCCAGCTAAAGTAGCCTTTCCAGACACCTGTGCCAGCCAAAACCTGAAGTCACACTTCTCGTTTTCAAAGGTGGGGAGTGATCAACTAAGTCTGCCCTCTATAACCAAGTGCCACAGGACAACATTTCCACCTTACAATATTCCAGAGTTTGCCCCCAGTTTCTTAGAATTTGGAATCTGGCACAGCTGAGTTGATTTGACATTGTATCTCAAAGTCACTTAGAAAGAAGCCAAACCAAACCAAAGCAAACCCAAAAAACCTTTAAGGTGAACCAGGAACAGCCAAGTATCCTGCTAGTGACTACCCTTGCCAAAACGCAGTCCAAATCTCATAGAGATCAAGCATTACCAGAAAGTCCAGTTCAAAGGCAGTTTTCTTAAAAGGTTGAAATTATGGCCACAGTGGGCATGGAGGGATTTGCTTTGAACAAGAATTTCCACCCATGCATTTCCACCTGGTGCTTTGCCCTGGTGATATAATTTTTTTTCAGTGCCCCTTGACAAGAAAGTGCAAACAGAAACCATGAAGCCAACCTGTCTAAAGGGATTTTCTTCAGCCTGTAGTCTAACGAAGCTTCCCTCCTCCCTCCCTGCTAGACAAACAAGTTTGTCCTGCCTTAAAAGGATTTGCAAGCCCAGTTGCCTTGGGTTTAGTGAACTCCACAGCAAAAGCAGAGCCTTGGGCTCTGACACTCACCATCTGGTGGTCACATGACCAAACCACCTAGCTTCTTCTTTTCCATTCTTTCTGGTTGAGTCTGAGGATTTTCCTGGGCTACAAAGAGACAGAAACTTGCTTTCTCAGTTAACAGATGTAATTATATTCGGAGCCTAGCACGTCTGCATCTTGCTCACATGGGACTAACAGATAAATCTTTATAGTGCATATTTCTGGATTTCTTAAAGACGGTCAATATCTTTACCAGCATGCACTCCCCCCTGGCAAGTTACCGATGCCCCTCCTGTCTATGCCTATGCCATCCAGGTGGGGCAGGCCAGTGCCTCTGCAGCTTTCTGCCCTGGCCAGGCCTGCTCCTTGCTATGAGTCAATGAGTCAACAGACTGGCCCCATGCCAGAGCAGCCTCTGATGAGCACTGTGCTCTCAGGAAGAAAAACTGCTGGTCCCAGACCCTTCTACTGCAAGGTGGGGGGTTCCACTCCTGCTACCTCTTCCTGGGACCTGAATGGTAGGCACTACTTTCCCTGCATAAGCTGCCAAATTCATCCTTGCAATTCTCAGGATCTCCAGTTTACCAAAGGCCCCTGACCTTGAGGAAGGATTCGGTGACTGTGTAGTCACTATGCAGCTGTGATGTGCTGGCTCCTGCACCAGGTGCTGAGGTTGCCAAGCAATGGGTACCATACAATTCTCCGAGGTCTTATGGTTGAAAGGCTCTTCTATCCGATTCTGATATGATCACTTTTGCTTTATCTTAGTATATTTTATTTTTGCTATTTTTTTATTATACCTTAAATGCCTATTTTTTTTTCTAACGAGAGACAGAAAGGAAATCGTCTGGATGGAAGGGGGCATGGAAGGGTCTAGAAGTAGAAGGAGAAAAAACCATAATCAGAATATATTATGTGAGGGGATGGGAAATCTATCTTCAAAAAAAGAATAATAAAATAAAAACAAAAAGAAAGGTCTTCTATAAACAGGCGTTTTCATGATGACCCAGTCACACACTTAGCCAAATTTCTCCCATTTCCATTTTGTACTTTAGCTACTGAGAGGAATCCATTCAAAGACTGGTACTCAAGACGGTTTGAGGACTTCAGATGAACTAGGCACTGTGCCAACTCCCTGCCTTGACCATGTTTGATCTTTGAAACCAGTTTACAAGTAAAAAGGCTGAGGCAGTAATGTATACAATATAATTGGCCTGAGGGTAGGCAGATGGCTCTGCAGCTAAGGGCACCGGAGGACCGGAGTTCTGACCTCAGAAGTCAGGCATGGCTACACATACCTGAAAGCCCAGAACTGAGAGGAGCCTAACTAGAATCTCTGAGGCTTGCTGGCTGCCAGAATAGCAATGAAACAAAACAAAACAAACAAAACAAACTAGGGTCAGTAAAAGAACCTATGTCAAATGAACAAAATATAGTGAGGTAAAGATAGCAGATACCCAGCATCCTTCTCTGGCCTCTGCTCCCGCCAGTGCGCAGAGGCCCCACACCTACATACGACTCATACACATAGACACAAAGATGCATGCCCCCCACACACACCTACATATGCCTCATACACATAGACACAGACACATGCCCCCCACACACACCTACATACGCCTCATACACATAGACACAAAGACACATGTCCCACACACACCTACATACGCCTCATACACATAGACACAAAGACACATGCCCCCCCACACACACCTACATACCCCTCATACACATAGACACAAAGACACATGCCCCCCCACACACATACAGAGGCCCCCCCACACACACCTACATATGCCTCATACACATAGACACAAAGACACATGCCCCCCCACACACATACAGAGGCCCCCCCACACACACCTACATATGCCTCATACACATAGACACAAAGATGCATGCCCCCCACACACACCTACATATGCCTCATACACATAGACACAGACACATGCCCCCCACACACACCTACATACGCCTCATACACATAGACACAAAGACACATGTCCCACACACACCTACATACGCCTCATACACATAGACACAAAGACACATGCCCCCCCACACACACCTACATACGCCTCATACACATAGACACAAAGACACATGCCCCCCCACACACATACAGAGGCCCCCCCACACACACCTACATACGCCTCATACACATAGACACAAAGACACATGCCCCCCCACACACATACAGAGGCCCCCCCACACACACCTACATATGCCTCATACACATAGACACAGACACATGCCCCCCACACACACCTACATACGCCTCATACACATAGACACAAAGACACATGTCCCACACACACCTACATACGCCTCATACACATAGACACAAAGACACATGCCCCCCCACACACACCTACATACGCCTCATACACATAGACACAAAGACACATGCCACCCCCCACACAGAGGCCCCCATACCTACATACACCTCATACACATATACACAAAGACACATGCCCCCCCCCACACACACACAGACACTCACTAATTAGCCCAAGAACGCCCAGGCTGTCCGTACAGAGAAGGTGCAGGCCTTTTGCCTGTGAGCTTTGGCTTTCCGGATACCAACTACTATCCATGCTACCCTGGAAGATGAAGGGACACAATGAGCTCCCCATGAATATAGAAGAAGGGGGAGCCCTCCCTCTCCTACTCCACTCTTCTGCCCCTCACTTGAGACGCCCAGCAAATCATACACATAGACACAAAGACACATGCCCCCCCACACACATACAGAGGCCCCCCCACACACACCTACATATGCCTCATACACATAGACACAAAGACACATGCCCCCCCACACACACCTACATACGCCTCATACACATAGACACAAAGACACATGCCCCCCCACACACACAGAGGCCCCCCACACACACCTACATACGCCTCATACACATAGACACAAAGACGCATGCCCCACACACACACCTACATACGCCTCATACACATAGACACAAAGACGCATGCCCCACACACACACCTACATACGCCTCATACACATAGACACAAAGACGCATGCCCCACACATCATACACATAGACACAAAGACACATGCCCCCCACACACCTACATATGTCTCATACACATAGACACAAAGACACATGCCCCCCACACACACCTACATATGTCTCATACACATAAACACAAAGACACATGCCCACACATACACACCTACATATGTCTCATACACATAGACACAAAGATGCATGCCCCCCACACACACCTACATACACCTCATACACATAGACACAAAGACACATGCCTCCCCACACCCACAGAGGCCCCCACACCTACATACACCTCACCACATATGCCTCATACACATAGACACAAAGACACATGCCACCCCCCACACAGAGGCCCCCATACCTACATACACCTCATACACATATACACAAAGACACATGCCCCCCCCCACACACACACAGACACTCACTAATTAGCCCAAGAACGCCCAGGCTGTCCGTACAGAGAAGGTGCAGGCCTTTTGCCTGTGAGCTTTGGCTTTCCGGATACCAACTACTATCCATGCTACCCTGGAAGATGAAGGGACACAATGAGCTCCCCATGAATATAGAAGAAGGGGGAGCCCTCCCTCTCCTACTCCACTCTTCTGCCCCTCACTTGAGACGCCCAGCAAAGTCTAAGATCTTGGATCTCTTCCATCATCGGCTGAGGATGAAAGGGATACATAGAAATGATAGGGAATGGCAACATGTCCCTGTGACCTCGGCCACTGCTATCACAGGCCTCCCCTGAACCCCACTCATTATCCCGCTGATCCTTCTGAATGCTCTTTGTTTACTTTTAGTCTCGATGTCACCCAGAGGTATCAGATCACAGCAAAGCCTGGGAGAAAATGCTGGACTTGCTCAGCCAGGTTTGCCCTTTCTGCTTTCAAATTGCTTGTACATTCACTGCATTTTTGCCTTTGGTTATTCTGTCAGATTCGGCAGGGAACCATCAGTATACCTCACAGTTTTTACCATCACTCATACTGTTAAAATGTTGAACAATTCCTCCCTGGCCTAACTAAACCCAGAGAGTGCCCAGGCTTACATTCATGTTCTCTTCTCTACTTCATCGGGTCTCCGTGTGGTCTACAACTGTAGACATCCTTGGGTGGAATTTGTAGTCACGTGACTGCACAATGCAAAGGAAGGGGCACAAGTGGCTCTTCCCATTTACAGAGTCTGCCTGGGTGTGCGGTTGCATATCCGCGCCTTCCATATTTGGCTATTACTGAAGAGTGTATATTTTACAAGTGCTTTTTTTTGCACTGATATAAATAATACTTTGTATACTGTCAGAGATCCACTTAAAACTTTTTAGCTATTAAAATAGCACATGTGTTCTTGCATCCCCTTGAGGTGCTTCTAGAAGGTTTTAGTTGTTTATCCAAAGGTCAAATAAGCTCCGGAACAAAGTGGAACCGATCAAACTCACTTCTTGTAACACTTGCTTTTTACCTTTTTCAGGCCTGAAGAGAGAAGCAAACTCTCCGACTCGCAGTTGGTAAACAGAGCTGAGTCCTTAAAGCCAGAGGCTCGCTTCCCCAGCCCTTCTGAAATGGAAAGACAGGCTTAGTTCAGCCAAGCTTCCAACCAAGAACCCAAACCTTTTCCACCTTCCTCTGAAACTTGAGGCTAAGCTGAGTACACGCAGCCTCCTGTGGAGGTGGCTCTCAGCCCTGGAAATGCATTGCTCCTGCCTGGCTCAGGAGCTCTGCCACCTTCCCCCAGAGACCTGGCTGGGTTGATGGAATCATACACTTTTGCTGGGGCTGGCTGGAGTGGGGATTTCAGAGAAGAAGGCCTTTTCTCCATTGGTCTTGACGTGCAAAGCCTGGCCTTAACACGGAACGGGTTTAGGCTGGAGCTGTAGCTCAGTTGTAGAACACATGGTTAGCATGCATGCATCAGACCCTGGGCTCAGTCTCCAGCACAGGTAATATAGCAGTTCTAGTAGTGATGCTGGTGGTGGTGATAGTGAGGCTGCTGCTGCTGCTGCTGCTGAAGAGGACAATGATGATGATAGAATTAGGGAGACAGACAGTTGGTAAAGTTCTTTCTGTACAATGATTAGGGCCTGAGTTCAGTCTTCAGAACCTATGGACAGGCAGGGGTGGCACACAACTTTAATCCCAGCAATAGAAACCCTAACTAGGACATTTAGTAAAGTCTTTGCTTCAGAGACTCATTCTTACCCACAAAAATTGTGGCCTCTCTAGATGACCTGAACACAGAATCATAGTCTGATACAGGAAGTAAGGGCAGTGGACATTTCCAAAGATATCCAGTTTGCAATATGTAGAAAATGAAACTCAGTACTTCCGAATTCTTACACCCTTCACCTGGATCTGTTCATTTTTTCTTCTTTGTGGCTTAAATAATGGCACTGACATTCTCAAAGTTACTTCTGCCAAGGTCCTGAGGTTGCCATGGTGACTGCCACGACTATTTTCACAGCTTCTCCTTCCTCTCCCAGCTGCTTCATCCTCCAATGTCCAGTCCCTTACTTCTAGCTGACCATGACAAAGTCCTCCTCAAGATCGATCTCTCTCTCTCTCTCTCTCTCTCTCTCTCTCTCTCTCTCTCTCTCACATACACACACACACACACACACTCACACACCATCATCAACACTCCAGTCAGTTCTACCTTTCTCAAATCATAATCCCACAACAGATTGTTATCTTGGGGCCAGGCAACCTTAGGTTCCAATCATAAACACACTTGATTTTTGCCTTTTGAGAAATCTTGAGCCAGAAAAACACAGCTAAACTGTGCCTGAATTCCTGATTTATAGAAACTCTGAGTCAATAAATGGTTTTCTAAGCCAATGAGTTTTGGAATGATTTGCTATGTAATCATAGATATTAATATGAGAATTAAATAAAATCACAAAATAAAGGGATTAGAATAATACTTGGTGCATAGTCACTCAATCCTCACTAATATTATTATTGTTGCTTGTTTAGACATGGGATACTATTAATGATAGGAGAGATGTAGTCCATCTACTGCATGCCAAACTCCTCACAAAGTGCTGAACCCAGAGTCTTTCAGCTAGTACTTTGTTGACTGCAAGGTTAAACAAGATGGACTGTTGACGTAGCTCAGTTGGTAGGGTGCTTGCCCAGCATGCATAAGGCCTTGGGTTCAAACACCATATAAATAGGGCATGGTAATGCATGCATACCTGTTAATTCCAGCACTCACAAGGTAGAGGCAGAAGGGTCAGAAGTTCCAGGTGATCCTCCACTATATAGCTGGTTCAAGGCTAGCCTGGGCTATATGAGACCCTGTCTCAGGGGGTAGGAGGAGAATAGGTAAGAATGAATTACGTCCTCTAGATAGACTGTTGTGTGATCTGTTGAGGGTTGGAGACATAGTCTGGTTACTCAGGTCCTTTCTCTAGCCTGAAGGTGAACCAAGGAATGTGGTAAGTATCCGAGGAACTGAGGCACATGGTGCGTCAGTTTGCTTTCCTGAACTGAGTGTGTGTCTCCCAGGAGCACAGTGCTTTCAAAACTAGCCCGTGTCTGCACCACATTCTTGGGAGACACAGAGAAAACATTGAAAACGCTTCACCCACTCAAATGACTTCCTCCACGACATCTTTCCCAATGTTCAAGATAAATGTTGGAACTGCTGCCCTGGGCCCCTGTCCTCCCCTAACAGGAGATGCTCACTCCCAGTGAGGACTTGGCTGCCATTGCCTGAGCCAGAAGCTGTGACCTAGTTCCTGAAGGACATGGAGCATTTTATTGCTCTTGTGTCACCATCTCAATGGGACTAACAAAATAGATACTGATACAGAATAAATAGGTGTTCTGTTTCCTCTCTGTGTCCCCCCATGCCACCAAGGAAGTCATGCAGGACATACCAGAAGTCTGTAGAAGTTGGTCCACTTTAATATGGAAGCTACCTATCCACTCTTCCTTATTCCAAGTCACTCATCCTCAAAGTATAGTCCCGGACCTCACAGCATCAATGTCACATGGGGCTCCATCAGAACCTCCTATTCTCACACCCGCACTACAACCGACTGGATCAGAAACTCTGAGGATGCCGTTAGCAGTAATCTGCGTCTTAGCCAACTTGCCATATGACTCCTGTCACACAAATTCTAAACTCCCCATTAAAATACATGCGAAAAAGACCTTCCAACCCAGTCTGAATTAAAATTAAGATTAAAGAATACGGGCTGGTGAGATGGCTCAGCAGGTAAGAGCACCCGACTGCTCTTCTGAAGGTCCTGAGTTCAAGTCCCAGCAACCACATGGTGACTCACAACCATCCTTAAGGAGATCTGACTGGTGTGTCTGAAGACAGCTGCAGTGTACTTACATATAATAAATAAATAAATAAATAAATAAATAAATAAATAAATAAATATTTAAAACAAAAAAAAAACCAAAAAAAAAAACAAAAACAAAACAAGATTAAAGAATACTAGACAACGCCCCTTACTGTAAGATGTCAAGGATCAATGAAACTCCCCACCACCACCACCATTTTTCTGAAAAACAGTTCAACTGGCAGTTAAATGAACTCAACACATTTATTTCAAATGTGCAAAATGAATGTTCATATCCTAAGAATAACACCAGATGTTTTACCTTTTTTTTTCCTAATTGATTTTCCAGCCTAGAGCAATTCATCTTTATATTTTCCAGTTGGACCCTGGTGTAACAAAAAGAGTGTGTTCTGGCAGGAATATTACAGTAAGTGCCCTGAATCTTAAACCAAGGGTAACTCGGGCGCCAGAGCATTATCTGTGTGTTGGTCTTCCCCAAACACGAAAAACAGCTTTCAGTACCAGACAGATCTGCAGTGGCAGGAAGTCCAGAATGGGTCTTTTCAGGAGACTGGTCTCCAGGTTCTCAGACAGCTGGCTGTAGAGCTAAGTTCTGGGCATTTGGCCCAAGCCTGAACTCTTTCCCCAACAGAGAGTTAGTTCCTGCACTCCCTGGTACGCGGAAGGACTCCGACCAGGAAATCTGCAAGTAAACATTGTTTTTCATCGAAAAGACTTGTCTCTAAAATGAACTGTGGGATAAAGGTGAGCAGTGTTAAGGGAACGGGGAAGGAGTAAACTCTGCTCAAAGAAGCAGCCACCCAGGGCAGACCCAGCCTTGGCACTCCTGGCAGAGCCCAGACAATCCCCCACTGTTGGCCTATGGGCCTTGGCTCTGCGGAGCTGGAGGCCCAGGTCCTGGATGCTTAAGTGGGTGAAAGGTCACCACAGACAGGTTTTTCTGAGCTCACAAAAGTGCTTCAGAGTCTGAGGGAAGACAAGGAAACAGAAGCCTCCTCTTTGAAGCCTGCAACTTCAAAGGAGGCCTCCCCAGCTTGGACCCCGGGGGGTGGGGTGGGGGTGGGGCATAGAGAGGGTGGCAACCCAGCGCGAAGAGCCCAGAAAGCAAAGCTGTCAAAAGCAAAAACACACCCATGAATGAGATGGGAGAGGTTGGCACGCTTCTCTGGAAGCCTCGGAGCTGGCGGGTTTGAGCCCTCCCGTCTAGAGCAGGGTTTTAATGTGGGCTCTGAAGAGCAAACCAGCCAGTCTAGCTGGAGTACACTGCAGAAGGAAGCCTGTCTGAAATTAGGGGGCCTCAATATTGAAATCTTAAAAAAAAAAAAAAAAAAAAAAAAAAAAAAGGGTCTGCTCTAGCTTAAAGTGCCTACCTGTCAAACACTGGGTCTTTCCTGGTCCTTAGAGGAAGGCATCATGGGTTCCTTTGTAAACATTCAGGCAAAAGTTCTGTAATTAAAGAGCCAGCTCCTTATTTCAACTCCCTCCCTAGGCTCCCACTCAAGAGATACACACACACACACACACACACACACAAACCTTTCCCAGAGATACCAACTTAGTTTCTGGGAGTATTGTCTATTCCTTTGCTTGTCTGTTCTTTTTTCTCTGTGTAGCCCTGGAACCCACTCTGCATCTGTAGTCCAGGCTGGCCTATAACTCAAGAGATTTGCCTGCTTTTGCTGGGACTGAAGGCATCCGCCATCACTGCCATGCTTTCCCCATCTCTTAAATTCTAGCCTGGTCCACACATGTGATTAACCACCCCCCTAAAAACATTTTAAATAATAATAATAAAGTCATCTATGTTTAACATTCACAAACAGCAACCTTTCTTATTGTTGAAGTGAGAGTAGTAGAGCCCAGAATAAACTTCAGACACTTCTTAAAGACCTATAGATGAAGTCAAACCAAGACCTTTGTCCTCACCTAATGGGACTAAATTCACAATAATTAGTACACTCTGGGTGTCTGATGGACGACAAGCTTAGCCTCCTCCGGGAATCTGACAGGAATAACCTGGCCTCTCAGGGTCACCCAGCCCCTAAAAGGTGCCAGGCTCATGGCCATATTTACTACTATAGAGAGGCTGCAGTTACTGCCAGAAAGGACCTCCACAAGAACTCTTCCCTTACCCCCAATTCAGACATCTTCTGACACTATTAAGCCACAGGAGCTGTTTATAAATGTCATGATCATAGTCTTTTAATATTTTACATAAAAATCTGTATACACAGCTTATAGAACTCTTATGTAAACATCATAAGTTCACCATTTGTCATCTGTCAGTTTATTTAAAAAAAATAAAACAAAAACAAAACAAGACAATTTAGAAGTACCACTGGGCTGGCGGGGGGGAGAGGGGGGAGGCTTTTCTCTGCACATGGAACGTACAGAAAATTTCACACAGAAGAGACTTGTCTTGTGGGAGGGGGGGTTTAAATAGACCCCAATACCTGTTGCCTTCCTTTACCAAAACTGCGTATGCTACACAAATTTAAAGAAAAAATTCACACTGTTGACATTTTTTTTTCAAGAAAACAAAGCAAAAGTTAGTTGTTTTTGTAATCTTAGAGTCATCATAGTTTTAAAAAAACCATCAGAAGTAGATGAGGTTACAGCATACAAGTGTGGTCAGAATGCTGTCTTATGCAAATGACAAGTACACTGGGTGTCAAACAATGGGACAATTGTGCAAAGAACTCTTTCATCAACAACAAAAAGCTTCAGCGTTTAAATAAATTCAGTAACAATAGTCTCTTGAGCTGAACAATGTTCATTTGTAGGACAGGCACAAAGTTCGCTTATGGCAAAAGTGACCCCACTGCACACCCTGGATCCTCTGCCGGAGGTTCGCTGGGGGTTGGCCCAGGAGACACTGTCTGAGCTGCTTCCTCTCGACCCCAAGTCAGTTGCAAATGTCTTCCCCAGGGTGTGGAAAGATGGCCAAGTCCAGTTCATGCTTGGATGGGTGGGCGCCTGACCCAGCCTGGGAAAGGAGCTGCTCTGGGCCCTGGTCGCCCCACACACCACTAAACAATACCATTCTGCCTCCGAAAATAAAATCTGTATTTATGTAACAGCCCCATCCTCCCCCCAGCCCTCCCCTCCCGCCATTCCAGGGGTCTATGTTACAGACATGGAGCAACAGTAGTGGCTTGCTGGTTACAAGCAAACCTGCTGGGGGCGCAACCACTCTGCGTGCCCCTGGGGAAACCAGAGGCGGGGGTGGGGCAGGAGTCGGGTGGGGTGTAGGGAGTCGTACACACACACAACCACACTTTGAGGCCTGGCTCTTTAGAAAAGGATGCTCAGGAACCCCTTGGCACTCAGCAGGGTGCCCAGGCCTGTGCCACACAGCTGGACACACACAGACACTGGGAAGGGGGAGCTCGGTGCCCACGCTAATTCTCAGCGTGACCAGCCAGAGCCACCAGCAGATGTCAGGCAGTCTGGTGGTGTCCTTGGGGGCATGGGTCTCCCTTTCTCCCGGTTCGTGGGCGACCGGGCCAAGGAGGGGGAGCCACGCTGGCAAGGGCGTGAGGCAGGACGCGTCCCTCATAGCACCTTGCAGCAGTTGATGCAGCCATTCTGGGATCCGTAGCGCTTCTGCAGCGCGGCGCGCGTGGCCGTCTCAAAAACCTCGCGCACGCCCTCCTTGGTCTTGGCCGAGCACTCGAGGTAGTCATAGGCTTGGATGCGCACCGCCATGGCGCGGCCGTCATCCGTGCGCACTGGCTCCTGCTTCATGCGGGCCAGCTCCGTGCGGACATGCTCGTCGCTGCGCAGGTCTTTTTTGTTGGCCACCAGGATGATGGGCACATTGGGGCAGAAGTGCTTTACCTCGGGCACCCACTTCTCGGGGATGTTCTCGAGAGAGTCCGGGCTGTCCACCGAGAAGCACATAAGGATGACGTCGGTGTCCGGATAGGAGAGCGGCCGTAAACGATCGTAGTCCTCCTGGCCTGCCGTGTCCCACAGCGCCAGCTCCACCTGCTTGCCGTCCACCTCGATGTCCGCCACATAGTTCTCGAACACGGTGGGCACGTACACCTCGGGGAATTCGTCTTTACTGAACACGATCAGCAGGCACGTCTTGCCGCACGCGCCGTCGCCCACCACCACCAGCTTCTTGCGGATGGCCGCCATGAGCTCGCCGGGCGCGGGCAGCAGGAGGGGCCCGCGAGCGCCTCGCCGCCGTCCCGCTCCCTGTTGCTTGCCGCTCCCCGCTCTCCCGCGACTGCGCGCTGCGGGCTAGGCTCGCTAACTGCACCTGGACCCCGCGGCGGCGCGGTCTCTCGGGGCGCTCCGGTTGCCTCGGCAGGGGCGCAGGGGCATACGGTGCACTGAGTGTCGCCGCGCCGCTGCCGCGCCGCTGTGGTCCTCGGCGGTCCCGGAGCTGCGCTGCTTTGTGCGAAGTGATGGCTGATGCTGCGGACCCGGCCTAGCTTCTTTCCCGGGGCGGGTTCACTCTAGACCTAGGGTACAGGGGCGCAGACGACGACAACCGAACTGCGGTGGCAGATGCGGGCTGCGGCCCTAGCGCCCGCTATTTAAAGAGTCCGGCCACTTTCTTAATATAGCCACCCAATGGGAAGCCATAGGGCTGAGCTCATCGCTGCGGAGCTTGGCTCCGATTGGTCGCCCGCTGCAGTCCGAAGGCGGGTTCGCCTTAGCTTGATTGACTGCCCTGTCCGCGGGGCTGGGAGAGGCGTTGACTGTGGAGTCTGCGCGGCGACCCGCCCCGTGGGGTTGTGTGGCCGCCGGGTCCCCGCCTTCGTCGCAGCCTCTCTGAGTGCGACATCGTGGAGCAGGCAGCCTGGAGCCCTCCGGGTCTGGGTGGGCAGTTCCGAGACGAGCTACACTCTTGTGGGGCGTTGGCTGCTCCCAGGGCTTCAGCTTTATCTAGCTTCCGAGCGAACTACGGGTGATCAAGCATGGGGGAGGGGCGGCGCCTTTAACGTGGTTTTGTTTTCACTTAAACAGACACCGGTGCACGGTTTTGTTACCTAGCCAAGGGTTTCGTTCTTTCTTAACTTTGTTTAGATAACTAACCCCTCGTGTGCTCTGGGCCGAATTCTGACACTTACCCAGGGCAGCCTTTTCACTGAGAAAGGCTAACAGTAAATTGTGTGGGCCTGGGTGAGTCCCCTCTCGGCTTTCTCTTCAAGGCCCACACTTAGGTCTCCGGGTGAAGAAGATAAGGGGAGGAATCTAGGAGACACACAGCTGTAGGACAAAGGAAAGCGAGGTGCAGGGCACTCCGCTGAAAAAGAAAGCACCCAGCTTGGGCAGGCAACCTTCACCCAGTCCTACCACATTACATCTGATTCTCGCCCTAAAGCCAGAGAACTGCTTGAAGTACACTGTGCAAGGAAACCCATCTATCCCAACAACTCTCATGGAGCAGATGAAAAGCTTCAAGCTGGGAAAGCAGGCATGCGGCCTCGCAGGGAACTTGCCGGTGGGCACACGGTTTCTGTACAGAGGATGGAGTTTCTTCATACACACCAGGTCTTAACTCGTGAATTACCACTTCCTGCAGGAGATGACACCTCTTCCTATCTTAAAGGATTTAAGCCAGTCCACTGTAAGAAATAGGAAAGACAGAAAGCTGCAAAGGGCGTCAAAGAGGGCCTTACCCCGCCCCCAAGAGAAACTGAACAAAGAAAAAGGAGGAAAGAAAGTGGGGAAATGGCTTAACATTGCTGCGTGGGGTCCTCATGGAGGGCTAGGCTAGGGGTACCAGCTAAGAGAAAGCTTTCTCAGTGACCATGTCATGATGACCTTATGACCCATTTCTTTGTCTCTCTCTCTGGACTGTGAGTTGTCCGAGGGCCAGGATTTCCTCCCACCTGAGCATCATGAAGACCTAGCACTATGCTGGGCCCTAAAGAAGCAGTAAAAATGGTCCGTGCAGTGGTAGGCCTGCCCACCTGTAGACCCAGCCACACAGGACGCACAGGGGTTGGCCTTCCAAGTCTAGGCAGTCTGGGCAACCAAATGAGACAGAGAGAGAAAACAACGGGGAGGGGTAAATGACTTTGGGAGCTAACCCAGTTTTTCAAAAGTGGAACTTTTTAGTTCTTAACATCAGATCCTGCTATAATCAGACCAAACACAAGCAGCCAATGTTTTCACATATAATCCCCATGTTACAGTTTCTGTGTATCTGGACAGATATGATCAAGCCATAGTGTTCCATCAGTGGGGGAGAGCTGTGTTCCCTGCATTCTGGATTATCCCCACTGCAGGGCCCAGTCTCTGTTTTTCTCTGCTTTAGTTTTTCAGACCTAAGGAACTGTCACATGGTTTGGTTTGTCATTGGTTGAGGAAGTCACTTTGCACACACACACACACACACACACACACACGCACACACACACCCCACACATGCCTTTTAGGGGAAAAATCTTATCTACACATATTTTTCTCCTCGTAGTTAAACCTTTTGATTGCTGTGTTATTAGCTCTGCTCTCCGTGGTCTTAATATAGCTTGGGAATCTTGGCTATGTCCTTCAGCTTTAAATATTAAGAAAATATAAACCAGAGCTTTGTCCCGTGTGCTTCTTTCAAAGACTTAAATACAAAGAACCAGGAAGCAGGATTACGGCCACCGGCTTCCTGATTTCCAGACGTATCATACGGGGTGTTCCAAGCTCAAATCTCTATATCGAAGTAATTGCTAAAAATACAAAGTGGGCAAGTTATGCCGAAGTAAAGAAGGAGAAGAATCGAAACGGCGTTCTCTCAAAACAGGACTGGCGGCCTCAAAGACCTAGCTCACTGCTTATAGCATTAACTTTTCCAAACTTGCTGATGAGTTTTATAGTATCCCCTTGTCAGGCCCCACACCCTTCAAAGTGCACTGTCACTGCAAGGCAATGACTAGATTTAATTCTCCAAGAGTTATTAACATTCAGTGCATGAAGCCGGGCGGTGGTGGCGCACGCCTTTAATCCCAGCACTTGGGAGGCAGAGACAGGTGGATTTCTGAGTTCAAAGCCAGCCTGGTCTACAGAGTGAGTTCCAGGACAGCCAAGACTATACAGAGAAACCCTGTCTCGAAAAACCAAAAAAAAAAAAAAAAAAATTCAGTGTATGAAGGAGAACAAAGTCATACTTACCTTTCAAACCGATCTATTTCTAGTCTGCAACCTAATTTATCTGCCCTTTGTTTGTTTTGTGGGTTTTGTTGTTGTTACTGCACCTCCCTCCCCCAGGGGCGGCTGTAAATCACACCCTACTAGATCAGACCAGACACTGGAATTTTTCACTAGATTTTAGCGCCACCTTGTGGCAGTATTCATAACTTTTTTCTTTTAAAAAATATGAAAAAAGCACTTGAAATTGGCATTTGTGAATATTTTTATTTTACAATCGGTTACAGCAATACCTCTCCTGGGCATATATCCAGAAGATGTTTCAACCAACCGGTAAGAAGGACACATGCTCCACTATGTTCATAGCAGCCTTATTTATAATAGCCAGAAGCTGGAAAGAACCCAGATGCCCCTCAACAGAGGAATGGATACAGAAAATGTGGTACATTTACACAATGGAGTACTACTCAGCTATTAAAAAGAATGAATTTGGGGCTGGTGAGATGGCTCAGTGGGTAAGAGCACCCGACTGCTCTTCCAAAGGTCCGGAGTTCAAATCCCAGCAACCACATGGTGGCTCACAACCATCCGTAACGAGATCTGACTCCCTCTTCTGGAGTGTCTGAAGACAGCTACAATGTACTTACATATAATCAATAAATAAACCTTTAAAAAAAAAAGAATGAATTTATGAAATTCCTAGCCAAATGGATGGACCTGGAGGGCATCATCCTGAGTGAGGTAACCCAATCACAAAAGAACTCACACAATATGTACTCACTGATAAGTGGATATTAGCCCAGAAACTTAGAATACCCAAGATATAAGATACAATTTGCTATACGCATGAAACTCAAGAAGAACGAAGACCAAAGTGTGGACACTTTGCCCCTTCTTAGAATTGGGAACAAAACACCCATGGAAGGAGTTACAGAGACAAAGTTTGGAGCTGAGACAAAAGGATGGACCATCTAGAGACTACCATATCCGGGGATCCATCCCATAATCAGCTTCCAAACACTAACACCATTGCAGACACTATCAAGATTTTGCTGAAAGAACCCAGATATAGCTGTCTTTTGTGAGACTATGCCGGGCCTAGCAAACACAGAAGTGGATGCTCACAGTCAGCTATTGAATGGACCACAGGGCCCCCAATGGAGGAGCTAGAGAAAGTATCCAAGGAGCTAAAGGGAACTGCAACCCTATAGGTGGAACAACAATATGAACTAACCAGTACCCCCCTGGAGCTCGTGTGTCTAGCTGAATATGAATCAGAAGATGGCCTAGTCGGCCATCAGTGGAAAGAGAGGTCCATTGCAAACTTTATATGACTCAGTACAGGGGAATGCCAGGGCCAAGGAGTGGGTGGGTGGGGGAGTGGGGGGGGTGCCTGTGGGGACTTTTGGGATAGCATTGGAAATGTAAATGAAATAAATACAAATAAATAAATAAATAAGAAAGGAAGGAAGAAAGAAAGAAAGATAGAAAGAAAATTGGTTACAAGATATAAAACTCTAAAAAACACTTCACAAGAAGATTCTTTGTGATTTTTTTTTTACATTTAGTGTGCGTGCGCGCGCACGTGTGTGTGTGTGTGTGTGTGTGTGTGTGTGTGTGTGTGTGTGTGTGTGTGTGTTGCCCTCCAGCTTCTCTGTCTCTTTACTTGAGACCTAGTTTGACTTGGGGGTTTCAAAAGAGATTAGTGAACTCCTCAGAGAATCAACACAGTTAGACTATTAAACCTGGGAACTTGGACAATGGCCTTTTGGTCTGACCTCTCTCCCTGCCTAACCCAGAATCTGAGGAAAGAGCTAAAGGGCTGTGGGCTGCTCCAAAGCTGTGCTGCAGCCTCCAACCACGGGTGGCTATAGGTACTTGGAGTGTCTGTTCCTCATACCATGAAGGAATTAAATTTCTGGTGTTTAATTTTAACTAAAATATTTAAGACAGGTGTTAGAAGGTCAGAGGTATATACACAGTTGGTAGAGTGCTTGCCTAGCTCGCCAGAAGCCCTGAGTTTGAGCCCCAGAACCAAGTAAACTGGACATGGTGGTGCACATGTGTAATTCTAGGACTGGGGAGGGCAGTGAGAGCAGAGAGCAGAGAGCAGACCGGTCGCCATTGTTGAGGTCATTCTTGGCCACAGAGCAACTTCATGGCCTGGGACACGGAACTCTTTCTGTAAAGGCTTAGCAGGTGGCCATGGGATGGCTCAGTGGCCAAAAGTACGAACCATGTTTAATTCCTGGGATCCACATGATGAAAGGGGAGAGATAGCTCCCTAAAGTGGTCTTATGACAGCCAGTGGTGCACACACGCACACGCACGCACGCACGCACACACACACATACACACAAGAGTAGATAAGTAATGCCTTTTTATTTAAGGGCAGGAGAGATGGCTCTGTGGTTAAGAAAACTGGCTGCTCATCCAAAAGACCAGGGTCCAACCCCCAGCACCCACGTAACACCTCACAACTGTCAGCAATACCAGTCTCAGGGGATCCAATATTTTCACACAGACACACATGCAGGCAAAAAACCTAAAAAATTAAGTGAACCAAAAAAAAAGTTTTAAAACTTTTTTGTGTTTTGTTTTTTCAGTTTGCTATTTGTTCTTTAAAGAAAGTCAAAGTTAGTTGAAAAGAGAACGTGAACAGGAAAGCGGTCCTGCCACGTGGACTGTTTGTAAAACACTGGGAGGTGAGTCTATTTTTCTACTGGAAATTTTGTGAAATCTAAAAAACAGATTTTATTTTCAACAAAAACTTAGTAATCAAATGGAGATGTGCCATGACTATGCAGTGCACAGTGGTATCAGAGCTCGTTAACCACTGTTGCATAAGTCACATATCAAAGGGGCAACTACCCAGGACAGAGTGGAGCTACTCTTAAATAATTCAAATTTAATGTTAAATATATTTGGACACAGTATATAAATTACTTTTACTTTTTTACATTAAAAAAAAGATTTTCAGATACATCAGAAGAGAGCATTGATTTTCATTACAGATAGCTGTGAGCAACCTTGTGGTTGCTGGGAATTGAACTCAGGACCTCTGGCAGAGCAGTCAGTGCTCTTAACCACTGAGCCATCTCTCCAGCCTCCCCCACCCAACTTTTACATTTTTAATATGATAGTTTGATTCAGTGGTGTCCTGGTTTCTAAAGACACCAACTCAGGCAGTCACAGCATGTCTGGAATCCTCCTGTTTTTACCTGTAGAGTTTGCTTTAATTTGGCCCAAACTCATTGTCAGGTTCAGATACTCTTAGGGACTCTGCAGTCTAGGAGACAGGAGCTTCCTTCCCACACTCTCTTACTGCTTACCTGGTGGTGGGTGTGGTGGTGGTGGGTGTGTATGTAAATATTCATATTATGATTTAGATTTAATTTTATGTATATGAGTATTTTGCCTACAGGTATGTCTATGCATCACACACCCGTGAAGGTCAGAAGAGGACGTTAAATCACCTGGAACTGGACTTATGGAGGGTTGTGAATCTCCAACGTGGTGCTGGGAACAGAACCCTGATCCTCTGAAGTAGTGCTCTTAACTTTCTGAGCCATCTCTCTAGCCCCCAGCGTGTGTGTGTGTGTGTGTGTGTGTGTGTGTGTGTGTCTGTGTCTGTGTATACGTATACGTATACGTATACGTATACGTATACGTATACGTATACGTATACATATACATATACATATACATATACATATACATATACATATATATATATAAAGTAAAAAGTAAAGATTTGTTTTCTTTTTCTTCAGATTGTAGCTGGGGCTGGACCTAAAATTGCCACACCTAGTTTTATGTAGTGCTGGCTGATGATCAAATTCAGGGTGTATGCATTCTACCAACTGGGATGTACCCCCAACCAGAGACAGGGTCTTTTTTATGTTACCCAGGCTGGCCTTGAATCCCAAAGCTTCCTCTCTCAACATTCCAAGTTGCTGGGATTAAAAGTGTGTCCCACCATGCTGCCCTCCCTTTCATTGTTCTTTCCCCCTAGTGTGGACAGTTGAGGTTGTTTAGCTATTTTGGCTAATTTTCCTTTTCAAAGTCAGCAGATGAGGCTTTCTTGTCCTTCCCTTCTCCCCCAAACTATCTACCTTCCCTGCTTGTGAAGGTTTATAGCTCTCTAAATCTTTCCTGGGGTCCTGGGTAGTTGTCCTCCAGTGCACCCAACACATGCAAAATAAACCTACATGCTTATTTCTTCTATTGAGCTGGGTAGGCTGTGCATTTCAGCAAACCTTAAGAGGATAGAGGGAAATGGGTGGGGGAAGGAGGGAGGGAGGGAGGGAGGGAGGGAGGGAGGGAGGGAGGGAGGGAGGGAGGGAGGAAGAGAGAGAATAGCAAATGCCAATATCTTTGTTCAAGCTCAATTTTAGGAAAAAACAAACAAAGCCTGACCTCTGGATGTAGATTGTCCCCAGGAAGTCCTCTCTGAACCTCTGCCTTACCCATTTTGATTTAATAAGCATAGATTGACGGGGTGGGGTTGGGACAGGACTGTAAAGCAATTGTCTGAGACTTTACATTACGTTACAGTGTGTAAATACACAGGCGGTCAAGGATGATATCACAGATATGTGAATAAAGAACAGACAGTAAATAAAACACTAGAACCAGACCTGGAAGAGCTCCCGACTGTTTTCCCAGGGTGGGGGTGGGGGTGGGGTGGCAAATGGAACTTCTGAGACATTTGCTGTTGACATTTTTGTATAAAGTTTCTAACCAAAGCTGTCCAAGGGCAAGAGAGCAACAGCCATAGGCAGAAGAAGAAACCCCCTCTTTCCAAGGGTGAGGTTTGCCTGAGGAGAGAAGAGTCCAAGCTTTGCCTCTGAGGACTGAGGACATGGAGGAGAGGTCGGGACTTGCTGTTACCCAAGTGCATCATTACGAAATCCACCCAGCAGGCGCCTGTAGGTTCCAGGGTGTTAGCTGCAATTGCACACACATTTAGTAATTCAGCCAAGCTACAGACATGTGGTTCATCAATGCATAGCATAAAAGAAGGAGCCTCACGTCAAAAGCCAAGAGCCACTCTTTAGCCCTTCCACTTCCTAGGTCTGAAGCCCAAGCGGGTCATTCCTTGTAGGTCTTTGTAGGTTTCACCACTTCTGTTAAAAAAAAAATTAAGATAATAGGCATCTCACATCTCTACAGGCATTCTACCAGAGCATATGAGATGGTAGATAGTGGTAGCAGACTATGGGGTACTTGAAAGTGTGGTATAACAAGTCTATAGAAACTCAGAATATTTATTTGTTTGATTATTTAGTTAATTTTTAAATTTTTGGTTTGTTATTTGTTTTTTCAAGTCAGGGTTTCTCTGTGTAGCCCTGGCTGTCCTGGAACTCCCTCTGTAGACCAAGCTGGCCTCGAACTCAAGAGATCTACCTGTCTGTGCCTCCCCAGTGCTACCACACTCTGGCTAGAAATCCAGAAGTTACAAATAAAGCAGGTTACTATTCAATGAAAGCACAGATGGACCTGGCTAATTCCAACAGAGCAAGTTTGATCCTGAGCTGTGTGAAATGCACTTACATGGAGCAAGGGGGAGCTGGCCAGTCAGTCCTTCTACTGAAACACTAACTACAGTCAGTGCCTGCGAGGCCTAAGCAGGTGAAGATGCTTAGACACAAACATGGGACCCGAGTTCAGCCAGTCATGGAAGCCCAGGGAGGAAGAAGAAGAGATCCGACTCCACACAACTGTCTGCTGACAATATTCACAACAATGTGTGAATATTAATTAAAGGAACCCCAATAATAGAAGGGACTCTAGCCAGCCTGAGCGTGGCAATGGTGGCTCTGTCAGGCCTTGTTGTCCTTCTCCATTCTCTCTGCCTTAATAAAAACCATTAGATCGGATTCCTAAAGCTAGCCCCAAACGTCTATTCCCTTATTTGGCTACTTCCTCCTCCTGAGGCTGACTACCAAGGTCCACCTATCAAGGTATTTAAGTCCACCAATCAAAAGCCTCCTTTGGTTCATCACCTGATTAACATGCTCAGTTAAAGTTAAGCACCTCATGCTAACTCTGTGTTTCCCATTTTACCTTTATAAAGTGCCACTTGCCTATGGGCCACATCTGTCTCCTCTCTATCCAAAGGCAGTCCTTTATTGTGTTCTAGGACAAACACCCCTCCATGCCTCCCTTGTTCCATTTTCCTTCTTCCTCAACCCCTATCTTCGTCTTTATCTATTTGTCTTTATCTTTATTCCTGTCTTTGTTTTTTATTCCCGGTCCTTTGTTTCTCCAAGGCAAACAAATCTCCTTTGTTCTAAGAACTTGGTCTTGGAGATCCTGAGCCCATACCAATCCTTTCAATAATAAGTAAAAACTTAAAAGTAACAACAAAGTCGGGCAATGGTGGCACATGCCTTTAATCCCAGCACTTGGGAGGCAGAGGCAGGTGGATTTCTGAATTCGGGCCAGCCTGGTCTACGAGTAAGTTCCAGGACAGCCAGGGCTACACAGAGAAACCCTGTCTCATAACCTGCCCCTCCCCCCAAAAAAAGTAACAACAAAGAATCTTTTATAAAACAGAAAGATGATCTTTTTATTTTATTTTTCTTCCTCCCCTCCCTTCCTCTTCTCTTCCTTCCTAAAATTGTTTAATTTTTTTTTTTTGATTTTTCAAGACAGGGTTTCTCTGTGTAGCCCTGGCTGCCCTGGAACTCATACTATAGACCAGGCTGGCCTCGAACTCAGAGATCCACCTGCCTCTGCCTCCCAAGTACTGAGATTAAAGGCATGCGGCACCACTGCCCAGCCTTTATATATTTTTATATATTATATTTATAAATATGTATGTTTGATATTATAATTACATCATCTCTTCCTTCTCTTTGCTCACTCTTAATCCTCCCATATGCCTCTCCTTGCTCTCTGTAAAATTCATGGCCTCTTTTTTTTTATTGTTATTACATATATTTATACATATTTCTAAATATAACCTACTCAGGCAACTTGTTACTTATCTATATGTTTTCAGGGTTGACCATTTGGTATTGGATAGCACTAAGTCAAATCTTCTTTTATTTGAGTTTTAAACACTGCATTCCAAAGGCAGAAGCTGGCGGAGGTCTTAAGTAAGGGGTCGTTCCCATAGCTGACAGGTGCCTACAGTGGGGTAGAGAACCTTGTCCCAAAGGGAAACACAGAATAGAACATCAACCTCTCTCTCTCTGGTTCTTAAAAAGTGAATGATGTCATTGGCGCCTCTGCACAGGAATGATTCACCCCTGCTGCTCTCTGATGAAGTCAGAATTTTGCAGTAGGGAGGAGCTGAGTTCACAATGGATTGCCACACTCCAGTGTGTTGCCACTGAAGACGTGTCTGTGACTATTTATAGATGGAGCCTGCATTAGGAGTTAAGTGCTCAGAACCCCAGAGTCTGGGAATCAGAGAACACGTTCATGGGCTGTGCCTCGTCCTTTCCTGACACAAAACTGTGTAGCATGATTTAGCAAATGAAACTGTATTCCTAGGAAATTGTCCCAAAGAGAGGCCAAAGAAGCCTCCTAAAGACAACTTTGATGAACTTGCTTCATCTACGGAATGTGTGTTTTTTCTCATCTTGATCACAGTGTATGTCTAAAAAAACAAAAACAAAACTGAAAAGACAAGATACAGTGGAACACACCAATAACCCTAGCACCCAACGGGGCAGAGGCAGGTGGGTCATTGTGAGGTTTAGGGCAGCTTGACCGACATGGTACCTTCCAAGCCAGCCAAGGCACCAGAGGGAGACCCTGTCACAAAGAAAAAGAATCTGATGCATTTACAACGTGGAAATCTCAATGATTAACTAGGAAGTTCACTCTGTCGTGTGTTTATTGATGCCATTAAGGGTTACTAGATGCTTCCTATCTGCCAGGAATCTATTTACAGCACCTGGCTGCCACACTCTGAGGACAGTGTAACTGTCTATTCAGCTTCCGAAGTCTAACTGATAGGGCTTGAGTCTGGCAAATAGGAAACAGGTGGTAATCGTGACTCCCCTAGTTTTACCATGAATCCTTCTAGCAGGGTGTACTTAGGATTGGGACAGAGGGAGAACACAGATAGTGTGTGCTCTCAAAGGAGCTCCAGTCCAGGAAAATTCTTGCAACCAAACCTGCTACTTCCAGCTGATGGGGTAAGTGCTATAAGTTAAGTACAAGGGGAGTGGCATACAAAGGTCTGAGAAGACTCGAATAAATGACATATTGCTCTTTGGCAATCTCCATTAAACTCCACCCTCAAGCACTAGTTTCTTTGTGTAGCTCCCTCCTATAATGATTGTGAGTTTGGCCAGGAACACCAGCTTACCTCAATGGTATCTCGCCATGATTGATGCAAGCTGCAGCTTGCTGTGGTCTTGCTCTTTAGGAATAAAAAAATTTCCCCTGGAACCCACCCACCACGCTCTGAAGAAAATCAACCAGTCTTACATAGAAGCCCCGTATGGAAGAGAACTGTGACCTTGGCCATTAGCCTCAGCTGAACTAACAGCTGGTGCTGCCATCTGTGTGGGTGGAGCCACTAGAAATTTCCACCCTAAACTCCCGACCAACCCCTGGGAAGCTGAAGAACCGCCTGACTCATCAACCCACGGAGATATGAGACATGATGAGCTGTTGTTGTCTTAAGCCACAGGGTTTGGAGGTGGCTTGTTCCGCAGCACTGGATAACAAAACATGCTGAGACTTGGTATCGTGGAAGTTAGCCCGGCCAAATGGAGAACACGTGAGAGGCGTGAGATGGCACAGCGATCTGGATTCTGTATAGGAGGCTGAATAGGAGACTGGGAGTATAGGTCGGGGAGAGGCATTTACTGGAACTGGAGGTCGGCCAAGTCTAGATCAGAGCAGTTGAAGGTAAGTAAATAGTCGTCTCCAAGATTTCCTTTGATCGATAATCCAGTGATAAGCCTGGAAATGTTCCGTAGATGTGATTTATGGCAGGGTACAGCACAAAGCAGAATCAGCAGAGAGGAAAGGCATATGAGGCAAAGTCTGGGGTGATCATCTGAGACAGGAAAGGGGTTTCCTTGAGATACTTCATGCATAAACAACCCTCGCCCAGTGGCTCCCAGACACAGTTCCCACAGCAGTGAGTGGCTACAAGGCCTGTGAAACACTACTAATTGAGGCTCCTTGCACTCGGCACCCTAGGGCTCCTACCAGGGACTTGGCTACACTGCGATGCTCAAATGCTCCACCACACAGCATTCATCTAAATGCAAGAGCATTTTCTGAAAAGACAGATTAACACCAAAAGCTGCAGTCTTGGAGTAGGTTACACTCAAAACTGTAGGTGGGTCTCGTCTAGTTAGTTGAAGGCTTTCATCAGTTCCCCTTAAAAAAAGAGTAGAGTCTAACCCAAGACTGTAACACAGGATACCCACCTCGGTGTTCAGCCTGTTACTCTGCAGATTTGGAGTCAAAACTACAAAATATACTGAATTAGAAGCCTTCTAACCTGCAGCTTTTGACTTTGCTGGCCACTTAAATGTTCCCAATATCCTGTGTTCGTGTGTGTGTGTGTGTGTGTGTGTGTGTGTGTGTGTGTGTGTTTCGATTCCAGGGCCCTCTTCCTGAGTTACATGTGAGAGCCCAAAAGCATAAGAGAGCTGGATTTATATCTGTGTAGGAGTTGGAGTCACTGTCTGGAGCCCTGATGTTCCCACAGACTCAAGCCCTTCTCCCACTTCCTTCTCTCCTAACAGCATCTATCTATACAGGCTTAAACACGTCAGGATGTTAGTGGGACACAAGGACACACCTAGAATGGTATAGCCAGAAGGGACTCAGTGGGACCCCAGGCAAAGTGTGGTCCAAAGGAAAGCTAATTTTGCATGCCCTAAAAGCTTTTGGAATGCAGAGGCTCAAGCCCTAACCTATCCCTGGATCTACAAAATTGGAATACAGATTTTAACAAGATCTCCAGGCAATCTGAATATTAAAGTTAGAGAAGCACTGTCTTGCTCCCTAGTTTAATAATTTATTTTAGTCTATTGGTGGTGGTAGCCCACAGATATAATCCCAGTATTTGGAAGGCAAAGTCAAGGTCACCACAAATTTAAGTCCAGCCTGACCTACATACATAGCAAGTTCCATATCAGCCAGGGCTGCATAAAGACACTCTGTGTCATTACAAGGGAGACATTGAACTAAAGAAAAGATATTTGGTCAGAAGAGAAGGGGAACTTAATGTATTTTTATCTTATGATTCTAAAATATAAAATACAGAAAGTAATATCTGCCATCTATCGCGTTTTGCAGTTAGTTGCTGAATATTCTGTACTTTTCTCATATCACAGACATACGTTCAAAGCTCTGGTGTACCCCTTCCTCAGCCCTGCCCCTCAGAAGCTCTGTCTCTCAGAGGTGTTATTTTGTATACAGCTAAAAATACAAGTGCATCCTAAATACTTGATGGTGTTTTGATCTTCCTTCCTTCCTTCCTTTCTTCCTTCCTTTCTTTCTTTCTTTCTTTCTTTCTTTCTTTCTTTCTTTCTTTCTTTCTTTCTTTCTTGTTTTGGGTGTCTGTCTGTCTGTCTGTCTGTCTGTCTGTCTGGAGACAGGATTTCTCTATGTAATCCCCCTAGCTGTCCTGGAACTCACTCTGTAGACCAGGCTGGCCCAGAACTCACAGAGATCCCCTTGCCTCTGCCTCCCGAGTCCTGGGATTGAAGGTATGTATCATCACACCTGGTTTTAATTTTCATAGGAGTAGTGTACTTTATGTGGCTTCAACATCCTGATTCTACTCAGTGATAATCATTTTGAAGTTTAGCCACATGAATACATAAGGGTCCCATTTGGTAAATACTTATCTGTCTTCCTGGTGAAGCATTTGGGGTTTTTTTGTTTTTTGGGTTTTTTTCCTACAAAATGTGCTGCCGTGGATGGGTCAGTGTATGGACGTGTAGAGGGGCTTCTAACATTCTCAGATGCATTCCTCCCTCACTGGAAGGAGCTTTTTCTCTAACAAAAGTCCAGGGTTGCATTGCAGGTATAGGGAGTATAAGATGCTTCTGGCTTATATCTTGGGGGCTTTCATGTCCCAGGGGAGCAGATGCAGCCAGCTTCCACAAGAAAGTGACCCTTGAAGATGTCCGTACATCCTGACTCAATCAGAGTTACACAGAGACCTTGTTGAAAACTCTCTGTTCTGTTCACCTTCTTCTTTAGGTCTGTGACTGGGAACAATGACTGGAAGTTTGATGACTGACACTCAGTGTGACAGGGAGACAGTGAGGTAGCAGAGCCACTACTTGAAGAGGGGAAGTCAATTGGTCCAATGGAAATCAGGACTAACAACCCATCAAATCTTCTGGGAAACAATCCGTCCAGCAGAGCTTGCTTTCTTTCTTTCTTTCTTTCTTTCTTTCTTTCTTTCTTTCTTTCTTTCTTTCTTTCTTTCTTTCTTTCTTTCTTTCTTTCTTTCTTAACTGTTTACTCTTTAGATTTATTTATTTATTATATGTAAGTACACTGTAGCTGTCTTCAGACGCTCCAGAAGAGGGAGTCAGATTTCATTACGGGTGGTTGTGAGCCACCATGTGGTTGCTGGGATTTAAACTCCGGACCTTTGGAAGAGCAGTCAGGTGCTCTTACCCACTGAGCCATCTCACCAGCCCCAGTAGAGCTTTCTTTATTCTCCTAAATTCTACCGACCTCCTTGATGGTATCTTTTGGATCCCTTGAAAGACCAGTTTTAGCTGGGATGCTGACAAGGACAGAGGCCTAGAGGACTCTCATTCTCATGTCTGTAAGTTGGGGGCGATTGTTTTGAGTCATCTTGATCACACTTAATGTGGTCTTTCACTCTCTGGGGTGCTAACCCAACTTCTTTACTCAGTGGTCTTAAGGCAAGAGTCCAGGGGGACAAAGAGATGCCATAAGAATGCAAGAGGGTGGGACAAAGATTTCCTGTAACATCACTTCGGATTCTGTTGGCTAAGAACTGACACAAGAGCCACCTGGAACAAGGAAATTGGGGCACACCTCCTTATTGTTTAGAAGGAGCAGCAAAGAATCAGTTGCAAAGGAGAATGGATTGAAACCTTTCAGCCCTTTCAAATTTAGGTTAACATGCAAAATAACAGATTTTGCCCGGACACACCGCTATACATGCACCACTGTACTTTGTTCTCATTTATTCCCTGCTGGAGCTCCCACCCTCAATTCTGCTCTGCTCTAGCCGGTTCCCTTCCTTTTCCCAACTCATCCCACCTTATGCTTTGCAACTACTTATATTCAATTACTCTAGTTTCCGCCCCCCCCCCGCCCCTTTTAAGATCTTTTCCTCCCGTTTCATGAACTCTGTCATGGTTTGAATGAGAATGCCCCATACAGGTTCATGTACTGAATGCTTGGTTCCCAGTTGGTGAACTGTTTAGGAAGGATTAGGAGGTGTGGCTTGTCGGAGGTGTGTCACTGGGAGTGGGCTTCGTGGTCTCAAAAGTCCACATGAAGCCCAGTTTACATACACACACACACACACACACACACATTATATTTGTGTGTATATGTATATGAGTATGTCTGTGTCTGTGTGTATGTATACAGCAAATATAGAAATGATGAATCCAGTTTCTACATATGGGAGAAAACATTTGTGATTTGCTTAGCTTCACATAAACAAACAGATTTCTAGTCATATTCATCTACCTGCAAATGTCATGATTTCATTTTTCTTTATGGCTGCATACATTCCATTGTATGTATGTACCATGCTTGCTTTATCCATGTGTCTGTTGGTGGACAACTAGCTGGCTCCATTTCCTGGCTATCGTGAGTATCACAGCAGTAATCATGGAGGCATAAAACGTTTCCTGAGGCCTCATGGTAGTGGTTCACCTTGAATCCTAGCACTCAGGAGGCCGATCACATTATAGATGGTAATGAGCCACCACGTGGTTGCTGGGAATTGAAGTCAGGACCTCTGAAAGACAGTACTTTTAACCATCTCTCCAGCCCCCTGTTTTCAGGTTTTTTTTCTTTTTCTTTTTTATTAGATATTTTCTTTATTTACATTTCAAATGTTATCCCCTTTCCTAGTTTCTCCTCTGAAAATCCCCTATCCCCTCCTCCCTCCCCCTGCTCCCCAACCCACCTACTCCCGCTTCCTGGCCTTGGCATTCCCCTATACTGGGGCATAGAACCTTCACAGGACCAAGGGCCTCTCTGTTTTCAGTTTTTAGGAAACCTCCATACTGATTTTAACAGTGCATTCAGCCATCTTAAAAACAAGTTTTCAGCCGGGCGTGGTGGCACATGCCTTTAATCCCAGCACTTGGGAGGTAGAGGCAGGTGGATTTCTGAGTTTGAAGTCAGCATGGTCTACAGAGTGAGTTCCAGGACAGCCAGGGCTATATAGAGAAACCCTGTCTCAAAAAACCAAAACAAAAACAAAAACAAACAAACAAAAAAACCCAAGTTTTCACTTTTGAATGGTGTGGGCAGAGACAGAACTTTACTAGCCACCGTATAGATTCTAGCTAGGACTTTCTGTGCCATAACTGTCTTAGTTAGGGTTTCATTGCTGTGAAGTTACCATGACCAAGGCAACTCTTATAAAGGAAAACATTTCATTTAGGGCTAGCTTACAATTTTAAGAGGTTTAGTCTATTATCACTATGCCAGGAAGCATGGTACCATGCAAGAAGATATCTTGTAATGGTGCTGGAGGAGCCAAGAGTTCTACATCTTGATCCAAAGGCAGCAGAAGGAGGTTATGTACAATACAGGGCATAGTTTGAGCATATATGAGACCTTAAAGCCCACCTACATAGTGACACACTTCCTCCAACAAGGCTACACCTCTTTTTTCTTTTTTAAAGATTTATTTATTTTATGTATGTGAATACACTGTCTTCAGACACACCAGAAGAGGGCATCAGATCCCTTTACAGATGGTTGTGAGACACCATGTGGTTGCTGGGAATCAGGACCACTGGTAGAACACTCAGTACCCTTAACCACTAAGCCAACTCTCTTGCCCCCATGGCTACACCTCTTAATAGTGCCACTCCTTATGGGCCAAGCATTCCAGCTCATGAGTCTATGGGGGCCATTTCTATTCAAACCACCACAATTACCAAAATTGGTGAGGATGATAAAATTATTATCAGACTCACTTTTACCAAGGGTTGGACTTTTTCATTATTGACCATGACTACTACTACTTCTCTTAATCTGAAAACATTATTAAAAAAAAATCTACCTTCAACCTATATAAATTATTTCAATGATTATATTTAAGCACTGTGTGTATTTGATGCTTTGTGTTAGGTGTCAGGGATGTAGCAGTGAGTGAACAAACAGAGATGTGACATCTACTCTGTTGGTACTTTTATTCCATAGTACCAACTAGTAGAAAAAAGGAAGCATTAAACAAACAAACAAACAAACAAAAAAATTCCTTTGCAACGTGTTAAGTACTACAGGAGAAGGGAGGCCTGAGTAGAACACCTAGCCAGGCCTCTGGCTTGAAATGAGTGTGAAAGACTTGCTAAGGAGAGATGTGAGCTAAATGTTAAGTAATAAGTACACGTTATGAGGGAATGGGGGAGAAGAAGATTTAAAGCAGAAGAAACATTGTGTGCTGAGAAAATTAAGAAGCCTGCATGTTTTGGGGCTGAGACATAAGGGACAAAATGACTACTAGATGAGCTTAGAGAATTGGCAAATTAAAAAAAAAAAAATTCCCACAGAGTCCTGCAAAGGAGTCTGTCCTTCTCTGAGAGCAACACAAATGTGCAGGCATGCACTATAGCTAAACTATGTCTCTGCAAACTTCTTACATCATAGTCATAATCCCCAAAGTGACTCTATGGGAGGGAACCCATCTTCGTCAGGGTTCCTACTGCTGTGATGAAGCACCAGGACCAAAGGCAACCTGGGGAGGAAAGGGCTTGTTTCACTCACAGGTCCATGTAACCGTTCATTCATCATTAGAAAGCACTGAGGACAGGAACTCAGGCAGCGCAGGAGAGTTCCTGGGGGCACGAGCAGATAGAGGCCACGGAGGGGTGCTGCTCACTGGCTCGCTCCTCATGGTTTGCTCAGTCTGCTTTCTTATAGACCCCAGGACCACCAGCCCAGGGATGGCACCACCCATAATCACTGAACCCTCCCCCTATCAATCACTAACTAAGAAAATGGTCTACAGGCTTGATCTTATGGAGGCATCTTCTCAACTGAGGTACCCTCCTTTCAGAGAACTCTACCTTGTGTCAAGTTGACACAAGACAGGACCCTTATAAGGGAACACAAGTGAGGTCTTAGGATGGGGACCTGGACTCAAATGGCTAGTGTTAATAAGAAGAAATAACGGGGGGACGGGAGAGACGGTACAATGGTTAAGAGCATTAACTGATATTCTAGAAGACCGGGGTTCAAATCCCAGCACCCACATGGCAGCTCACAACCGTCTGTAACTCCAGCTCTAGGGATCTGGGACCCTCATAGAGACGTATATGCAGGCAAAATGCCAATGCACACGAAATAAAAATAAATCTTAAGAAAGAGAGACAACTAGGAAGGATAGAGAGAGAGGAAGGGTGCATGAGGGTCTAGAGGAAAGGTCGTGTGTGGGTGCAGACACAAGGCTGCTGACTGTACGACAGAGACCAATCCCAACAGTATCTCACTTTTGAACTGCCAGCCTCCAGGGCTTTGAGAAAGATTAATTTCTGTTGTTTAAGCTATTCAGTTTGTGGGTTTAGGCCCAGTTGTCCTGAGAGACTAATACAGCATGTGAAATGCTGGGATTCATGCTCCTAAGAAACTATTCTCTGTCTCATGAAGACTAGGCCCAAGGAATACTGTGACACGGGGAGAAGGCTACAAGAGAGACTTGCAGCCAGCAAAGTGGTTTGCAGCTAGCTGACAGCCATGAGGGATGCTGAGAGATGGGACAAGCATCTCTAGGAGGCAGAGCCACGGAGGAAAAGGCAGGCACAGAGGCCTGATGGATGAGAAGGACCAGGGAGGAATGGAGAATGTTCCTGTTGATGCACTTAAGATTTGGCTAGGAGGGAAAAAAAAAAGATAGTAATAGACAGAGGGGAACTGGAGAGTTTAGTTTTCTTATAAGATGAAAGTTAGTGGTGGCGCACCCCTTTAATCCCAGCACTTGGGAGGCAGAGGCAGGTGGATTTCTGAGTTCGAGGCCAGCCTGGCCTACAGAGTGAATTCCAGGACAGCCAGGACTATACAGAGAAACCCTGTCTCGGGGAAAAAAAAAAAGAAAAAGAAAAAAGAAAAAGGAAGAGTCATTGAACAGACCTGAATATAAATGTCAGGTTCTATTCGAGAAGGCAGAGGGGGAGGGGCGGGGGGAAGGGAAATGTCAGAGATATGTCACAGGTGCTTCCTGAAGGAAGGAGTAATGGATGAAAAACCACACCCTTTACACTACCATTTAGAGGCTGTCCTTCAGCCGTTATCCTCTTGGCCACCCTCTCGTGCCAAGTGACCATACCCGGAAAGCAGCTGTAGCTTGGCCTCCTTCTCTTGTGCTTCAGATCCTCCATGCAGCCATGGGCCTGAACTGAGAGAAAGGGACAGTGGGCCTTCTGGGCTACCTTGGTCCCTCTGTGCTGCTCCAACTCAGTCCCAGATAGACCTCCTCTATCCTATCAGAGGCTGCTGGGCCTGTGTGGCTACAGCCGTTAATGGTTCTGGCGGGGCTTAGTCTGCAGCGGGTAGTTTCAGCTGTGTCTCCCAGCTCAAATGTTCTGTTTCTCTTAGGGCTCAGATATATGTCAGGCATCATTTTCCAAGGATTTCCAGTCTCTACAACAGAGGGCATGCATGGCCTGGGATTTATATAAGAATCACCCCCAGATGGCTGGCCAAACTCTCCACACATACCCTTTCCCATCACAGTAGGATCTCCTGGGTCATATGATTCAGGGGCAGAAACACCTCAGGCTGCAGCCACATCCTGCCGTGGAGCCTTTGCACGCCTAGTGAATGGGCCCAGCACAGCCCTGTCAGCCATTCTGGCCCTTCTGCTAACGCGTGACTCCTGATGTCAGCCACCACCAGGAGTGGAGAGCATGCACTTTTAGTCCCCGCCCCATGGGCTGAGGCATCAGAGCTTCGGCACTGTCTCATTCCATCCTTATGACTTCTCCTTAAGGTCAGACATGTTTCGCATTTGTTTCTTCTCTCATTGCTGGATGGAATACCTTAAGGTGCCATTTAGGGGAAGAAAAAGTCTCACTAGGTCACAGTTTCACAGTGGGGTGAGCAAGGCAGGGCAAGCGGGCAAGCAGAACTGGGGGGGGCAGCGGGGGGGGGGACAAGCAGAACCCACACTATGGGGGAGGGGAGGTTGAAGGGGGTGGAGCATGGCAATCTTCACTGTGGCAGGAACGGTGAAGTTCACTGTGGCAGTTCAAGGAGTGTGAAGCAGTTACGATGTGGCTGATCGGGAAGCAGAAAAGATGAGGCTGGAATGGGCCTGGGAGAGAACCCCAACAGCCCTGTGTCAGCCAGCTAGGTAGGCCCCATCTTTAAAAAGGCTCCATAATACCCTAAAACAATGTCACCAGCTAGAGATGACGTGTTCAATATGTGAGTCTGGGGCAGCTTGCCTCAGACAGGCAGTGGTAGAACAAGTAGATGATAACACTCAATTCTAACCTGATTACCAATCTCTCTGCCTGTCTGTCTCTCTCTCTGTGTCTGTGTATCTGTCTTTTCTGTGTGTGTCTGTCTCTCTTTATGTGTGTCTCTTTTTTTGTTTCTCTCTCTGTGTCTCTTGTCCCTATTTCTTTTTCCCTGTCTCTCTGTGTCTATGTCTCTGTAAGTGTGCCTATCTCTCTGTCACTGTTCTGTCTCACTGTCTCTGATTCTGTGTGTCACTGTCTCTGTCTCTGTCTCTCTCTCTTACACACACACACACTGTCTACAGATTCTAAACAGTCTCATGGGTACACCTTGACCTAGGCATCCCATGCTCTAATCAAATTGACACAAAATGAGCATCCATGGATGATGCTTCTGCTGAGTATGACCAGGCTTGTCAGTCTCTGCTTTGGGGTGTCTGTTTCCTTCCCTGTTGAGTTGAACCCTTACCTCCTCTGTCACCACACCCTCATTACCTAGGTAAGAACACAGTGGCCATGTTTCCAGGCTGGCAAGCTGAGTCCACATCTTTGTGGCTACAACCTTGCACTGACTATCATAGGGCCACACTGTGGACCTCTCCACATCCTCTGGCCTTCTGCCCCTTTAGGACTCACAAGATAAAACTCAGAATTCTCTAGCACTAAAAACCTGATCAGCAGCTCACAAGGCCCTCCCCTTAGCTGAAGAGCTATTGGTAGTTGAAGACTGCTGGGGAAGGAAGCCATTTTCCTTTGCAAGTATGGCCACTGGTAAGTTAACAATACTCCAGTGAGTGGTCCCACACCCTGGATATTCCTATAGCACTAACTGAACTCAGAGGGGGTCAGAGGGGCGGGGCTTGTTTGCATTGTTTTTTAAAAGGAGAAAGTGAACTAAATACACCATTCATCTCTTTCTGCTTCCAGACTGTGGAAGCAATGTGACCAGCATCTAAGTTCCTGACGCCTTGACTTAACCCAGGATGAACAATACCCTAAGCCATACAACCAAACTGTAAGCTAACATAAGACCTTTCATATTTAAAAAAAAAATGCCTGTTATCACCTAAAAAGTGACTTTAATTGAGCATTGTCATTTTTATCTTACTTAGTTTTTGCTAACCTTAGCACTCCTAGCTTCCTTCTCTGTGAACTAGGGTGACGCCAGAGTCACAGGACCAGGCGGTCTTTGCCAACTGAGCAGGCCTGTGCTTTCTGAGTAGCTTCAGAAACGCTACTGCAGCCCAGGCCAGCAAAGGAGAGCAGCTGAGATAAGCAGGGAGCTGGACCGCTTCCTACTAATCCTGGAAAGGGCAGAGTCACGAGTCAGCCTCAGGGGAGGGTGGGAGATGAACACAGCTCACATTAGCCACAGCAAAGCAAGCCTCCCCGCCCCCAGTAAACAGGAAATCCTCTCCAGCCGCGACTTCCTGTTCTTCTAGACGGAGTTTGAGGATCTTCTAGGAGGATTCAGTAGACTTGGTGTTTAGCAACCTCAAGATGAGTCAGCAGCTCCCCACCTTGTCCTGTCTCAGGTTTTGCATCCCCAGCCAAGAGGAGCACCCTACAACCACTCCCCCCCCCCCCCCCCGCCCTCCCAGGGGCCCAGATCCTCAAATCTGATTGGCAGGAACAGGAGCTTTCTAGCAGGGGTGGGAGAGGTGCAGGTGGGTGGGGCCTTCAGCCTGTTCACTAGTCCCTTCAATCCACATCTTCACTCTGTCGCTTCTTCCACTCTTGCAGTTAATGTCACCTACCTGTCTCCAGTGACCTCTCGGTTCTCCATGGTCCTAAGCACTCTGGCAATGGAAGACTAGGGTACATGGGACTGTCTTATCAGGCCTCTGCCTCTTCTCCCACCTCCCTTCAGGTATCCTCCAAGTCAAGGCCAGATCAGAGCCTCAAGGGGGGGGGGGGACTGAGATCCCCGCCCCTGTGTTGGCATTTAGTCTAGGCTGCGCCCCACAGCTACTGGCAACAGCCAGGTATTCCTGACTCACTATAAAAGGGGCTGCTTGCCCTCTCCTCACTCTCTTGCCCTCTTGCTGCTGCTCCCCCTCTCTCCCCATTCACCTCCCCCTTCTCTCTTCATGTGCTCATGGTCCGCCTCCTCTCTCTCTCTCTCTCTCTCTCTCTCTCTCTCTCTCTCTCTCTCAATTCCCCTCCCCATGTTCTGAATAATCTCTTATTATGTGTGGCTGGTCCCTCAGGAGGAAGGAATGCTTCAGCATGGCCCACAGAGGCACCCCCTTCCCCAACACCATACCTCACCATTCCGTCCTTCTTTCTTATCTTTTTATAAAACATAACACCTCCTCCTGTAGACCCTCACAAGGACACACGGTAGAAGGAAAGCCAGAGCCTTCACCTAAGGAAGAAACTACTTGGATGAGAACGAGGACAGGATGCTCTTCAGGATGGTTGGGGAGGTTTTTCATTGTAGAGAAGAGAACAGCCAGAGGTGTCTGGGAGAGTCCTGACAGAACATGGCCAGCAGAATAGACTAGGCCATGGGAGGGAAGAGAGAGGGTCAGAGCAACAGAGGGAGAGAAGAGGGAGGGGCAAAGGAGGTGACTAGGAGCCAAGAGCAGAGAAAACACACACACACACACACACACACACACACACACACGGGGGGGGGGCAACCAAGAGCACAAGAGAGCTTGGCTGAGTTCCATCAGAAAGAGAAGCTGGGAGAAGGGAAGCCAAGCTCTGGCTGGAGGGGTTTTAGGGTAGGCGCAAGGGTGAGAAGTGCTGAGAGGAGCCAGGACTCTGTCACAGGTACCTGTAAGACTGAGAGCCAGGTGACCTGTGTCAGCCTTTGATGTGCCCATAGGCACCTCAGGTAGCCATTTGTTTCTTTGAGATCTGATGTCACCTTCTATCACTATTTACTGGTTGGTTTTGTGTCAACTTGACACAAGCTGGAGTTACCACAGAGAAGGGAGCCTCCCTTGAGGAAGTGCCTCCATGAGATCCAGCTGTAAGGCATTCTCTCAATTAGTGATTAGTCTACAGAGTGAGTTCCAGGACAGCCAGGTCTACACAGAGAAACCCTGTCTTGAGGGAAAAAAAAAAAAAAAAAAAGAGGGGAGGGCCCATTGTGGGTGGTGCCATCCCTGGGCTGGCAGTCCTGGGTTCTATAAGAAAACAAGCTGAGCAAGCCAGTAGAAGCAAGCCAGTAAGTAACATCCCTCCATGGCCTCAGCATCAGCTCCTGCTTCCTGACCTGCTTGAGTTCCAGTCCTGACTTCCTTTGGTGATGAACAGCAGTATGGAAGTGTAAGCCGAATAAACCCTTTCCTCCCCAACCTGCTTTTTGGTCATGATGTTTGTGCAGGAATAGAAACCCTGACTAAGACACACTACTTGCTGCTTAGAAAGCTGTTTCACTTCTTCATGATGGAGCCTCACCATTATTATATACCCTGCCTGCTACCCCAGCTGGTACACAAAGCAGTGGCCTATGGAAGGATTTTTTGGACTGTAAGTTGATCTTAGTTAAGGCTCTTCCGGTTAAGAGGTGAGGACTCAGACAGTCCACAGGATGGGGTAGGTAAAGCCTCCCTTGCTCCCTGCAAAGGGAGAGATGTGCTTGTTCATCTCTCATTCTGGCATCTTGCTCTGAGCCTGGAGCCACCTTCACCTCCCAGGAGACCTTCCCTTGTCTCCTAGAACAGACCTGCACAGTCCCAGGAGGGTCTACTTGGGCCATATGTCTGTGTAGGGACTGGGGCAGTCTGTTGAGAAGCCACTTCTAGAGGTGCATACCTAGAGAGCTGGGAAGCAGGTCTGTCCCCAGGTCTGTCCCCAGGTGAGCAGGTCTTTTCCCTAGGGGAATAGTGTGCTGAGACGGTGCCACTGTGCCATGGTAGTTTTTGCCAACAGCATGGCTGTCTATGTAATTAGCATCAGAAGACATCTGACACGTTTCTCCAGTTCTGGTTGCCCTTGGGATAAATGTCCTGGTAGCTGGGGACGCAGGTTTTTGGATCCAGACGTCTGATTCAACTTCTGCTTCTAGCACTCTCTATTGTTTGACATTGGGTAGGTTGCTTTAACCCCTCAGGCCCTCAGTCTGTGACAATTAAGTGATTCGATACATGAAAGGCATGAAGAAGCATGCCTGGTGTGGGTACTTCATAAATCTTACTTACTTTTATTACCTGGGAATAGTGCCTGGGCATATCTGTCAGTATGACCTGAGAAATAATGCCTGGGAATCACACTATAAGAAATTCCTGGAACACAAAACAAAACAAACAAAACCCTGCTCTCCATTTACCCTCACCTCAATTTCCTCTGAGAAATTGTGCCTTCAGGGACTTAGTAACAACTGGCTGAGTTCTGTGGAAGCCTTGAGCATTATAGAAGTTGACAAGCGAGTCTTTCTGAGAAGCTCACTGCCAAACAAGGACACAGTTGACCAAAGATATCGTTGGACTGCTATGTGGACTGCAGTGTATAGAAGCTGTATCCATCAATGATCTCTAGAAGAACAGAACCAACAGAGTGAACACATAAAAGGGAGAGTCACTAGATCGGCTTGCACAGCACAGGCTAGGAGGTCCAGCCCAGGGCTGTCTGCATTCTGGAGAGTCTGAAAACCCAGCAGCTCTTCCATGAAGCTTCATGTCTCAGCTGTCCCAATCTGGCACTGAAAGCCTGGGGGATGCCTGCATTGCCTACATTTGAAGACTGAGGAAGCTGGCTGGGTTCTGGTGTCAGCAAAGACAGTAGCAGCTACAAAGTAGATGCACTCACCAGCAGGGAGCAAAGGTGAGCAGGCAAAGAAGAGCACTGCTTTTCCCTCCAACCTCTTCAATCTGGACCACTGCCAGGAGGTGCTGCCCACTCTAGAGGAGGGCTGACTACACTCAGTTAAGCATTCCAGGAAATACTCTCACAGACACGCCCAGAAGTGTGTCTCTTAGTTGATTCCAGATCCAGTCATGTTGACAGCTGAGATGAACCATTACAGATCCAATGCACATGTCTGAGCAGATCTGCTTGGTCCACAGAAAGCTGACTGGAAGAAATGTAGCCTGTACTAAGGCCTAGAGGATGGGCAGGTATTCCCCAAACAAGGGTGGTGGGCAGGGCACAGTGCTGGTCTGAGACACACCCTCTCCACTTGATACCTATTCCTTAAGAGCCTGGATTGTTTATTAGATGTTAAGTTCAGTGAAAAGCTTTTAATTTGTTTGTTTGCTTGCTTGCTTGCTCGCTTACTTTTTGGAGACAGGACTTACTATGTAACTATGTGACAGTGTACTCATGTGTGTAAATATAAAGTAAATTAAGTCTTTAAAAAAAATAAGCCATGAACATCAACACTGACCCCTGCCACTGCATAGCCATGGACCCAGACATGGCCCTCAGTGGCAGCTCAAGCTGAGATGTCACCATGACCCCAGGTGGTGGGCCTAGTCACTCACAGCAGGCCCTTCCTCTCCACCCTTGGTCTCCAATTCCATCTCTCTTCATAATGATCAGCTGCCCCACTTCTTTTTCCCTCCCATCTGTCCACCACATACTCACACATTGTGATGGCTCTCGCCGCAGGCTGGCCATATGTCTGGTGGGCTCCTGGGTGACATCCTCCTGCAAGCAGGTGTCTATGGCCCACCTATGCCAAGTGCTAGAGTGCAGTTCTGTGGTTGGCATGGCAGTCCACAGGTCTGTCTCCATCCTCCCGTACTTCACTGTGTGGTGGTAGACTGGGCTCTGTTTGTCTAAGGCTCACCCTTGCCATAGGGTGAAGGGCAGGTCCGTGAATGGCTTTCCCCACCTGCACCACATAGCACGGCAGAATGCAGGTAGATCTCAGCCTTCCTTCTCTCTTGCCATGCTACCTGGATTTGAAGTGATTTGGGTTTTATGGTGTTGGGGCATAAAACAGCTTTGACCACCAAGCCAGGTATCAAGCTAGGATAAACAAAAGTCTTCCATCTGCTCTGCTCCTAACTGGTATAAGAACAACACCAACAAGATGTCTCTTTGCCCATTGTCAGGGGAGATGAAATTTGTTTTGTTTTGTTTTGTTTTGTTTTGTTTTGTTTTGTTTTGTTTTGTTTTGCAAGACAGGGTTTCTGTGTAGTCCTGGCTGTCCTAGAACTCACTCTGTAGACCAGGCTGGCCTTGAACTCAGAAATCCACCTGCCTCTGCCTCCCGAGTGCTGGGATTAAAGGCGTGTGCCACCACGCCTGGCTGGGAGATGAATTTTTAACCTTGTTCTTCAACTTCTAAGTCTTGCTTATGAGGAGCTAGAGATCAAATCAAGGGCTTCAAACATGTTAGACAAGTACTCTATGCACCTCAAATCCCATTAGGAGTTTTTAGGAATGCCTATAGGATATCTATATCTATTTCAAAGTGGATGCTGCCTGTACTAGTTATTGTGAGAGGCTCGGCGTTACACCTCAGAATCACAACCTGCTTGTAACATCTGCATGTCTGGCTCACTCCCTCTTGCACACTGGTGCCCCACCCCCACCCCAAAGAGGAGATGGTGATGGATCAGAGATATCCTGTTGTGGGGTTCATTTAAATCCAACACAACTCAAGCACCAGGTCAGTGGAGAGACAAAAATGTATTGTCACCAAGCCACTACTGATTGATTAGGGCTGCAAAACAGACTCAGGAGCTAAACTACAACCCTGAGGAAATGCTGTGCAGCATATTTTTTAAATGAATCTATGAAGCAAGGGGGAACAGGGTGGGCTGTAGCATTGTCCAATCATATTTTGACATAAGGGGTTGAGCAAGGGAATTTCTATCAATCAAGATTGGAGTTGGTTCCTGGGCCTGGGGACATGAACTTAGTTTGACCCTGGCAGCAAGATGCAGTTGTCCTTGAGATGTACGGACTCAGACAACTGCTGCCTTACAAGTTGTCCCTGCGGTGTCTGGACTTGGACAATGTTTCCTTACAACAGAAGCTGTTAAGCTATTGGGAAGTCCCCAGCTCTCCTAGGGTCTGGGACCTTGAATTTAGTTTCTCCCAATGATTAAATGAAGCCCCAAAACCAAATGGTTAATACTTAGAAGAAGTTTCTTTTGCTTGATTCCAGCATTGTGGGGAAGGAGAACAGAGAAGGCGAGTTTGTCAGTGTGGTTTCATGACCAACTCTGCAGGTGATGGCCACCTGCTGCTCAACAGCCCTGGCACCTGTGAGACTCAATCACAAATGAGAACTGCACCTACTTCAGATATCATTTGCAACCCACAAGGTTGCCTGATACTTCACCAAATGAACTACAAATCAAGAGTTCCACAATCCCTAACTTTCAGCTTGATAATTTGTTACAATGGCTTACAGAACCCAGGAAAACAGCTTTTTGCATTTACCAGTTCATTATAAAGGATGTAAATGGGACTAGCATGTGGCTCAGTTGGTAGTGTGCTTGCCTCGCATGCCCAAGGCCTTGGGTTCGATCCCCAGCACTGCATGAATTGGTGTGGTGGTATACTTCTGTAATTCCAGCAGCTTGGACCAAACTCTGTGTCAGAACTGAATCAAACTGTTGAACTTTTCTGACTGATCTCTACTGTGAAACAAGTTTATGGGGTAAGCAGTGGTTGTAATGAGAATGTGCGTGATTGATAGGCTCAGATTATTGAACATTACGTGCCCTTGGTGGAGCTATTCCTGTAGGTTTGGGAGGTGTGGACTTGCTGGAGGAAGTGTGTCACTAGGGGCAGGCTTTGAAGTTTCAAAAGTCTCACACCATTCCAGCTGTGCTCTCTGTCACATGCTTGAAGTTCAAAATGCAAATTCTCAGCTGTGGTAGTCATCATGTCTGCCTGCTGCCACACTTCCCTGCCATCGTGGTGATGGACTTTTCCTATCCCGTGGAACCATAAGCCTAAATAAAGTTTCTATATGTTGCCTTGGTCATGGTGTTTTATCACACCAACAGAAAAGTAATAAACGTCTTGTATGCAAGGTGCACTAAAGCCATACATGAGTTGCTTAAATCCAGTTTTCAGGAGAAACTAAAAGATGTCCTCTGCCCCTTTCTTTTGAGTCACCCACCCCCTAGATGCCCTCAGAAGCTACACTCTCACTAACATTCTAGGTGCCTGTCAATCTTCATCTCCCGCATTCATCCCAGGATAGCGAGGTTTCTGCCCTCTGCTCTCTCTCTTTATTTTTATAATCATATTAGCTTTTATGGGAGCTATTCCAGCTCTTTGTCCTTTCTCCTGGAAATATATCTGTCTTTCCTTTTTCTCAAAGTCAATAATCAATCCCTCCTTCCTAGCAATACATCTACTGTTTATTGCACTGTTCAAGCAAATAGGCAGCTTCAAGCCATAACTTAAGTTTTCCCAAACGAGAAGAATTACCATAGACAAATTTCATCTAATTGCCAGAAATAGATAGGTACCCACTCAGACTCACCAGAGTCAATTGTTCCAGAAAATTGACAGCATTATGTTTGCCTAAGTATACATGATGCCTTGGATCCAGCTTTGACAAATAGAAGGAAGAGGAGAAAGAGGAGTAGGAGGAAGAGAAAGAGGAGAAAGAAGAGGAGGAGGAGGAAGAGAAGGACAAGGAAAAGAAGGATGTAAAACGCAAGGAATACCATCAAGTAGAAGATTATAGGACAAAAATCAAATCTTTCAGATCCTGCCTCCCCACTCTTCAGCACCATATCATTTTTTTAAGTATATCTCATCATATACCATCCTCATTCTTCATGCCATACTGGCTTTCTCTACTTCTCTGCCCACTTGATACAAGTGTCCCCATATTAATCCCAAGATATGCAAATCTTCAGCTCAAGCAACCTCAGAGGCCAAGTAAGACTACAGGATTCCAATGACAGAAACCCAAAGAAGAAATGCATTCCATGCTGTCCACTTAGGCTACAAATAGCAACTAAATGTCTGCCTGCAACTAGCACATTCCTTTGTGAAACCAGGTGGTACCTGTGTCAAAGGAGCAAGCTTTATAGAAATGGGATAGTGTCCTGGTAGATATTCCCAAACTTCGAAGCAGCTGTACTATAGCACTAAGTGCTTATTAGAATTATGTATAGTTGATCTGCAGAGAACCGTAGGAAGAGTGGGGTCTGCAGTAAAGAGGGCAGTCAGAACCTATCAGACCACCCAGTCAATGATCTTTAGTGGTTGGAGCAACTTCCAGGAGCAGCTGGAGATGCATAGTGGCCGTTTGTATACACTTGAACTGACACTGGAAGTGGAAAAGCAGGAAGTACACCGGGAAGCCACTGAGCACGAACAGGAAGATGTATAGGAATTCTATCTGCGGGTGGTCAATGATGGGTGCCAACACCAGGTAGAGAGACACCAGGAGCATGATGGCAGGGATGAAGGTGGGAACCTGCAAAGGGCACAAAGAAGTTATTTGATCCCTGAACCTGGAATGATGAGGGTGTCACTGAGTCCTGTCCTTCCTATCTACCTCTCATTTATTTCCACCTGCCACAAGTGCCTCTCCTCCAGTATCTCCTAGAATGCCAGGCTGGGCCAGGGGAGCCTCCCCTGGGCTATAGGGAGCTCTTTAAGAAGCAGAGTCTGGAACCTAGCATTGGTCTCTCTCTGTGCTATGTGGCCTCAGCGTTTGTTTTCCATCTTTCCCCTTCATGGCCCTCCAGAAGAGAAATAAATGGCCAGTACCCCTCACCACCCACCCAAATTGTGCAATGTCCTACAAAATGTAATGGCAATAGCAGCCATTGATATATGCCTTGTCTAGGCTGGCAGTTCTCAACCTGCAGGTCTCGACCCCTTTGTGGGGGTCACATATTAGATATCCTGCATATCAGGTATTTACATTATGATTCAATAACTAGCGAAATTGCAGTTATGAAGTAGCAATAAAAACAATTTTATGACTGGTGGTCACCACAACATGCAGAACTGTATTAAAGGGTTGCCGCATTAGGAAGGTTGAGAAGCACTGGCCTGGCCTTGAGGAAGGTGACTATCCTGAAAGTTACCTTGTAAGTGTGGGGGAGATTCTTTGTCTTTATTCGCAAATACAGAAGACAGGCAAAGGTAGTTCCATAGGTGAGCCAGGACAGGAAGCTGCATCGAGAAGTGGTAAAGGTAGATGAGGCCTCTTGGACGGGACTTGCCTGCATCAGGACAAAATACTCAAAGACAACAAGGAGCATTTGGTCTTCTCTAGGAGAGCCAAGGATTGCTGTAAAGATCGCCTGGTGGTTAGAGCGCTTGCTGCTCTCACAGAGGACTCGGGTTTGGTTCCCAACACCCATATGGTGGCTCACAAACATCCTTAACACCAATTTCATGAGATCTGACTACTCCTGCTGACCTCTGTGAGAACCAGGCACGAATGTGGCACACAAACATACATGCAGACATAACACACGTAAAATAAAGTTGACAAATCCTAATTAAAATTTTAAAAAGCTTAAAGATGACCCAGTGAGTCACAAAACAAAAAGACATGAAATTAGGATAAGAACTTGGTAGAAGAAAAGAGTGTGGCTTATGAGAGAGGGAGGATAGGAGAGAGTAGAGGGATGAGTGTGGCCAGAATATATACTATATACTATATGCTATATGCTATATGCTATATACTATATACTATATACTATACACTATACACTATACACTATACACTATACACTACACACTACACACTACACACTACACACTACACACTACACATTATATATTATATACTATACACTACACACTACACTACATGCTACATGCTACATACTTACACTATACACTATATACTATAGTCCATATACCATATACTATATATTACATAATACATACTATCATATAATATTATGTATTGTATATTATGTATTATATATTATGTATCATATATTATATATGAGATTGTCAAAGAATAACTGCTTCTTGCCTTTTAAACTAAAATCAAATTTGAAACTGTCAAACAGTTTATTAATTTTTAAAATAAAATATTTTGAAAAGGAGAATACGGTGGACTCTCAAGGAGGCCTGTGCTCATTGGAAGGGCATCTCACTGGAAATAGAGTTCTTCTCCCAACCCACCCTTCCTTTATGGTTGGTGACATTACATGTAAGCTGCTAAACACCCAATAAGCTCTTGCCTCTGTCCTTTCCAAGGTCTATAGTTTGAGTGGTTGCCACTATTCTGAGGGTCTGGTGAAATGACTCAGTCAGTAAGGAGCTTGCTGCCCAAGCACAAAGACCTGAGTCCACTCTCCAGAACCCTGTGGGAGAGCCAGGTGTGGTGCTATGGCTTTGGAATCCCAGCACTGCGAGGGAGAGAGAAGTGGATACCTGGGACTCGCTGGCTAGCCAGCCTAACCTATTAGGCTAGTTTCACACTTGCCCATAAGTTCCAAATTGGAAATATTGCCCTAAGTTCTAGGCCAACTTGGTCTATGTAGCATGTTCTAGACCAGTCAGAGCTACATAGTGAGATGCTATATGTGCTAACTAGTTTTATGTCAACTTGACACAAGCTAGAATTAGCTGAAAGGAGGGAACCTTAAATGAGACAATTTCTTAGTAAGATCAGGCTGTGGGGCATTTTCTTAATTAGTGATTGGTGGAAAGGGCTCAGCCCATTATGGGTGGTACCATTCCTGGGCAGGTGATCCTGGTTCTATAAATGATGCTTTTATTTCCTCAGATAATGAGATGAGATGAGAGCTGTATCCAAGCTGGGCAAATACCCAGCTTGGGCTGAGCCTAGAGCATTTCCTTCTCTGTTCTAACTATCCCTAGGCCTGGAAGCTTCTAGTCTGTGTACAATCTAATCTTCCATACTAACTGATTCAATCTGACTTCTTTCTGCTTCTGCCTGAATCACTCTACTTGGCCTCATACTAACTTTGGAAATACATTCTAATCTGACTCCTTCTTGTTCTCTGGCTTGTTCTGTCTTCCTTTGTCTCTAGCTTGTTCTCTGCAATCAGTCTTTCTAAAACTGCTATACCACACCACACCACACCACACCACACCACACCACACACCACACCCTTCTCTCCCTCTCACTGCTCTTCAGTAGCTTCTCTTTCCTGTGTTGTTCTCTTGTGAGTTGGACATATCCCATCTCCAACTCATTCTGTCAAATCTTTCTTTATCACTTTGTCTGCCCCTCAATTAGATGTCATTTTCAAATGTGGCTGCTTCCTACTATAAACTAACCTTACCTTCATTGTTAGGGATTAAAGGCGTGTACTAAGGACATATCTATATTCTAGCCATCTCATACTTTAATCCAGGGTGTGTATGCATTCTGGCTGGATCATGTAGACCTAGAGGATCTAGGATCCTCTTTGGATGTGATCGTTTGCCAGAACAGCCATGTCACTGGATTAAAATTCCTCTGCATGGTTCTATAAGAAAGAAAGCAGGCTGAACAAGTCATGATGAGCAAGCCAGTAAGCAGCACCCCTCCATGGCTTCTGCATCAGTTCCTCTCTCCAGGTTCCTGTCCCGTGTGATTTTCTTTCCTGACTTTCTTCATTAATGGTCTACGATGTTGAAGTATGACCCAAATAATACCCTTTCTTCTCCAACTTGCTTTTGGTTATGGTGTTTCATTTCAGCAATAGAAACCCTAACTAGGACATTGAGTTTTTAAAAATGTAAATGGCATATAAGAAATGACATCCAGGTTTGGTCCCCTGTCCTCCACATACACATATGCACGAGTACACACACACACACACACACACACACCTGCATACACATGAATATATAGACAAATTTTATCTAACTTGGCAGGCAAGGTCCAGAACAAGCTGTCCCTTGAGGTGATCAGGACCGTAAAGTATTAGGTCCTAACTCAATGGGTCACCCCAGGATTCTTGCTCTGTACTGAGACATTTTGGCCACATTCTCCAGTCTCTACCTGAAGACACCCACACCCTCAGACCCATAGCAGATTAGATTTTGTTATTACCATATAATGATTTCCGTCTTTCTCGTGGGAAAATATGAAAATAAACCATTATTTGTGACTTTCTGTTCCCAACAGCCACACCAAACACTGAGCGAATGAACGACCTGTTCTAGATTAGACAACAGAGCAATAGAACGAGTGATGCCTGAGAAATTACTAAAATACCCTCCGTACCCAGGTACTATGCTCATCTGATAGTTGAAGAATCAGCCCTGCTTCAGATGAGCTTAGAAATTTACAAATGGGTATCACAAGCCTGTGATTTCTGTCTGGAGGAAAATATTAAAAAGAGTCAGAGCATCCCCTTCCTATGGTTACATCATTCTCTGTACCTAAACAGCTTGCTGTGAATCTACACTGATTTCTGAAGAATTATATGGTACAGAGTCCAGAGCACTGGCTCAGTCTACAAGGGGGAAAAAAATCGTACCGTACCCAAGGGCTCTCCAGCAGTACAATGCCTACATGCCCTTTAACATCATCTTAGGAGCAGAATGGAGGACTAAGAAAAAAAATGATAGCAGCAGCAGCCCAGCCTTAGCGTGTGTGTGTGTGTGTGTGTGTGTGTGTTTGTGTGTGTAGATAAATGGTAGATAGAATAGATAGATAGATAGATAGATAGATAGATAGATAGATAGATAGATAGACAGACAGGCAGGCAGGCAGACAGACAGATGTTATTTGGGTGTAAAATAATGCCCCCACAAGTTCATGTCTTTGAAACATCTGGAGTTGCTGTTTTAGGAGATTATCAAGAGGTAGGGGGATGGAGGCTCAATGAAAATATGGGTCCCTGGGGGAGGGGAAGGCCTTTAGATTTATAACATCCAGCTTCTTGTCCTCTCTCTGGCTCCCAGTCCACTGAGATATAAGCAAGCAGCTACACAGACCTCTCATCACATCCTCCACACATTCCCATTCCCATGCCTCTCCATCACATTGGTCTGTACTCTACATGTGCCAAAACAAATCCTTCCTCTTTTAAGTTGTTTCTTGTCGAGTATTTGATTGCTATGATGAGAAAATTTGTGTGTGTGTGTGTCTGTGTGTGTGTGTGTCTGTGTGTGTGTACGTACATGCATGCGTATGCACTTGCACATAGGCATTCCAGAAGACAACACATACATTCATATGTGCAACTTTGTACATATAAGGGTATATAGATACATAAATATACATATACATACACATACTCATATACATATGTCTAGGACACAGATATCAGCCTGTGAAATCTCACTCACCTTAAGAGGTTCACAAAGGTGCTGAAGTTTCCCGGGATGACCAGCAGTAAAGCCACAGCCGTGGTGAAGATCTGGGCTGGGGCTGGTGTCAGTCGATTCACGTGAATCATGGACATAAGCTGCGGCTGGAAAGTGCAGTTGGTGTGAGAGAGGCTATTGAGAAGCCATAGGAAGTAGCCTGTGCCCTGTCACGCTCTGGACACCAGTGTGCCCAATCTGGTGGTCATTAGTACCGTGGCTTCCAGGGGATGGGCTTCCTTGGGTTGCTATAGTACCCAGGATTAATTATCCTAAAATACTGTCTCCCTCTCTTTGCGACTCGTGATGGGAATGTAGTTCTCAACCTTTGATGTAGACTAGACTCTGTCACTCAATTCATCCAATAAAACATGAGCACAAGTGACAAGCAAGGGCTTTCCATGTGTTCATCTGTTTTATCTGACAACTTGAACCCCTGACTCCTGAATTAATCAAGAAACACTCTCCAGCAGCTACCTTTGCTTTGGCCTGGATACTTAAAATATGAAGAGTCATTCCAAAATAAGAATGACCAAAACAAACAGGGCTACAAGTAACACAAGAATCAACAATTCAACTATTACCTCAAGCCACTGGGATGTGGGGTTGTCTGTTATTCAATAGTATTATTACAGTAACCACTAACACAGGGGCAAAGAGCCTCTGAGGGAAAGGCCACTATGTGTACTTTGGCCCCCTCCCTGTGGCCTCTGTACTCTTGCTGTACACAAATAGACTTTATCACTCATATCTTTCAACCCACAGAAGAGGACCATGACTGCCCTACAACCTGGAAGTGATTATGAATACGTTAGAGAGGTACTGCATGGAATGTCCCCATTCATAGAAGAAAGGAGGGTCACATCTGATTGGGAAAGCCCAGGCTTGGGCTAAAAGCTCAGGTAGAAGAAGGTATAGGGGAAAGTTGTCTCGGCCCCTTTTGCAGCACTCACCACCTTATGTGACCCCACTTCTTACCATGTGACCTTCTCTCGCAGCTGCATAGCACACGCGGCTGCCGCTGAAGAACCCCCCATTGACAGTGCCAAATGTTGAAAGAGCAACAGCCAAGGGCACCAGCCAGGCCCAGGACCCCAGAACTCGGTCCCTAGAACAACAGAGGGATCAATGGCAAGAACCCTAGCAGTAACTTTGAAAGTGACCAGAAGGAAACAGAAAACAAGGCATTTAAAGGCAAGTTCAAATCCACGTAGGAGCGCTATCCTTCCCTGTCCATAATGTCTATCTAGGGCCCAGGCGGTGTACCACGTGACTCACTCACCCCCAGATCACAGCTATGGCATCAGAGGAGAGGATCTCTGAGGGTGACATAACCAGCAGGTAACTGATATTGACCAGGACATACAGGATGGTGACCAGGGGGACGGCAGTCATCACTGCCCACAGCAGGTTCTGCTGCAGGGTCAGGGAGAAGAGGGCAAAGGTTAGTCAGTGAGGTCGTTCTAGGCCTTCAGAACAAACTCAGAACTATGCTATGCACAGGGTACTGGCCAGACCCTGGGGGTTGGAAGCTCTGTGTTCCTCCACCGTGAGGTCATGATTCCATGCATGGGCACAGAAAGACAGATGTGTGGGAACTGACAAGAGGTTGGCAGACAGCAGTAGACATACAGAGGGAACAGTGGTGGCATCACCAAAGCTTCCAGGATGAAGAGGGCCGTCACTGGGACTCTCTCTGAGGCTTGGAAATGGCTCAGGGAGATGTGAAGAGGATTTTTTTTTTTAACAAAAGAAAACAGAAGAGAAAGAAAGCTAAAGACCTCACTAGTGTGCTTTGCCATACATAGTATTTGCCCCTCCTGGGAACATCCACTTCTGATTAGCATAGCGGCCTTAAAGAAAGGACAGTTTCCAGAGCTTTCTGCCAGGACTGAGCTCTGCTCATAGAAATTCTTAAAAGTGGAGAGGGACACTGAGAACAAGGCGGCCATCCCGACCTAGCTCAGCTCTTGGCAGTCAGCCTCAGTGTTGATGCTGTCTCCTTCCCTGTGTACCCTGGTACAGTGGCAGGCTCTGTCCTTTCTGCCCTCTGCAGAGCCGTGCCGGGACTCCAGTCTCCTCTCCCAGGAGGTCTTATTTGACTGTTCTGCTGTGTCGGTCCGGTCCACCCTCCCAAGAGGACTATATTGCAAACTAGGGAACATAAAGCAAGCAGGATAGCAACTCTTGTATGTGAGTTCTCCCAGCCCCCTCCAGCCTGAAAATCTGGGACTCCAAAGGAGTTCAAAGGAAAGTTGCCTTGAGCACAGAAGAGGTATAGCAACTACTGCTTTGCCACCCAGGGTGTGGAATGTGGCTCTGCCTAGGCTCACACAAGTCTGCCTGTAGCCAAGGTGTTCTCGTTCTCACGGGCTTTATTGGGATGGCCCTGGCACAGTGAGCACCCAGTATGCATGACCCAACCTCACAGGTAGTCAGGGCAAGAGACACTTTTAAATCTAACCTCTTTCCCAGGTAATGAGCCATGACAACAGTAGAGCCCTGGGTTGGCTCAAAGACATGTTTCTGGCCACTATAGCACACAAAGAATGAGGTCTTCTGATTTCATTCTGAGGGTCCTGAATTCTTCATTCAAACCGTAAGGAGTCTGCATGGTAAGGGTGATCCTGACTTGGTAAAGTTTCTGTAGTTGCTTTGGTGCAGGAGAGGAGAATAAGAAATAAATATACCCTTTCTCTACCCTTCAGAGCAAGTTAAGGAAAAATTTTAAATACTTTGCATTTTGGCTTTGAAACCCCTATCAAGAAAGTCCCAGCTCTGGCAGAGATCATCAAGCCATGGACCATGTGACCCAATACTGTCAATGAATTTTTATTGAAACACAGCTGTGTTCCTGTATTTATCTACAGAAGTTTTCCTGCTACCACAACAGTATGAGTAGTTGCAACAGGAACTAATGAATAGAGGGCCTGAAATCCCAACTCTTGGATCCTTTCTAGAAAAGCTTTTACTTCCTTCAGTTTGAGGGACCCTACTCCTTCGACCTACTGGGAAAGCCCATGGTCTGGCTTGAGAAAGCGGGCTCTACTGCTGAGACAACCCTAAGCATGTGCTACCCATGTACTTGAGAACTTCCCAAGCCGTCTGCCAAGAGTGTACCAATGAATCCTCAGAGCCTGAGGAGTAACTCGGAGCACTTGTTACAACAGTCCCTTTTCACACACAAAGAATTAGGAGAACAAAATTATATGCAAGAAATTAAAAATCACCAGGCATGGTGATATACTCCTGTAATCTCCCGTAAAGACAGGAGGAGTAGAAGTTTAAGGGCATTCTTAGTCACAGAACACGTTCAAGGCCCACCAGGCCTACAACGAGACTCTTGTCTCAAAGAAAAAATAATAATAAAAATAAGAATTAGTCCCTAGGACTTGTAGGCATGCTCTCCCCCTCTCCCTCTCCCTCTCCCTCTCCCTCTCCCTCTCCCTCTACCTCTCCCTCTCCCTCTTCCCCCTCCCCCTCCCCCTCCCCCTCTCTCCTGCCTGTCTCTCCCTTGTCTGTTTCTGTCTCTGCTTTGTTTGTTTCTATCTCTCACTTGTCTTTGTTTCTCTTTCCTCTGTCTCCATCTGTCCCCCACACCCTGTTCTTGTGCTTCTCTCTCCAAGGTGCCCTTCTCTTCTCAATCGCTCCCTCCCCTCCAGTGAGCCTTTGCCAAATCTCTGAAAGCCAAAGTGCCCCTAAGCCAGCCCATCGGGGACAGCAGGGACAGCAGAAGACTTGCAGTTCCCATTCTGTGAGATTTTGAAATTCCTGCAAGGGAAGAAGAAAACAAACAACATCTCAGAAAATATATTTATGGCAAAGATCAGCATGTTAGTCACTGAAGATCCAAATGCCACAGCTGAGTCCTAGGTAGCCCTGAAGACCGGCTAGCACAATGGTTATCCAGGCTAGCTCACAGGTAAGGTGAGGAGGTATGACTGGTTTGTTCCCCATGCCAAAGTGGCTCCCAGGCTTCAGAAACTATGAAGTATCTACTGCAATGTTCTGGAGGAAACCATCCAGGAGGTGGCCAACAGAATCAATAAGAGTGCTGACAGTATGAGTTCAAAATAATTCCCCTCTTGCAGACTTCAGTATTCCCCTGCAAAAAAGAAAAAGTGGGGTGTTGATAGTTAACCTAAGAGGCAGAAAGATGAAACCACAGGTATGATGCTATAAAGTACTCTGCTTATTAAGAAGCCATAGTTAAAATCCCCTAAACTACTCAAGGCAGATGGGCTGCCATACAAGTCCTACGAGCACAGCAAGAGAACCTTGATTCCCATTAGATTGTTCACGACTCAGTTATTTGAGTAGTTGGAACGTCAATTCCCGAAGCTGCAAATGGTCAGAGGTTCACCCACAGAAAAGCACACTAAACTCACCTTTGGATTCTTGAGCTCCTCTATCACTGTGTTGATATTACTCCAGCCATCAAAGGACCACAGCCCCTGGTAGAAAGCCATGCCAATGCGCCCTGCCTGCTGTGTTGTGTTGTGGAAGGCAAACAGCAGGGATTCTGTGGAAGCATGGCCCTGCATCAGCACCACAGCCCCACCCACTACAATGACTAGCAGCGAGAACACTTTGGCAGTCGTGCACACGTTCATCAGCACAGTGGACATCCGTGAGCTCCAGAAATTGATCAAAAGCAGCAGCAGGATGCAAGAAGAAGCCACAATCTTGACTATGACCTGAGGGAGCGAGGAGCAGCCTGGGTAAAAGGGAGCCAGTACATACTCAGCGAAACTCAGCGAAACCGCAGTGATGCCGGCTGGTCTGCCTACCAGAACGTATACGTAGATGACCAGGAAGGCAGGTAGAGAGCCAAAGGTTCGCAAAATGTAGGCATAATCTCCCCCAGACTCAGGAACCAGGCTGCCCAGTTCAGCATAGCACAGGGCACCCAGCATGGCCAGGAGTCCACAGGTTGCCCAGACAATAAGACTGGCTCCAGGACTGCCTATGTAAACCAAGACCCCTTGTGGTGACATGAAGATGCCAGAACCAATCATACAGCCAGCGGTCATGGACACTGCACTCCACAGACCAATCTCCCTCTTCAGCATCAGCCCCGCTGTCCCACTGCCCTGCTCTTGCCCCGCGGGCTTGTTGCTGCCATCTTTCTCCTCACTTCGCTCCATTTCGAGACTTCAGCAGACACTGCCTCTGGTTGTTGACAGGTACAGGCTCTGGTACCTAATGTTCGTGGGTTTCCCGAAGGCATTAATGATTACAGTGCTGGAGGGAGTCCAAACTGAAGGGCAAAGATCCAGGGCGTGGTTTAGAAGGAGCTGATCAAGCGAGTGGTTCACCTCAAGCCTCAGCACAGACTATCTATTGGAGCCACGGGTCAGTGTAACTCAAGAAAGGTCCGGGAGAGAAGGGGTCAGAATCGCTATGGACATGTTGGGTGTGGCTCAGTGACAGGGTGTTTGTTCGGCATGTGCAAGTTCCATCCCCAGCACAGCAGATCAGAGAGAGGGAAGAAAGGAAGTGGGGAGAGAGCAAGAGGAAGAGAGGAAGGGAAGGAGGGAGAGAGGGAAGGAAGAAATTTCTCTTGTCCAGTCCCACAGCAACATTGTTAAATGACACCTGGGTGAGTGTTCTATGTAGGCATGAGGACAGCCAAGCCTCTTCCTTCCTCGAACATCTTCTCCCCCTCCTCCAACCCCCACTGTTCCCTTCTGCCTCTGGCATCTCCCTTCTCCCTTCACGTCACAGGTAGAGCTTGTACTCTTAGCCACTTCCTTCCTTCTTGCCAAGGAACAAATGCCATCCTATCTCTTCACCAGGCCTTCTGGTTCTTCTTTGAACTAGGCTTTATGCAACTGGCTTTAAGACTGTATTGGAATCCTTGTTTCCTGGTAGACTTCCTAAAGATGTTTCAGACTCCCCCAGGTGGTAAATAAACCTGCCTCCATGCATACTAACTAAAGCATAAATTGACAGAGCACATATTTTTAGGATGAGAGTACTAATTTCAAATCCCAGATCTACAGCCTCAAAGTTGTGTGAGAGATTGAACTTCATCTTACTCGCCCATCAGTTAGTGGAGGCTAGCTTGTAGAGATCCTTGAAAATTAACAATCTGAAATAGTTTGGACAGTGTATGAAGCAAAGTAAGTATTTCATCAATGTGGTCACATCCCTTACTCTCTGGACAACTTTCATTAGTTCCACTGGGGAAAAGAGGGATTGGTGTTAAAACCAGGAAGATAAAATATTCAAAGGATATATGTATTTTCATATGTTTGTGTGTGTATATATGTATATATGTGTGTGTGTGTCTATGTAATTAATATTAAATTATATTTAACAAGATTAAATTTCTCCGATCTATGAATAACATTTATTTCAGGATATTGTGTCTAGCTTTTTATTGATCACCCTTTTCCTTTAAAAACACAGTAATAGAACCTTTGGTAATGCTGTTACAGTAAAGGTAAGAAGAACTTACTGGAATTTCGGGTAAAGATGTTGACTCCATAAGTAGGCATAAAGGTACTTAGAGTTTTCTATCAGGCTTCTCTAGCTCAAGCTAGCCACATGAACAACTTGGATCTCAGGAATGTGTCAGTACCAGGACGGTCTCAGTTAGGGTTTTACTGCTGTGAGCAGATACCATGGCCAAGGCAACTCTTATAAGATCAACATTTAATTGAGGTTGGCTTAGAGGTTCAGTCCATTATCATCAAGGCAGGAGCATGGCAGCATCCAGGCAGACATGGTGCAGGAGAAGCTGAGAGGTTTACATCTTCATCTGAAGGCTTCTAGGAGAAAACTGACTTCCAGGCAGCTAGGATAAGGGTCTTAAAGCCCACACCCACAGTGTCACACCTACTACAACAAGGCCACACCTCTTAATAGTGCCACTCCCTGGGCCGAGTATATACAAACCATCACAAGGACCTTAACTGTCATGGCTCTTGAGTGTCCCTCTTACGTTTCACGTCTGTTGCAAGGATAACCTCCAAGACATAGACATAGTATTTTTTAGAGTGGCTTACAGGTTGTGGTCCAGTTAATCTAATAATGGCTGTCTATCAATGGAAAGTCTAAGAATCAGTAGTTGTTCAGTCCACAATGCTGATGTCTCAGTTGGTCTTTGGTATATACCAAAATCTTGAAGAAGTAAACTCTAATAGTGAAGTGATGGATTTGCCATTGGGAGCAAGAGCAAGCAGGCAATGAACAAGAACATCCCTCTTCCACGCCCCTTATATAGGCTGCCAGCAGAAGGAGTGGCCCAGATTTAAGGTGGTTTTCCCACCTCAAAAGATCCAGATTTAGAGTTGGTCCAGTTGCATGAGTTTTGATTAACTCCAAATGTATTCAAGTTGACATCATCAAGACTAGCCACCATGAGCCCCAAGCTGTGAGCACTAATAGTAGAAAGCTACCACCCTGTGTTGGTACCCATAGGAAAGAGAACTTGAAGCTGACCTCTGTATGGAGCAGTGACTTCAATGACCATTGAACTTGTGGGGGATTGTTTTTTTTATAATAACCTGTATATACTATATAAGTTTCACTGGGTCATTTCTTTTTGAATAGTCTATCAATATTCTCCTATCGGTCTTTTGGATAATCATCTCATCCAGGATTCTTTTTAAATAATCTCTGAAGCATTTTTGAAAATCTAGTAATTTGGATGGCCATTCCAACAAAAATCTGAACTTTCTTTTTTTGGATATACCAAGTTACTATTAGACTCCAAGGTTTTTATAGGGATTTCCTTCAACTCCTTCTCTGCCCAGTTGTACGATCATTTAGCCAGCCAGTCACACATCCTATGGAATCTTGCCAACAACGCCAAACGCTGAAGCACAGCCCGTGGATGCCTGGCAATCGGGAAATCCACCCAAGATTTGTCTTTAAATGTGCTCGGTGTATTCACACAAATTTTCCTTATAATATCATGCTAATATAAAAGTTAAACAGACGCCTCACCAAGCAGGGAACAGTTAGTTGGACAGAAAATGCAGCTACAAGTTCCCTGGAGAATCTTCTCCAGTTGAGGGGGCTTCCAAAGCTTGCAGTTTCAACCCACATCCACTGTGAAGTCCTTCAGCTCTGACAGGTGGAGACGATAGCAGTGGTGTAGCTCCAGAAGGTCTTTGAGAGTGTTGGCCAGCAACTAGGGCTGACAAGTAGCCATGTGTGAGCCAGTGACAGTGCCAGAAGCTCAACAGCCACTGAAGCCAGGGCCACACAGAGAGGCCAATCTCACGTTCTCTTGACAATGCTATCAACGCAGAGGCTAGAGAGGCGATTTTCAGAAGCATAGCAGTGAGATCTAGAGACCATTTCCAAAGTTCCAATGTTTGTATCATTTTCTGGGTGATAGTATAACAGGGCCACAGTCCTTTGGTAAGGCCCTAAGACCTTAGCACAACTCAACTCAGGAGCAAACAAAATGACGTCACAGGAAGGCATCACATGAATTCTCATGCAGTGTGCTATTCTTTTTCTCATTGTCAGATTGTTTTGTCTGAGATAAACTCTCACTATGCGTAACCCAGGCTAGCCTCGGACTCACACTCCCCCGCCTTGACTACCCGATGACAGGTCTGTACCATTAAGCCTGGCATAACAGCACTATCCTGTGGAAATAGCTCATATTTATATAAAGTAATAAGTGGATGAATTGAATGTAGCATATCTGTATAGTGGAATGTAACTTATGCATAAAAAGTATGAAGCGAGGATTCATGAAACTACATGGACAAACTTTACAGCTTCGTTTATCCTAAAGGAAAGAAGTCAGACACAGGGACTGAGGATACAGCCCAGCTGACAGTCACCGTCTAGCAAGCACGAATCTCCGGGCTCTGCCCCAAGTACCATATAAAACCAGACAGGGTGGCACACACCTGTAATCCCAGCACATGTGAGGTTGGGAGTTCAAGGGCATCCTTGGCTACACAGTTAGTTTAAAGCCAGCCTGGCTGCATGAGATTCTGTTTAAAAAACAAACAAACCAAACATCAAACAAGCAGGAAGTAAAGACTTAAAGGCTTCATAGTATCATGGCTTCCTTTATAAAAGGCGTCTGGGATGGATAAGCCCGGAAAAACAATATGGATTTGAATCAATGCATTTTCTTTGGGAGAGAGTAATAAGAATCTTCTAGCGTTGGCTACTGTTATGGCTGTACACATTATGAATATAATATTTTAAAGTACATTGGAGTCGATCTAGCTCAATAGTAAATTAGGAATAAAGTTTTTGCCCAGAATGTGTGAATCTGGGTTCAGTTCCTGGAAATGTAACACAAACTGAAAACAAACAAACAAACAGAAAAACAAACAAAAAAAAACCCTCTGAACTTAAACTGAAACCGCTATGTTATATATATTTTACTTCAATTTTTTTTAATTAAAAAGAAGATGGCGTGTGGGCTTGCCAGATGACTTAGAAGTTAAAAGCCCTCATTATTAAAGGACCCAGATTCAATTCTTAACACCCACACGATGGCTCACAACTCTCTGTAACTCCAGTTCCGGTCCAGTATCCTCTTCTAATCTTTGAGGGCACCAAGTACCCATGTGGTACACATACATGAATATAAGCAAACATTCATACACATGAAATAAACAAATCCAAACAAACATACTGGGCCATCAAAATAGCTCAACCTGCAATCAAGACTGAAGCGCTGAGTCCAGTCTCCAGGACCCACATGGCAGGGAAAGAACTGGCTCTCTCATGGTGTCCTCTGATTTCCACATTAACACTGTGGTACAAGCAAGCCCTCCCCATACATAAATAAAGAATTGAAAGTAATTTTTGAGGGCTTGGAGAGATGGCTCTGCAGCCTGGGTTCAATTCCCAGCCCCCACATGGCAGCTCACGATTGCCTGTAACTCCATTTCCGGGGGTATCTGACACCTTCGCACAGTCATACATGAGGGCAAAACACCAGTGCACATAAACTAAGAAGTATTTATAAAAATAAAGTAATTTTTGAAATGTTTTAAGGACTAGCAACAGGATTTTGAAAGGGTCTGTGTAAGCTAGGGATTCATGTTGACTACTTGGGCGTTCGCCTGTCTTTGCAGAGACTTGGATTTCATTCCCCAGCATCACACAAAAGCACCCAGGAGAAGCAGCATAAGAAGGTGGAAGGAACAGAGGAGGGTTAAAAGTTCAAGGTCATCCTCAGCTTCCTAGTGGCTCAAGGCCAACCTGGTATACTTGAGACTTTACCTCCCAGAGCAAAGCTAAGCAAAGCCACCTGTCCGAACGCCATGCTGCTGCATTCTGTCCGTTTCAAAGCCAGTCTTCCTCACTTTCCCTAAGTCGAGCAGCGGGAAGCGCACACTTCCCTGGCTCTCCCTACTAGCCCAAAGGCCCAGCGATGCTTTACTTATGTTTTTTAAGATCTATTTATTTATTACATGTAAGTACACTGTAGCTGTCTTCAGACACCCCAGAAGAGGGCACCAGATCTTATTACGGATGGTTGTGAGCCACCATGTGGTTGCTAGGATTTGAACTCAGGACCTTTGGAAGAGCAGTTGGTGCTCTTAACCGCTGAGCCATCTCTCCATCCCCTGGGGATGCTTTATGCTGCTCTTGGAGTAGGCTTTCCTGCTCCAAATGTCAGTCAACTGCTCCCCAGCTCAATAAGTACAGAGCCAAACCAGGCAGTGACTTTTCTAGAGAACACCGGTAGCTGCCTTGACTTATACCAGGAAGTGATAGTCACTCAGTGCCCAAAATTGCAATGCAGGGGATACACGAGACACTGTTTTAAAATGCATTTTTTAAATCTACAGTACAATAGCTAAACATTAACCCAAACAGGAATCACGATGTATCCCATGCTGAGCACCCACAATGCTGGCAGATTCCTGAAGATGAACTGACCCAACGCTATCTTCTTAACTGTGGTGACCTGAAGCTCAAAGCACAGCAGAGGGGAGCAAGTCAGAGACTTGATTATAACACCAGCCCGCTCTGAGTGGTGGTGACTCAGCAGCCTCCCTACACAGCTAAGTGAGGGTGCTGAAATGTTCCTCCAAGATTCTCCCCAAAACTGTATCCAGGCAACTGGGCCCTGGGTGACTGTGTAGCAGTACAGGGATGAAAAGTCTTAGTGAGAAGGACAAAGGACACTGTTTTATATCTGGGATCTCTCAACTCAATAATGACCCTTGCCACCTGGACTCTAGATGTCACATACCCCCTCACCCCCACCCTTAATTGCCATTCAGTGACTGGCAGACTTTACAGGTGGGCCTTAGTAGTCTTCCTTCTGTGAAGCATGCTTGCCCTCACTGTTCCTAATATCCAAACCCAGACTTCAGCCATAGCCATGCAGCCGGGAGCTTCAGCTGACTGCCCGCAGGAAAGGCACCACACTGCCCTTCTCCTGGCAGCACACTGACATTCCAGACAGCCACCAAGCACATCCCCTATGGCAAGATTAAGGCCATCCAAACCTGGGGCCCTGGGGAAAGAATGTCCAGGATGCTGTTGAAGCCAGTGACTTGTATCAAAGTCCCTGGACCCCTCCTCAGACCCCCTGTCCAGGGGCTTGCTCTCTAAGCACAAACAGGGCAATCCTTCCCTGAGTGGACCACGGCTGTGTGGCTATGGTGGGGGTAGGGAGAGGCTGCTGCTGAGGCCTTCAACAAGTTGTCAGGTCCAAAGGAAACTCCATTTCCTCAGATTCCAAAAGGCAGAAGAGCAAACGGCTATCCCTGGTGCTTGTTTGCAAAATGCTGGCCTCCAGGCCCCTTCAGTATCACAAGTACCTGATACACATTTCAGAGTCCACACTGGCTGGCACCCTAGCACTCCTCCCTTCCTCCTCTCCTCCCCTCCTCTAAACCATGCAGCTCATGGGCTCCTTCCCACCAAACTATTCATTCTCCTTATAATCCTGCCATGCCTTTTCTCTATTTTGCTCTCCCAGTCTCCCTCCCTCGCTCTGTCTCCCTCCTTCTCCTTTCTCTACTCCATTGTTCTGTCTCTGTCTCTCTGTCTACCTGACTCCTGCTTCTCTCATGACTAGGTCCAGTCTGCTGGTCTACTCCTTTCTCTGTCTGGACTCTCCCAGGTGCCTCTGCTTGTTCTTTCTCATGGCTGCAGTAAAAACCTTTCCACGTAACCACACACGGTCATGCTATCTGTTCATACGCTGAGCTTCCCAAAGCATTGTTCTAGGATTTTCTTCACACACGACCTCCCAACCAGATTCTGCCACTTCTGTCTTACTCACTTGGGAAATTCAGCCACTCTGGCCCTGACTGTGCCTTCAGAAATGGTCCTGACTACTCAGATACCTCTGCTGTGGCCTCTGGTCACAAAGGGCCTTTCAGAAGTTACCTGGCCCACAAGTCCCCTGGTGAAGTGGCATGGAGCAGCTCGTGGGAAGGAGTTGGGCTTTTGAGACTCTGCATCACGGTGAACTCCTTTCAGAAATGTCCCGGACACCGAGTCGGGCTATAGCTAAATTGGTAGAGCACCTAGCTAGCAGGCACAAGTTTACATCTCTAGCGTGGGATAAACTGCCAATGGCCAGTATCTATTGTTCCAACACTTGAGAGGTAGAGACAGGAGGATCAGAAGTTCAAGGTCACAGTGAGTTCGTAGCCAGGCCTGGGATATTTGAGAGTCTATTAAAGGGGGTGGGGTGGGGGATGGCAAATGGAGGCAAATTGATCTCTGTGAGTTCAAGGCCAGCCTGATTTTCATAGTGAGTTCCAGGCTGCCCAAGGCTAGAGAAACCTTTCCTAAAAATAAATAGACTAGAGCATTGTAAGATATTCTGGCTACAAATCACTTAACTCCTATCTCTTGAGTTTCGCGGCCCTCAGCCCTGAAGAGCCCGAGAAAGTGATTGTCCAATCACAGGCACTGAGAAGGTCCCATCTTCCTGTCAGGCAGAAATAACTGCCTGCAGTGTTTCTCAATTTAGAAGGCAGAAAGAGGGAAACTGCTTTTCTACCCCCTTTCCTAAACACAAAATCTCCTGCCACATAGGTCGCTATAACAACAGGAGAGTCCTGGGAGGGAAGAGGCCCCAGAAGTTCAGCATTTCCTTGATCCCCACAAGAGGGCAGCTAACAAACTGACTCTGCGTGACTGCTGGAACCGAGGCTGTGAGATGTCGCCCTCTAGTGGACATAGAGGGATCAGACAGATGGAGGAGAGCACAAGAGATGGGTTGCAAAGAAGGCTGGAGACATCCGGTCGTCAACATTCCCATTCCTGGGCCTATCCTGCTTCTCCCCCGCAGCCAGGCTTCTCACCGTGCCTTAGTCCCTGGAGTTCATCATCTTGGGCGGTGACCAACACCCTCACCCGCCCTGACCAAGCTCTGGCCAGGCTGGAAATTCGTGAACTTGCGGGTTCTTGCTTGTTCCAACCTATCTGTACCTCTAGAGGAGCTGCCTGCTGGTCACCTCAGATGTCAATTTCTCTTGATTCCAAATCCCATCAATTCTTCTGGCTGCCATTGCACCATTGTGGGATTTTGTTTGTTTTGTTTCTGTTTTGTTTGCTAGATCTATATTTCTGTCCCTGACCTCTCTCTAGAGCAGCAATTCTCAACCTGAGAGTCTCTACCGCTTTGGGGGTTGGGTCAAATGATCCTTTCACAGGGGTCCCATGTGAGATATCCTGCATATTGGATATTTACATTATTACTCATAATAGTAACAAAATTACTGTTATGAAGAAGCAACAAAAATAATTTTATGCTCGGGGTCACGTTTCATGAAGAATTAAAGGGTCTCAGCTTTAGGAAGGTGGAGAACATCCACCTTGGGGCTTCAGACCTATCTGTTCAGCTGCTGACTGATGCCCGTCTGCCAGCTCCTCAAACACTGCCACCTCAGCATATTCAATCTAGAGCTCATGGCCCTCCTCAGTCCCTCTCCTGCCCTGGAAGCCCCCCAGGTTTCCTTGATATGGGAGACCCTGGCATGGGTCATCAGGGGCAGCCTTGGGAATGAGAAATCTTGTGCTCCAAGGGTGAAGTTCTGGCTAGAAAAGAGTTCGAAGCTGTTGGTTTCCCCTGGGGCAGAGAGGCACTTCCCCAAAGTTATTTTCCCTGTCTTCTTAACGAAGTCTTTATCCAATGACTGAGCTCCATGGGACCCTGCCACAAAACAACAACAACAAACACACACATACACACACACACACACACACACATACAACTAAAACCCAAAACCCTCATTTATAAATATAAAAACATAATTGTTTTTGTTCCTTCTTTTTGGGGCTGTTGTTGTTGTTGATTCATTTTGGTTTTTTGTTTGTTTGTTTTGTTGAGACAAGGTTTCTCTGTGTAGCCCTGGCTGTCCTGGAACTCACTCTATAGACCAGCCTGTCCTCAAGCTCAGAGATCCATGTGCCTCTGCCTCCCAAGTGCTGGGATTAAAGATGTGTGCCACCACTGTCTAGCCCCATATAATTTCTTAACATAGCATTAAAAATGAAATCCAACAGTGTATTTATCTAATTTTATCAAGACAAAGGTTTGTCTCGCTAATGCAATGGCATCTAACTTTCAGAAAGCTTATTCACATTATTTACCACAATATGAAATATAACAGTGTGATGAAGTTCTAGGTTAGATTCCCAACAGAATATACACATCACACCAGAGGGGGGTGGGGAGAGAGAGAGAGAGAGAGAGAGAGAGAGAGAGAGAGAAGCAAAGAAAAGAAAGGTTAATCTGTTTATAGCAACAAGTGCCTGTAATCTCCAGGGACCCAAGATAAGAGGATCAGATCAAGGCCAATCTTACCTACACAGCAAGACCTTATCTCAAAATACCCTTGGTGTGAGTGCATGTGAGTGTGTGTGTGTGTGTATGTGTGTGTGTGTGTGTGTGTGTGTGTGTGCATGTGTGTGTGTGTAATATTAACAAATTAAAAAGAAAAAAGTCAGTAGTTGCCAGGAAAAAAATTGCTAGAATTCAATACAAATAATAAAACCTAGAAGTAACTGAGAAAAATTGTTTGAACTGCATGATTTAAGTCCACAAAAATCTCAGGTGTCACCCTATATACTAATCAACCTAAAAGTCAAATTGAGGCCCATCAAGAGTCAGAACAAGGGTTGACCGGAACCAAAATGTAGACAGCCACTGGGGAAGAAATACAACCCCAGTGGCTGAGAGTGCGTGCTCCTGAAATGGAATGGGAGGGGCTAGAGTTGCTGAGGTTGTTTTTCCTTTACACTAATTAAGAACAAGAGGGAGGTTGCAGCAGCCAGCACAGGATGCTTACTGGATGTCTTCCACCACACTTAGCTCCAGGTGAGAAGTGAGAGGAGCAGGAAAAGGCTTTCCCGGGTGTTTGTGGGTATCTGTATGGCACAGGAAGTCTGCAGAGACTGGAGCCCATGTCTCATGTTTTCCCCATGGCTAAAGAATTCTGTGACTTCATTCTTATGACATTTCATAATACTTTCTCATTTCTGCCCTTCAGTTAACATAAAGAGGGATGGTTAATCGGGTACAATCATTTTGAAAAATCTTTCCCCGGAATCACTGATGATCAGCAGATGGTTTGGCATGGTGGGGGGCTAAGAACTAGAGTCCCGTGTCGCTAGGGAGGTTCATTTCTAGACGTCTATGTCCCATGTAGGAGGAGATGAGGAGACTATAGCTAGGAGGCTGGGACCAAATCCTGGGTAGCCACAGGGAACTCTCATGAGCACCCACTCATGATTAAACTGTGTCATTACTTAAGTGATCTGATAGCTAAGCAACTTTAAAAAAAATTGTTTGTTTTATGTATGTGAGTACATTGTAGCTGTCTTCAGACACACCAGAAGAGGACATGGGATCCCATTACAGATGGTTGTGAGTCGCCACATGGTTGCTGGGAATTGAACTCAGTACCTCTGGGACAGCAGTCAATGCTTTTAACTGCTGAGCCATCTCTCCAGCCCACATTTGCACTTTAAATGTATGAATGACTCTTCAACAAAATAAGGCATAAAACTTACAATATTGTCATGCACTCATGGTGTCAGAAATGTCAATAAGATATTTGTGTGTCTTTCTACAATGGCACCATTTGAGTAATAATCAATTCACTAAGTAGGTGGTCTCACTAGCAGCAATTTGCTAAGTAATCACACTTTCTTTGCTAGTCAGGCCAAGGGAAACACAATTTTCTTATTCCACTTTCTTTATTTTGAGTCAGGGTCTCACTATTTAGCCCTGGCTAGCATGGAACTCACTATATAAATTAGGCTAGTCTCCACCTCCTAGAGTTATGCCTGACTCTGCTTCCCTACTGCTGAGATTAAATGTTAATTTTAGCTCCCAGATCACAAGCCATAAAGTATGCAAATACATATACTCTCAGAAAAAAGAAAAGAAAAGAAAAAAGAAACCAGAGCTAGCAATGTTGAGAGACAAAAGCAATGCATTCATATCATTCTAAGGGAGGACAAGGGAACCAAGCGTCCTTGGTAATGTCTTCTAGAGTACTGCATAGATTCTAGATTGTACAGAGAAAGGTCAGAAGGGGGAAGAATGAGACCCATGGGGTAACCACCCTGCTGTCTTCTGGCTGATCATTATCTCAGGGTTCATCTGGCAGAGGTTTTGTTTTGTTTTGTTTTGTTTTGTTTTGTTTTGTTTTGTTTTGGAGACAGGGTTTCTCTGTGTAGCCCTGGCTGTCCTGGAACTCACTTTGTAGATCAGGCTAGCCTAGAACTCAGAAATCTGCCTGCCTCTGCCTCCCAAGTGCTGGGATTAAAGGCATGCTCCACCACCACCTGGCTAGAGGTATTGTTAATAAGAAAATTGCTATTGCCTTCAGGGTAGTTGGGCCCTTGTCTCATGTTGCTTATACGTCTGCACTATTGTTACTGGAATCCTAGATGCCGGCAGGAAAGACCAACTCAAAGCAGAGGATACGTGCAAAATGGAAGCAAAGATGCTAAGCTTTCATCCTGTTTCTAGCTACGGGGCTGGGGGGTTGAGAGGGTGGGGTGGGCATCTGCAAGCTGGAGGAGGAACAGAGAGAGATTCCAGCCAGGGCCTTTCACAGCCTGGGTTTGTACTCCACTAACAGACATTCTGACTGCTAAAGTTTAATACGGAGAAAGGCCTCTTGCAAAACCCTAAGATTCCTGTTGCCTGTGGGAGGCTAAAAGGATTGCTTTCTGTGTATTTGTTTCTATGTTGGTTTTTGGCTTTGAGGTGGTGCCTTGCAATATAGTCCCAGCTGACTGTGAACCCTGCCTTAGCTTCCGAGTGTTGGATTATAGGCATATACAGCCATACTCAATCTTTTTATTCATAGGACTACGTTGTTGTTGTTGTTGTTGTTGTTGAAAAGGAAGGTAAAGAGGGAAAACCACAGTATTCCATCTGGGTTATCAACATGTCATGGCTCCAGGTGCAGGAATCAAATCTTTGCCACAGGGACTAAAGTACTGATCCTAGCATTGATCTATGAAGCAACGTCGGCAAGGCGGGGAAAGGTATAATGTTGCAAGCAATTCCCTCCACTCACCTCCTCCTAACAGATGCAAAGCTATCGTGCTCTGGGGGAAAATAAAGAGTGGAAAGAAGCTAATGACTTGCAGTGAAGACAGAGACCACTGAGGCCATTCTCCAAGCATCGTCCTCTGGAACAAAAACAAACAAAACAAGGGGCGTTAACTGGGGAAATATATATATTCATATACTGAAGACATTTCTTCTCGGGTAGAGGGGGCATACCCTGAGCATGCTCAGTTCCAGTTCATGGACCACATATTCAAAACAACAATAAAGACAAGCTTATACGTGGAATGTTCATGTTGCAATGTGCAATGTTTCCACCATAGGTCACCTGAGCAGAATGAGTCAGAGTGGCTCAGAGTTTGGGCTGGTTCCGTCTAAGTTTCACAGAATTTTCTTGCTTGGTGGTGGAGACTTTGACAGGGCGTGATCAGTCATGTAAAGAGGTGGGAGTTTCTACTCCTGTGAGTACCTATGAGTTTGTCCCTAAAGGATCCCCCTGGCAGCTAATTGTAGCCTCAGAAGATCTTCAGTTCAGAGATAATCCTAAACTTTTTTTGTTTTGATTTAAAGAGTTGATCTTTCTTTGTGTTGCATTTAGAAGCTGTGCAGACAGAGCTGAAATTCATGGTCAACTTCAGTTACATACTGAGTTCCAGGTCAGCCTGGGCTGTGAGAGAGCTAGACTCAGGAGAGAAGGTGAAAGAGAGAGAAAGGGGGGAGGGGGGCTGGAGTGACAGCTTAGGTGCTGCTCAGTCATGAAGATCGGCGTTCAGATCCCAGCACATGTTAACACATGCTTCCCAACACTAAAGAAATGTAAAAAGTACTTTAAAAAGAAAGTAAAAGCTGGGAGATGGTGGTGCACACCTTTAGTTCCCAACACTTGGGAGGCAGGCGGATCTATGTGAGTTCAAGGCCAGCTAGGTCTATACAGTGAGTTCCAGGACAGCCAGGGGCTGCAAAGAGAAACAGTGTCTCTCTCTCTCTCTCTCTCTCTGTGTGTGTGTGTGTGTGTGTGTGTGTGTGTGTGTCTTTGCCTGTATGTTCATGTCAGAACCATAAGTTAATGGCTGAAAGCTTGTCTACTTTTTTTTTAAGGAAAAAAAGATTTATTTATTTATTTATTTATTTATTTATTTATTTATTTATTATATGTAAGTACACTGTAGCTGTCTTCAGACACACCAGAAGAGGGTGTCAGATCTCTTTACAAATGGTTGTGAGCCACCATGTAGTTGCTGGGATTTGAACTCATGACCTTTGGAAGAACGGTCAGTGCTCTTAACCACTGATCCATCTCTCCAGCCAAAAACCCTGTCTTGAAAATAACAACAACAACAACAGCAACAACAACAAAAAAATCCCAAAATCAAAAACAAAAGAAAACCCCAAAACAACTCAAATGGTCTAAGTATTACCACTGGATGTTAGATTCCAAAAGAAAGCAGACAATGAGGGCCAAGTAGGGGCTAAAAGTTTTGAGCAGATGGGGTTGTCTACATGGGACCAAGTACCTAAGGGTTTAGGAAATGTGTCATCAGATTCTGTTCTATGGCAAAGCAGACTTGGGAGAAACATTTAGGGGAATGTTTTAATTGACTAAGACCACAGCTATGGGTGCATGAGCAAAATGTCTAGTATTTCTGAGTAAGAAATCGACTCTATGTGATATACTTTGAAAGTATCTGAAAAAATAAACCGTAAGGAACCCTGCGGTGGCCACTCCTAGCCTCACGCGACCTCTCCCCCTTGAGCACATAGGTGTTGCCTGTAGAGCCAGCTAGAGTTTTCAGGGAAGATGATGACCCCTAAAAGGAAGGCTCTTAAGGTGGTTCCTGTCAGTCACACTCCTTCAAGAGGTCCCAAGCTTAGTCCATGTGTGTGGCTCAGAGTGCAGCGTGTGAGGCTTGCTCCTCCAGGTCTCCTCGCCTTAGAGATTCTTTTACGTGTCTTGGAAATCCAGTTTCCAGGTCTTGATGTGCATCTTCCAGATGAGCTGAAAGGTCCCTAAAAAAAAAATTCTCCTGGGAGAACCTATATAACTCTGCATGTCACAGACCGAAGTCCCAATACTTTCACCGAGACTCTTGATCAGCCTTTTAGTCTTGATACAGCTGTGTATTCTCATGGTTTTGGTTGCTTGGTTTGGAAGGACATGGAGAGAAAGTTTTTCTTTTTTCTTTCTTTTAAAAAGGTGTATTTACTTTATTTGTATATATGAGTGTCTTTGCCTGAGTGCATGTATGTATGATGTATGATGCCCATGGAAGCGAGAAGAGAATGTCACATCCCCTGGAACTGGAGTTACAGATGGTTGTGAGCCACCATGTGGGTGTTGGGATTTGAACCTGGGTCCTGGGTAAGAGCAATAAGTCCTTTAAAACTCTGAGCCATCTCTTCAGCCCTAAGGACTTCACTTTTTTTATTTTATTTTATTTTTTGGTTTGGTTTGGGTATTTGGGAGTTTTGTTTAGTTTTTAGACAGGGTCTCTCTAGGTAGCTGTGGCTGGTCTGTGACTTTGTATGTCATCCTGGTTGCAGCTTTTCAGTGACCCTTCTGCCTCTGTTTCCCAAGTATTGACATTGTAAACATAAGCCACCCAACCCACCTAGATCAATCTTTCTTCATTCCTTCCTTTCTTCCTCCTTTCTTTCCTTTTCTTTCTTTCTTTCTTTCTTTCTTTCTTTCTTTCTTTCTTTCTTTCTCTCTTTCTTTCAGACAGGCCTTTATTATATAGCCCCAGTGATCTGGAATTTACTGTGTAGATCAGATTGATCATACTAACAGAGATCCACCTGCCTCTGCCTCCCAAGTGCTAGGATTAAAGGCATGCACCACACCCCAGTCTCTCTCTCTCTCTCTCTCTCTCTCTCTCTCTCTCTCTCTCTCTCTCTCTCTCACACACACACACACACACACACACACACACACACACACACCACAACAAGCAATTGTAACTTATAAAGTGCTTATACTGACTCAATCCCAGGACTTTACTGGAAACCAACCCTGAGCCTGTCTGAGCCTCAGTAAGAAGCAGTACTTATCCTACACACAGATGCTTAGACTGGGCCTAATCCTCACAGAAGATCATAAAGTAGCTCTTTAATCAGTCTCAGGCCGGGCAGTGGTGGTGCACGCCTTTAATCCCAGCACTCGGGAGGCAAAGGCAGGCAGATTTCTGAGTTTGAGGCCAGCCTGGTCTACAAAGTGAGTTCCAGGACAGCCAGGGCTATACAGAGAAACCCTGTCTTGAAAAAAAAAAAAAAGTTGTCCCCTGCTGCACACACAAACACACACACACACACACACACACACACACACACACATAGAGTAAATAAAATTTTAAATCAGTCTCAGACAAATACCTGGGAGACCTGAGATCCTGAGGGGATTCAGGCCTGGCTTCTGAATGGGCTCGGAATGGGAAGAGAACACAGGGTTTCATCACTATCCTGTCAATATCCCAGCCAAGGCTAAAGAGAGCCGCCAGGGAAGTGAAGAAAGACCCTTTGGAGTCCCTTATCAGGCAACTGGTTTGACCTTACCTTTGGAAACCCTCAGGGCTGGGCCCCTCCCTCCTAGTCAGCAATCTAAAAAACAAAGGACAGGAGGAACAGGGTTTAATAACTAGATTTAAAAGACTGGGACTGAGTCATGTCTCTGGCACTGGAGGAAGACATGACACCCTGGACTTCTCAGAGGGTTATTAATGGATAACTTTCTAACCCTGACTCCAGGAGTCACAAATCTTATGAGATTACCACCTAGCAGATTTTTCTGATTGATAAAGATCAAAGTCATACCATTGCTCCCTCCTGGCAGCTCAGTCAGAGTCAGCAGTCAATCATGTGGACAGAGCAAAGCTCTCCAGGAAAGGCCACTCATTCTAGATGCCCCTTAGAAAACACACAAATGCCCATAGAGAACGTTGGTCCACGCAGTGGTCTCTCAGGCGGTTGTGTGCACTCTGGGTGTACACCCTCCTCTGCTTTATGATAAACTCTGTTTTACCCTGGGATCTGCTGATCTCATCTGAATTCTTCTCACAGAGAAAACAGAGGATGAAGTATGTAAAAGAAGATCCACTTTATGATAGTCACAAAATATATCACCCTAAAACGCAAGTTGAGGCCCACTCTGAGTATGTGAAGAGAGACTGTACTGGAGCCAAAATGAGGTTGGGATCCTGGGAAGAAAACGTGAACTCTACATACTCAAAATAAGCATTCTTATATAGAGAGCCCAAGACAGCTGGGATTTATTGATTAAATGAAGGGGGCAGGGTGGGAATGTATCTCAGACAGAGTGCTAGCCTAGCATGTACAAAGCCCTGTTATTGAACAACAGGAACAAAGAACATGAGAGATGTTAGAGAAACCAGTCATTATAGTGACATGGGGACACTAAGAGCAGTACAAGGCACTGGTTGTGTACCTGTTATCTACTTTATTGGTCCTGGAGGATGGCAGTAAGCAGGAAGAGCTTGTTCCAGGAGTCCTTAGTAACCTTCAGTGTCAGGGAGTCTGCACAGACTGGCTGTGCTGGGTCAGTAACTCAAGTGACTTTGATCTGATCATTCATGTTTTTTCTAGGCTAAAGAATGTTGTGACCTCATCCATGTGATGCTTTGCATCATGTTTCATACATGGCAGAGCCAGAGGCTCAACAGGTGAAGAGCTTGCTTCCCAGGCCTGGCAGTCGAGTTCCACCCCTAGAACCCGGGTGAAAAAGAAAAGAGAACTGACGCCACAAAGTCGTCTTCTCATCTCACACATCTGCGGTACACACATGAACACACACACTCTCTCACATCACATCCTCATGTACACACTCTCTCTCACACACACAGACAGATACACTCACACACATACACACACACTCACACACATACACACACACTCACACACATACACACACACTCACACATATACACACACACTTACACACTCACTTAGACAGACACACATTCACACACAGAGACACACAAATACACACACTCACATGCACCCTCACACATAGACACACTCACACATATACATACTCACACACACTCATACACACAGACACACTCTCACATACACAGACACACACACTCACAAACACAGACACATACATGCACACAATTACACACACACAGATACATACTCTCACTCACACATAGACACACATACTCATACATTTACACACACATTTACACACACATTCATACAATAATAAGTAATTTTAAAAATAATTAATAATGTTTAAAAATAATAAATGAAAACTACAAACCATAATAATAAATGTGAGAGTTAAGAATGAGGTAAGATGGGTGCTGGAGAGATGGCTCAGTGGTTAGGAACACTGAGTGTTCTTCCAGAGGTCCTGAGTTCAATTCCCACCAACCACATGGTAGCTCACAACGAAAGCTGTAAAATGATCAGATGCCCTCTTCTGTTGTGTCTGAAGACAGTTACAGTGTACTTATATACATAAAATAAATAAATAATTCTTTTTTAAAAAAAAAGATAAGGAGTCACTGGGCATCATGGCAAATACCTATAATTATAGAACTTGGGATGTGGAGAGAGAGAGAGAGAGAGAGAGAGAGAGAGAGAGAGAGAGAGAGAGAGAGAGAGAATAGAGTAGAACATCTGCCACTTAGTCATTGAGGACTGGCATTCAGATCCTCTTTCCTATGTGACAATCAAGGCATCAAGGAAAGTTGAGACAGGAAATCACTGAAGCTTTCAAGCTTCCAGTTTAGCCAAGAAGACATGAACCCCAGGTTCAGGGAGAGACCCTGCTTCAAAGGCAAAAGAGAAGTTGACCTTTTTTGGCCTCTACGTACACACATGCATACATACCTGCACACACACATGCGCAGAGATATATAAATATGATAAGTAAATAAGTAAATAAATGTCTTAAAAACAAAACAAATCCTCTTAAGGGCTGGGCATGGTGGTCCATGAGCATTAGTCCCAGCACATGGATGCAGAGACAGTCAGATCACCTGAGTTGGATTCCCAAAGTCCACATGGTAGAGAGAACAGACTCCATAAAGTTGCCCTCTGACCTTCACAGGCAAGCCGCAGTGTAGGTGCCCACACATGCTTCCCGGCCAGTGGACTAGCCCAACAAGTTCAAGGCCAGATCAGGAATGTTAACCCCAAAGCTGGGAGCCCATCAGCCTCCCTGTCTTTCTTCCAACTGACCAACCCTACACTGGGGAAGGGAGAACTCTCAAAGACCCTTAAAACCTCCAGTACCCAAAGATAAATCATGTTTTGGCTTGGGAAGTCTGCTCTGCAGAGGGGCTGTCTCTCTCTCTCTGTCTCTGTCTCTGTCTCTGTCTGCCTGCCTCTGTGTGTGTGTGTGTGTGTGTGTGTGTGTTCTCATCCTTAATGAAAGCCTTTCTTTATTAGCTTCTGTCTGCTATGTCTGAAATTGTCTCTGCTGCTACTTGATGCACTGAAGATTCATCCTACCTGTTATTTTTTTTTAATTCCAGAGGAAAAAGAACCTTAGGAAGACCCCTAGGCAGAAACACTTTATAGCTTTATTTCCCTATGTTTCTATTTTAAAAACATTTTTATTTGTGTGTGTGTGTCCCTCAGAAGCCAGAAAAGGATGTCTGTTTCCCTGGGACTAGCAAGAGTTACAGGCAGTTGTGAGCTGCCCAAGTTCCTTAGGTCCTCTTGAAGAGATGGAGGGAGGGAGGGAGGGAGGGAGGGAGGGAGGGAGGGAGGGAGGGAGGAAGAGAGAGGGAGGGGATGTGAGGGAACTGGAAGAAGAGAGGGGAGAAGAGAGGGTAAGGGGGAGGGGAGAAAGTTTAACTTGATTGTTTTCTAAGCATGTGGGAGGTCTAGTACCTAAGAAACACTTCCCAGAATCATTGTGAGTACCTTAAAAATCTATTATTAGTTGCATGGGGAAAAAAAAAAAACACAGTCAAGGCTTGTTTCCAAATATTAAAGGATGAAGGGATAGTTTCTCCTGAAAAAATTAAAAAATAGTTGAGATTTTGGAATGGTTAAGATGTGTGTGTATGTGTGTGTTCAGGAGTACACGCACATGTGCATGCATGAATGTGGAGGGAAAGCCAGTGTGTTGTTGCTTAGACATTAGGCCTTTTCAGGGAACCCTAGAGCTCCTTGTGTCTCGTCCTACAAGCCCTGGGCTTGCAAGTGTATGCAGCCCTGCGTGTGTTTTCACACGGATGCTGGGACTTGAACCCAGTTCTTCATGCGCTCAGAGCAAGCACTTTACCAGCTCAGCCTTCCTAGCCTCCAAAGCAGTGATTGTCAACATGGGGGTCGTGATCCCTTAGGGCCGCAGATCAGATATTTACCATCCATCACAGTAGCACCATCACAGTTATCAGAATGATTGTATGACTGGGGGCCGCCACGGCATGAGGAGCTGTGTTACAGGGTCTCCGTATTAGGAAGGTTGAGAACCACTGTTCCCAATGCTTTAATTATTAATGTTCAAATGCGCTTCCATCTGCTTGCCAAAATAGCTGTGCGTGAGGACAGCTAACCCCAAAGCAATGAATCTTATAACTCACACTGAAACTCAAGTCCAGTGGTCCATTTCATTTCAAATTCAGTGTAGAAAATGATGCTTCGGTTACATAATGAAAACTGCAATAGTGCAGGCAGATAGTGAATGAGTGTCCTGTGGGAAGAGAAAAAGAGCTCAGTGTATGGCTTCAGCTCAGTTTTCACAAGGAACTAAGTGACTTGGAGAAAATGGTTGTCCCTTTCAGGACCTCGTTGTCCTCAACTGAAAAGTCAGGGTAACGATTTTGAGGTTACAGGAACAATGTGTCCTTTGAGGAGTTAAGGAGCAGTGTGTAAGAACTGCCCAGCACATAGTAGGTGCTCAATAAATCCTGTGAGGAAAACTAGCCCAGTGCCTAGGTGAAGGAGGCACACAACATAAAACCAGTCATTTCTTAAGTACCTTTATCTGAAATAGTTTCTCACATTATCATCCAGTTCTAATCTAAACCTATAATGAGCTCTAAGAGGGTAAACCAGATTAAACGAAACAGAAAATCAAATGAATATACAAAATTAAATACAAGAAGAAATTCTTAAGACTATGTGAGTTTTGACCAAATTGAATTTATCTAGCAGAGCTCAAAACCCAGCCAACAGAAGCAGCACTGACAACTTCCCCTTTCTCTTCCTGGCTGGGCCCTTTGGCACTCCTGTCTACTGGCACCTGGACCCAAGGATTTATCAATCTCTGATTCCACACCTCTGGCGTCTGCACAGGTGGCGGTCTGTTCTCCCACCAGGAAGCACATGGAGAGCTGGCTGGCTGGTGGGCTTCAATGCCCACACTGAGAACTATTAGTCAATTAGCAACTGCAAACAATGCTAGAACTCCCATTCTCTCATTTTACATTCATTGGCTAGAACTCTCTTCGAGATAGCATTTCTTCTGTCTATGTTATATCACCTAACACTATAGCATGCCCAGTGAAGAACACAAGCAGAATGTAGAGCTTGAGTCTCCCAGTATGATAGCTACATGATATTACTACGAATTGACAAATTTGAGCAAATCTTTGATGATTCAGGCTGCCATTAAAATCAGATTCCTCCCGTGTTCCTAGAGCAGCCTCTGTGTTTTATGGCAGCGGCTAATCCTTCATGGCCCTTTTATTCCTATCTCACGTCACTAATTGGAGTTGGCTAGCAATGCTAATCCTTACTAACAGTACCTCGATAAAACATATACGGACCCCAACTATATTTGTTTTCGCTAAAGAAAAGGGTAAGTCTTACAGACACAGAAAACACAGAATCAAAAGCTTTGTCTAAGTTGTACTCACAAAAACCTAAAAACACCCATAATAAACTTCCTTTACTGAACATAAACAACCTTTAAGGAGTAAAAATACAAGCCAGCCAGCCAGCCAGCCAGCAGAGGGAGTACAAGCTACCTTCTGAACACAACTTCCCAAGGTCTGTTTGGCTATTGGGAAAGTCCCTGATAATATTTGGAGAAGGAAGATACCTAGAACAAGACAGGACAGATCTGTGCTACACTGTTGTCTGTTGGATGCAAAGAGCTACCCAATTCTTAAGGAAGGATGAGCCCAGCATGGGAAGAAGTGAGTGCCTGCTTTCCTCAGCATCTCACCTCAGCCCCAAACCCATGGATGGATGTCCGTATCACAGTCCAGAGCTGTCTTGGATGATTTAGAAAGTGAGCAATAGAACAGCTCATTTCTCACAAACTAATTAAAAGGAGACTCCCAGAGGTTACAAGGCTTCCCCAAAGTCATATGAATTGGAAGGTAGAGATGAAACAGTCATCTTCTCATGGCACCTTAGTCAACGCCAACCTTCACTAAGGAAAGAGGACAAAAAGCATTTGGTAGTTTGTCTGCTTCTCTTCAGCGAATAATGACTCAGTGAGATGGTCAGCACAGAGCATCCGAGCACACTCCGAGCTCTGTACAGGATTTCCTCCTGGGTTGGTGCTTTAATTTCCAATCAGTCTGAATCAATAACGTATGGTTGTCAGGGCCATTGTTGGCTCTAGCAGTTTCTTGTCTCAACCCCACAGCTCATAGAGCATGGGGCTCGGGGTCAGAGGCAAGGGTTTGGGGTTGGGCCTTTCTGTGTTTGCACAATGGGACAAGTCAATTTCTCTTCCGTATCAGTGAGCTCTGGACTAAACTGATCTATCAAGTGTCGTGGACAAATGACAATGGACAATATTTGTAAGCTGCAGTGTATACTGAATTCCATTCACACAGTCCTGCGGGAGGCTGGACCCATCCTCAGCGAGCATGCCACAGCTCCCGCTGTTTGCAACAGATACGTGCATTTCTCGGGGATGACAACAACTACAGAGAAAGCCAGCTGGGGGGGGGGGCTCATTCCGGGGGCCTTTGAGGCCGATTATTTCTTTTCCTTTTGTCTGTATCTCTTAGAAAAAGTAAGATGAGGCAGCGCTGGAAAAAAAGTTCAAATTGATCCACGGTCAATGGACTCAGGGTTGCGCATCAAATTCAAAACACACTTTGGGATTGCGGAACAACATCCAGCTTTCCCAAAGGCTGATGACAATGGAGGAAAAGGTCTGTGAAGATTCCGTCATCATTTCAACAAGATTTAAATTGATGTGGAGACAAACTGCTTTTTGTTTTAAATGGTGAAAACATTTTCCCTGGAGACACAGGTTGAATAATAAGGGTTTCTCAGTGGTGCCCGTAAATGAACAAGTTCTACTCTGGCTGTCAGTGAGCTTAACGGGCACAGGTTGTCATTCGCATGTTCTTGGCCTTTATTCTGTGAATCTACTCCATCCCACAACCAACAGAAGGGCCTCCTAATGCCTCTTCTTTCCCAGGCCAACAGCCTTTAACTCGGGGGCAAGGCTTTCATCATTCCTGAGTGCGCTGAGACACCGAGTCGGCTGAGCTCATTTAGCCCAGTGGAGTACGGAGTCAATGAAGTCAAAGCCATTGACTCAGCCTTTATTCAATCTCGCTACCCCCATCCTCCTATGTGTTAACTAAATGCATCCCCATTGAACATATCCCGACTGGCACTGTAAATCCATTAGTCACTAGAACAAAAGGGTAGGTTGGATACGGATGGAGACAGACTGACTGTCCTGAAATCCTATCTCTGGCATTCTATAGCTCTGTGAACTTGGGGAGATTACTTAATTTCCTTGTCATAAAATAAGACTTAATATAGCCACTACTTCTGGGATTTTATATGATTTAATAAAACTATCCATATAAAGTGTTTCCCATGGTAGCCACATACAAAAAAAAAAAAAAAAAACCTTAGTAGATGTTAATTTTATTACAAGTTATTGCTATAGATATTGTTGCCTTTATTACTATTGCAGGAAGTGCAATCTGAAGCCACATGAAAACCATACTGAGAACCCCACATAACTGGGTATTTGTTGTGTGTTGGATTCCTTCGGGGTTGGTACGTGCTGGCTCTGAAACTCAGATCTCTAAGAGCATTGGCACATGTGAAATTAGCTTACCCTCCCAAAAACACCAGGAAGACAGTGAAGCTTTTTGCTTTTCTCAAAGTCAATTCATGTACCACACAGTTAAATACTCAACACAACTGGGTTGCAGTAAGCAGGGACCCCTGAGTGCCCACTGTGCCCTTTATCTGCTGAAGATGTCTAGTTGCAAAGCTAAAACAGATATTTAAGAGTTCTTTGTAGAGTCAGTTGCGTTAGATGATGTTTGACTGGGGCGCACATGTGAAGGAGTGTTTTCCTGAAGTGAACACTGGAGAAAGACTAAGGCAGACTTGTAAAGGAACATTGCACTGAAGCAGACACAGGAGAGAGATGTTCTGCTAAGGTAAGCACGAGAAAGGACACTTGATGAAGGATTCTTTCCTAACCACACGAATGTATCGGTCCGCCTTACATTGTGTAGTTTGTCGGGACTCTGCAAACTCAGGCTGATTGGACGCATGTGCTGAGGCAAGGCACATGGAGGACACGTGATGTTTGGAGGGTATAAATAGGACTCAACGGAGTGACAGAGACAGAGATTGGCTTGCTGGTACAGCTAGCTGTGCAATGCCTGTTCATTGATCTTCACTTCCCTGAGAGAGGCACAGCCAAGGACTTCTCTTGCTGTCCCTCCTGGTACTTCCTGCTCACTCGAGCCAAGGCAGAGGCCTGGTTGTCTCTGACAGATAGTGCCACCACTGCTGATTCCTGTTTGCTATGCTGACTCTACTGAACTGGACTATTGATGTATCTGTGTTTTCAAGTTGATCGAGCTGCCCCTGCAAATCTGGAAACTGAACTGCTGATTTCCAGATAATACAGATGGGAGTTGCTCCAGGTAGCCTTTCAAAACAGATCTACTCCCTGCCCCATCCTTTCTTTCCCACAACTTCTGGTGGGTGGTGGGCTAAAAAGGAAGTTAAAGCATTTAAGAACCATCATTAAAAATAAGGTTTGAAAAAAACTAAAACTAAAAATCTTTCACAAAATTCAAGGCATGAAAACAATGGTCATTTCCTTAACTGATTGTGGCCATTTTGTCTTTTCCAGTCAAGAGAAAATGAGAGCTAGGTTAAAACTGTTTCTATTTTGCTTTCTTTTCTTTTTTCTTTCTCAAAATAAAACTCCTAATTTTATATTGGGAAAATCAAACAAACGATAGAATAATTTCTTGGTCAAGATCTGTAGGAGGTGGTTCTGATGCTGTCCTGTTCCCCAGTTGGTTCTTGATCTGTCAGTAAAGAAAGCCATGGGTCAATTGTTGGGTGGAAGGGGCAGGTGGGACTTCCAGGTCCCAGGAGGAGGCAAGGAAATGCAAGGGAGGAGAGGAGGAGTTTCTGCCAAGCTTTGGGGGAAGAAGAAGCCAACAGTCATGTGAGGTCTCAGGAGGAGGTGGGGCTTGGTGGGACTAGCCACTGAAGTTTAGGGCAGGTAGGAACAGAGAAGATAAAAATATTATTAAGCACACGCTTTTCTAGGTGGGAGATAGTAACACCCAGCAATCGTGTCCTAAAACAAGTTGAAAAGGAGCAAACTGTGTATGTGTCTTTTAGCTATGGATTCAAGGCAAGCTGAGAGGGGGCTGATAACACAGCCACTTTCCCAGAGTAAAGGCCTTAGCATAAAAGTACATACAACAAAGATGAATACCAATCGATGTCTATTTCAGATCATCCCATTCTAAATGTCAAGTGCCCATTTACATAGCCTAAATGTAGCCACCAGTTATTTTTCTCTCTCTAACTTGAGTGTGGAACCTCACTGAGCAAAGCTTAATACACATGGAAAGAGAGAATAGTCCAACTATTTCTATACACTTGAGCAAAAGTAATAATAATAATAACAACAACAACTGAAGTGGGGCAGTCATTATTAGTTTAACTTAAAATGTAGCTTCTGTCCTCTCCTTGTCTCCATATCCCAGGCCAAAGCTCCAGCAGAGGCCCCCTGCTACACCATCTTACACAGAACCCTAGGTAAGACCCACCAGCCCACAGATGTGCAACACTTCCTTAGAGCCTGCCCAGCTTTTCCCAACAGCACCCCCACCTTGTCTCCATATCCTGTCCTACAACTCCAGCAGAATCAGGAAATAATCAAACTGAGGTCTGAAATCAATAAAATAAAAACAAAGACAAGACAGAGAATCAATGAAGCAAAGAGTTGGTTCTTTGAGAAACCCAATAAGATAGATAAACCTTTATCCAAATTAACTAAAAGGCAGAGAAAAAATATCTAAATTAAAAAAAAAAACAAAAAATGACAGATACCAAGGAAATCCAAAGAATCATTTAGTCATACTTAAAAAACCTGTACTCCACAAAACTGGAATATTTAAAAGAATAGGTAATTTTCTTTCTTTCTTCCTTTCTTTCTTCCTTTCTTTCTTCCTTTCTTTCTTTCTTTCTTTCTTTCTTTCTTTCTTTCTTCCTTCCTTCCTTCCTTCCTTCCTTCCTTTCTTTCTTTCTTTCTTTCTTTCTTTCTTTCTTTCTTTCTTTCTTTCTTTCTTTCTTTCTTTCCTTCTTTCTTATATGTAAGTACACTGTAGCTGTCCTCAGACACTCCAGAAAAGGGCATCAGATCTCATTACGGATGGTTGTGAGCCACCATATGGTTGCTGGGATTTGAACTCATGACCTTTGGAAGAACAGTCAGTGCTCTTACCTGCTGAGTCATCTCACCAGCCTGTAATTTTCTTGAGATGCCACTTACCAAAGTTAAATCAAGATCAAATTTAAAAATGTAAATAGACCTATAACACATAAGAAAATAAAATCAGTCAGTTCAGGGCCAGTTGTTTTAGCACAAAATTCTACCAGACTTTCAAAGATCTGATGTCAATACTCCACAAATAATTCCACAAAAATAGAAACAGAAGGAATATTGCCAAATTCATTTTATGAAAACAGTCACCTGATAACATGTTCCACACAAACACTCCACAAAGAAAGAAAATTACAACCAATTTCCCTCATGAACATAGATGCTAAAATACTCAATAAAATACTCACAAACTAAATCCAAGAACACACCTAAATGATCATCTACCATGATCAAGTAGGCTTCATCGCAGAGATGCTGGGATGGTTCAACATAGAAAATCTGTCAGTGTAATCCACCATATAAACAAACTGAAGGAAAACAAAACAAAACACATGGCCATCTGATTAGATGCTGAAAAACCTTCGACAAAATACAATACCCCTTCATGATAAAAGGCTTAGGAAAGGAGGAGGAAAGGAAGGACGGAAGGAAGGATTTAGTTGATTCCTAATGGTACTTTGCTGTACTTGTAGACTGGAGCCTAGCTTAATCATCATCAGAGAGGCTGCATGCATCAACTCATGGGAACAAATGCAGAGACTCACAGCCAAACATTAGGTGGAGCTCAGGAAATCCCTAGAGTGGGGATGGAAGGACTTTTGGAGCCAGAGGGGTCAAGAACACTACAAGAGAACCCATACAACCAACTATCCTGGGCTTTATGGCCTCACAGAAATTGAATTGACAGTCAAGGAGCCTGCATGGCTCTGACCTAGGTTCTCTGCATATATGTTGTGTAGCTCGGTCTCCTTGTGGAACTCCTAACAGTAGAAACAGGGGCTGTCTCGGACTCTTTTGCTGTTTTTGGAACATTTCCCTCCTTTTGGGTTGCCTCATCCAACCTTAGTATGAGTAGGTGCCTCGTTTCATTGCAACTTGATATGCCATGTTTGGTGGCTATCCCTGGGAGGCCTTTCCTTTTCTGAAGGGAAACAAAGGAGAAGTGGATTTGCAGGAGAGGAAAGGGGAGGGACTGGGAGGTGAGGAAGGAGGGAAGACTGCAGTTGGGATGCATATATGAGACATACACATATAGTTTTCTAGACAACTCCCTTGGAGATTTTCATTTGATAAGCATGTGACATACTTAGATGTTCGTTTCCATTGGTAAGTCTCTATCTAATGCTCATGAGCTGATAAGAGTAACCATAGCAGGCATTTTGTTTTTGCTGGCAAATCTCTTCTGATTTCTGGGAAGAGCTTAGAATTCCTTTCCTAAACTGCTCAGCTTGACTATTGACAGCTCCAGGTAGCTAAGACTGATCCACTAGCTTCATGGTGTTGCTGAGATCTGGATTTTTGGGGGTTTCTGCAAACTTGTATTATGGCACCTAATCACGAGAGCATTGAGAAATGGAGCATTGCAGAAGAGAGCAAGTCAGGAGAGGCACGACCTCATGAAAGAAATCCATGACCTCATAAAGAGCGGTCCACATCACGCTCCAAGCTGGCTCGCTGCTTGTTCTGTGTACGAACACAGCAAGAAGACGATGTCCTGATCTTGATCTTCTCAACACCTCAAACTGCAAGCGATAAAAATCTGTCATCTGCAAGCTACTTATTCTTTTTTTTTAATCTTTTTTTATTATTATTGGGTATTTATTTCATTTACATTTCCAATGCTATCCCAAAAGTCTCTCACACCCTCCCCCACCCACTCCCCCACCCACCCACTCCCACTTCTTGGCCCTGGCATTCCCCTGTACTGAGGCATATAAAGTTTGCATGACCAATGGGCCTCTCTTTCCACTGATGGCCGACTAGGGCATCTTCTGATTCATATGCAGCTAGAGACATGAGCTCCAGGGGGTACTGGTTAGTTCATATTGTTGTTCCACCTATAGGATTGCAGATCCCTTTAGCTCCTTGGGTACTTTCTCTAGCTCCTCCATTGGGGGCCCTGTGATCCATCCAATAGCTGACTGTCAAGCTACTTATTCTAAGGAATTCTTTTTACAGTAACTCGAAGAGACCGAGGGGCTTTGTTCCACTCTATTCAGTCACTGACATGAGGCACTCAGCTCTGATCACATGAACTCAACTGATATGCTGTGAAGAACATTGGGAACAGATGATCTGAGTTTAGGAAAATCTGACTACTTAAGGAAGAAGCCACTGTAGAGAAAGAATAAATTAAGAAAAAACAGAGAAGGGAAACAATCCAGATGGCCACAATTTCAATTCTTAGTTTTCTGTGTTTCTGTTTCCAGGAAAAGCACAATTTCAAAATGAAAGTAGACAATGGAAACATGACTGAATGTTCAAATCTTCACGTGGAAATAGAGATTTAACAAAATATAATCCACTAGTATTGTTTGTTTGGTTGGTTGGTTTTGTTTTTGTTTACTAAGTAAGGCATAAGAAACTATGGTGCTCAGGCTTGCAATAAGATTGAAGCCTATTATGATTTTTACAAAGTTGATCAAACAAAATAATATCATTTAAAATAAAATGACCAACTTGACTCTAAAATACTATACTTCAGGTACAACTGGTATAACTATTTGAGAGAAGAGTACAAGTTTTAAGCCATCTCAATCTTTAAATTGGGGGAATAATCACTCTGACTTCTCTCTGTAAGAAATCAACATTTTCTAGAGCCTGGACAGTTTTCCATGCATGGCATTACCATTCAATCAATAAATACTAACTAGGCACAAATAGACTCACCTATTAGAGAGCAGAGAATAGAATTCTAAAATTACTTTAGTATATATATGTTGAGAAAAATAAGATAAAAGAATTTCACTGAACTAAAAATAGAAAAAATAAGTGTACAGAAATTATAGAATTGAAAAATGTAAAATTTTGGATAAGGACTACAGCAATGCTTTATATGCCCCAGTACAGGGGAATGCCAGGGCCAAGAAGCGGGAGTGGGTGGGTAGGGGAGCAGGGTGGAGGGAGGGTATAGGGAAATTTCAGGATAGCATTTGAAATGTATATAAAGAAAATATCTAATAAAAAACCGTGGTAAATCCAAAAAAAAAAAAAAAGAAAAAAAAAGAAAAGAAAAAGAAAAAGAAAAGAATACAGCAATGAATAAGCTTGACACAGTCAAAAAGAGAATTGGTGAACTGGAAGATATGTTAGTAGAAATGTCTTCTGACCAGAGTCACATTAGTCTAAAATAAGGAAAAATGCAGAAAATAGTGTATGACATTAGATGGAAGTGCATATATTATGATACAACCATAAAAGGGAAATGAAATGAAGCATGAGCAATAATTAAAGGATAGTGGCTGAAACTGCGGAAGGAGATACTTAAAAATGGCATTGAACTAAGAGTTAAGCTAGTGCCTAAGTAAAATCTTCACCCCCACTGACTAGCATTCACGATATAGGGGGAATCTCTACATGCTACCAGAAGAGAAAAGTAACCATCTATCTATAACCCTGCCACTTACAAGCAGGGACCACTGCAAACATAACTGGTGCACTAATGACACAAATGTCATGGTAGTAACCAACAACTTTCTGGTGGAATTTAAGGCTCACTTTACAAGGTAAAACACATCCCTGACGGTGCTAAAGTAGCCAAGAACCTGAGATTATATAGGCAATGAGCCCAGGAGAAAAGCTACTAAAATGTTTCTATTCTGCTAAAAGAATATAGCAATAAAATAGCTACTAATTGCTATATCCCTAGATCAGTGCATCACTCAGCCCTCACAAGAGAAGCTTCCTCTTGCAGTAGATAGGAACTAACACAGAGACCCACAACTAGACAAAGCACAGAGAGTGAAAGACTTTGGAGAATTCCTTCCTAAATGAGATGTCTTCATCAAACCACTCCACTCAAGGCTATAAGGAAGAGGAGGCAGAAAGACTATAGGAACCAGAAGTGATGGAGGATTCCAAGGATATTGTGTCTTACAGACACAATGGGATTGATGTACACATAAACTCAAAGAAACTGTGACAGTAGGCATAAGACCTTCACTGGTCTAAGCCAGATGAAGTTCAAACACTAGGAAGGGGAATTAGACACTGGGTCCCTCTTCTAACCATGAAACTTATTTGAAATTGATACCTGCCAAAGAAGAGAAAATTGATTACTGGCTATATCAACCACACTCCATGGCAGGGCCCTTGCTCAGAAGTTATTGGCCAACAAAGAAGGAACGTGTGTGTGTGTGTGTGTGTGTGTGTGTGTGTGTGTGTGTGTGCTTTTTGTATTGTTTTGTTTTGTTTTTTTGTCTTATTGGCTTTTGCTTGTTTTTTATTTTTATTTTTGTGGATTTTTTTTAAAGATAGAGAGATGGAGTTAGATAAAGAGATGTGGATTGTGATAGAGATAAAGAGAGAGAGAATACAGAATTGGGTGGATAGATCAGGAGGGAAGATCTGGGAGGAGTTGGAGGAGGGAAAAAACATTCTCAAAATATTCTGTATGAAAAAAATATTCAAAGTGACTAAAGATCTTCCAAAACTCTCAAAAGACATGCAAAGGTTTATTTCTACCGTAAGTCATGTTGAGGCTTGGCTTCCTATGTAATGGCACTGAGAGGTAAGGTCTAGTGAAATATATTTGGATGAGGGGCTAGAGAGCTCATGAATAAATTAGTGGCTTTGAAAGCAGGTCACAGAATTTAGTCTCCATTTCTTTTACACACTTCCACAAATCTCCCATTTTCTATCACGAGCTGAAGCACCATGACACCTTTCCCTTTCCTAGAAACTAAGATGCTAGCAACTAATCTTGGACTTCTAGCTTTCAGACCATGAGCAAAATAAATTTATTTTTACCCAGGCTCAATTGTTTTGTTATAGTATCAACAGTAAATGGACCAGGAAGACCTTAAGCTACATAGTCAAGAAACTCTATAAAGCCTAAACAGGATACATGCAAAGAAATCACATCAGACACCTGATAGCAGAAGTGATGAAAATCATGAAAAAAACAGATTCTTGGTTTGTTTGGTTTGGTTTGGTTTGGTTTGGTTTGGTTTGGTTTGGTTTGATTTGGTTTGTTTAGGGTGTAGTATGTGTGAGTTTGAGGCAGGGTCAGAGGGATGTGTTTTCTGGGGGTAAAAGTTGGGTTGTGCTTTCATAACCAGTGCTTTTATACACTAGCCATCTTACTAACGGAATAATCAAGAAACATTGTGTAATCTTAGTGAAATCAGTGAGATTCATGTTAATTTGAATTTCCTAACCTCATGTCTTCTCCCAAATTTCAGTAGCCTTAAAGACCAACCGTCTTACCATCAAAGTGAAAGACAGAAACCTGAGAGCCATGGACAGTACGAGTCCAGAGCTTTGCCAAGCCACCAAACCTGCTGTCATTGTCTGACCTGCTTTGGCAATTTCCTATGGACCTCACTGGATTGGTCTGTCTATCTATCTATCTATCTATCTATCTATCTATCTATCTATCTATTTTTTCTTTCTTTTCTCACTTTTCTTTGCTTATTGTGATCATTTTGCCCACAATGAATTTGTCAAAAGGTTAAACAAAAATAGTTGCTTAGCAACGCCAGCAACAGCAACAAGAAACACTGCAAACAAGAACCATCAAGCCAAAACGGTTCCTAAGAAACCCTTGATCTTGGGCCCCTTTAATTCCAGCACATGGGAGGCAGAGGCAGGTGGGACTCTGAGTTCAAAGCCATCATGGTCTATAGAGTGACTCACTGGATAAGAGTACATAGAGAAACCCCATCTAAAAAAGCCAAAACAAACAAAACCCGGAGAATTAGGGGCAGGGATGAGAACAGTGTGATAGCAGAAAGGTAGTATCAGTAAAGCATCATAGTGCACACAGCAGGATGATCACAGTGCACACAGTGAGATGTGCAGAAGGAGGAGGGCAAGGGGATATAAGGGGTGCTGGAGGAAATAATGGCAGCAGATTTCCCAAAAATGGTGAAAACCATTAATGAGACATCTAAGAAACACAATGAAGTCCAAGCAAAATGGAGACAGCTACAGGCAGACATAAGGACTAGTGAAGCCAGGGGTGGGGGTGAGGGTGGTGGGGTGACTCATCACACACAGAGGAACCTCAAAGTTATGTATTGCTAATTTCTCAATGGAAACCATGAAAACCAGAAATCATGAGGTGAGGCATTCAAAGCACTAAAACGATAAGCCCAAGCACAAGTTCACTGCAGGCAGACCCCCTTTAAAATGAATTCTCAGAGTGTCCTTTAGGTGGAAATAAAAGAACACAAAAAAACAGTTGTAACCTCCCCCCAACCCCCGCCTCAGCCTGAAACCTGGTTGCTCAGGTTTCACTGTTAGCAAGAAGAGAGCATCAGGGTGGAACCTGCCGCCTTATCGTTCTGCCACTCCCACTGCTGCTGCCTGCCGCCTAGCTGTTCCGGAGCCAAACACGTGGTCACCTGAAACTGGACTCCAGGATGATTTGGTGGGAATGGGCCCCTCCCCCTTCTTCATAACCCAGTGCACTGAATAGTAAAATTGAGCTTTGATCAGAATGTGGTTGTCTTAGCTCCGTTCTTTCTCTTGTCCGTCCAGTTCCTTTTCTTTCAGCTCGAGTCTGCCATCTCAGCCATACCCTGTTCCTCAAGAGCCGCTGGATGGCACACAACAGTTTGGCACCTGAACAGGGACCTGAAGAATGGCAGAAGGACGCTGAGAGAACGCTGTCCATGTGGAGCTCCATGGGAAAAGCAAATGGTCTTCGTATGGGGCACCAGAGCAACAAACAGGTACATGCTAGCGCTAGCTTAAAACTTCATTTTTTAAAGTGTAGCTGAGGGTGTGGTAGGATACGAACTAAGCTTGAGTCGGCGCTTAACCCAACACTGGTTCTGCTTTGGTCAGCAGCGTATTAATCGGAACTAGAAACTGGAATCAGGCAGTTGTCCCCAGATTTCAGGAGCTGTTTCAGGCGAGAGAAGGTAGGGTTTGAAGTTAAAATTAGGCTTCAGAAGTTGACTAATGAGCTTCAGGAGCTAAAAAGGATGTCAGAAGCGGGGAAGAGTAACTCTTCAGAAGTTCACCAGGTGCCACTAGAAAGAGCTGTGAGTCAGGCTCGTGGGAGAGGACAGAATACATCTGATATGCTAGCCTTTCCTGTGGTCGAGGTAGTTGATCAGCAAGATACTAGGGTCAGACATTACCAGACTTTGGATTTCAAGTTGATAAAGGAGTTAAAAAACGGCTGTTGTGCAATATGACCCTTCAGCCCCATTCACTCAAGCATTACTGGATACGGTCGTGGAGTCGCACTTAACCCCCCTAGATTGGAAGACTCTTTGTAAGGCTACCCTGTCAGGAGGAGATTTTTTGCTTTGAGATTCTGAATGGCGAGACGCCAGTAAAACAAAAAAACAAAACAAAACAAAAAAAAACCTGCCGCTTTAAATGCTCAGGCTGGTAATTTAGACTGGGATTGCAGCATGCTTTTAAGAGAGGGTCCATATGAGAGACAGACAAATCAAATGGATTTTCCCATTACAGTATATACACAGCTCGTGGCAGCTGCGCGCCGTGCTTGGGGACTGTTACCAGTTAAAGGATATTGGTGGAAGTTTAGCTAGCATTTGGCAGAGTTCTGGTGAGCCTTACCAAAACTGTGGACAGGCTTTTGATTTCAGCTAGTAGAATCCTTAAAAAGTCGGACACGGGAAGTCCTTTCGTTATACAATTGGCTTATGAGAATGCTAACGCAATGTGCCCAGCTGCGATTCAACCGCATAAGGGACAGACAGATTTGGCAGGATATGTCCGTCTTTGCGCAGACATCGGGCCATCTTGCGCAATTTCGCAGGGGACCCACGTACAAACAATGTTCTCACGGAAACAAGGAAATAATGCATGTTTTTAAATATAAAAGTTTAGATCATTTTAAAAGTAATTGTCCTAAGAACAAAGGTGCTGAGAATGGGCAAACAGGCCGTGCCCCAAAAATTTGTCCCCGGTGCAAAAGGCGCCACCACTAGGCCAGGGAGTGCAAGTCTAAACCAGGCATTCTAAGCCGCCCAGTGCTGGGAAACAAAAAAAGGGATCAGCCCCAGACCCTGACTTACTCAAAGAAAACAGCTTATAGGGCTATAAATCTGCTGCCCAGCCAAAAAGATCAGTTTTTGAGCTTGTCAGGTCAAACCCAGGAAATACAAGACTGGACCTCTATTCCACCATCCATAGTATTAACCCCAGAAATGAGAGTCCAAACTCTGCCTACCGGAGTCTTTGGACAGCTACCTGTAGAAACCTGTGGCTTTCCTTTAGGATGAAGCAGTTCTATTGTAAAAGGCCTGCAGATATATCCAGGTGTTATAAATAATAATTATGAGGGAAAAATTAAAATCATAGCTGCTTCCCCTCATGGTGTTATAACTGTACCTGCTAATCAGAGAATTGTTCAACTTACTTTAATCCCTTTACATCAGTCACCCTATAGATTCTTTTAAAATGAGAGAGGACAAAGTAGCTTTGACTCCTCTGATGTGAATTGGGTTCAATCTATTACTAATCAGAGACCTAACCTTAAATTTACATTTGATGGAAGAAGCTTTGAAGGATTAATAGATACTGGGGCCGATGTAATGATTATAAGAGGTCAGGACTGGCCCTCAAACTGGTCCTTGACTGATTCCTTAACTCACCTTCAAGGAATTGGGTACGCTAGTAACCCAAAACGTAGTTCCAAATTGCTAACCTGGAGAGATGGGGATGGAAAAATCAGGAAAAATCCTGCCGTATGTTGTGTTAAATTTGCCTGTAACTCTGTGGGGAAGAGATCTGTTGTCACAGATGGGCATTATAATGTACAGTTCTAAGGAGATGGTGACTAAGCAGACATTCAGACAGGGACCTCTGCCTGGTCATAGACTAAAAAAGAAGAGACTAGGAATTAAGACTTTTGAGGATCCTAAACCTTACTCTAACACAAGAGGTTTAAAGTATTTTCAGTAGCAGCCACTATCTTGCCTGCATCCAACGCCGAAAAAATCCAATGGCTTAATGATATTCCAGTGTGGGTAGATCAGTGGTCTTTACCTAAAGAAAAAATAGAAGCCGCTTCTTCGCTAGTGCAAGAGCAGTTGAAAGCCAGACATTTGGTGGAGTCTTATTCTCCTTGAAATACACCAATTTTCATTATCAAGAAGAAATCGGATAAATAGAAACTGTTACAAGATTTTTAAAATGTTAATGAGATTATGGTACCTATGAGATCTTTACAACCGGGGCTTCCCTCCCCAATAGCCATTCCTAAGGCATATTATAAAATTGTGATAAATCTAAAAGATTGTTTCTTTACCATCCCTTAGCATCCAAAGGATTGTGAAAGATTTGCTTTTAGTGTTCCTTCTGTAAATTTTAAGAAACCTATGAAGAGATATCAATGGACAGTTCTCCCGCAGGGGATGGCTAATAGTCCCACCTTATGCCAGAGATTTGTGGCACAGGCCATTCAGCCTGTGAGACAACAACGGCCAAAGATTTACATAATTCATTTCATAGACGATGTTTTAATGGCAGAAAAAGACCCCCAAGATTTGCTTTTGTGTTATAAAGACTTACAAAAAGCCTTAGCTGAAAAAGGGTTGCAAATAGCTTCTGAAAAGATACAAACTCAGGACCCTTATAATTATTTGGGTTTTAGACTCACTGAGCAAGCTGTTTTTCCCCCAGAAGATAGTTATTCGTAGAGATAACTTAAGAACCTTGAATGATTTTCAAAAATTGTTAGGTGATATTAATTGGCTTCGCCCCTATTTAAAGCTTACTACAGGGGAGTTGAAACCTTTATTTGATATTCTTAAAGGGAGTTCTGATCCTACTTCCCCTAGATCCCTAACCTCAGAAAGATTGCTGGCCTTACAGCTAGTGGAAAAAGCTATTGAAGAACAATTTGTCACTTATATAGATTACTCCTTGCCGTTGCATCTGTTAATTTTTAATACGACTCATGTGCCTATGAGACTGCTATGGCAAAAATTCCCTATCATGTGGATACATTCGAGGATTTCTCCTAAACATAATATCTTGCCATATCACAAAGCAGTGGCCCAGATGATTATCACTAGAAGAAAACAGGCATTAACTTATTTCGGCAAAGAGCCAGATATTATTGTTCAGCCTTACAGCATCAGTCAGGACACTTGGCTGAAACAGCATAATACAGATTGGTTGCTTGCCCAAATAGGGTTTAATGGAACTATAGACAGCCACTAACCCCAAGAGAGGTTGATAAAATTTTTAAATGTACATGAGGTGATATTTCCTAAAATTACTTCCTTACAGCCTTTGTATAATGCTCTATTGATTTTTACTGATGGCTCCTCTAAAGGGCAAGCTGGATATCTTATTAATAATCACCAAGTTATCATAGAGACTCCTGGCCTTTTGGCTCAGTTAGCCGAATTAACAGCAGTACTGAAGGTCTTTCAGTCTGTGCATGAGGCTTTTAATATCTTTACTGATAGTTTAGATGTTGCACAATCAGTACCCTTATTAGAGACCTGTGGTACGTTTAACTTTAATACGCCGTCAGGATCCTTATTTTCAAAATTGCAAAACATCATTCTTGCCCGGAAAAATCCGTTTTATATTGGCCACATACGATCTCACTCTGGTCTTCCTGGACCTTTAGCTGAAGGCAATGATTGCATTGACAGAGCTCTAATAGGAGAAGCCTTAATTTCAGGTCCTGTTGCTTTGGCCAAACGTGATCATGGAAAGTTTCATCTCTCTAGCCATACCTTAAGGCTCTGACATAAGATCACTAAGGAGCAAGCAAGAATGATTGTAAAACAATGTCCTAAATGTATTACATTATCTCCAGTGCCACATTTAGGAGTCAATCCTAGAGGTCTTGAAGGAAGATGGAATATTGTAACTTGTTTAGGAGCCCACGGCCCCGGCCTGGGACTGAGAACAAAGCAGAACAGCCCCCAGGCATGCCAGGGCAGGGCTGTTGTTAAGGCATTCCTAAGAACATCTTGGCTGTAAAGATGAAAAGGTATTCAAGGACAAATAGGGCTACATTATCTGGGTCGACACCATCTGGCCGGAACCCCCCCCCCTCAATCCGAGGACAAGCAGGGCTATCTTGTCTGAGTCAGCACCACCCAGCCGGAACCTCCCCTCTGTCTATTACCCCTTGGTGCCGGGTAAAGCCATACATCAATTGGTTACTGGTTGTTATGTGAACAAAGATAAGCCCCCAGCCCACAGGAACAAAGCCCTGATGCCCCTTTTTGCTGACCTGTAATCTTTCTGTTAAAGAACCAATCTCGTGCCTTTGTCAAAATTCCTTGTACTCCTAGCCCTTTGCTTCTTTATTTTTTTTTATTAGGTATTTAGCTCATTTACATTTCCAATGCTATAACAAAAGTCCCCCATACCCACCCACCCCCACTCCCCTACCCGCCCACTCCCCCTTTTTGGCCCTGGCGTTCCCCTGTTCTGGGGCATATAAAGTTTGCGTGTCCAATGGGCCTCTCTTTCCGGTGATGGCCGACTAGGCGATCTTTTGATATATATGCAGCTAGAGTCAAGAGCTCCAGGGTACTGGTTAGTTCATAATGTTGATCCACCTATAGGGTTGCAGATCCCTTTAGCTCCTTGGGTACTTTCTCTAGCTCCTCCATTGGGAGCCCTGTGATCCATCCATTAGCTGACTGTGAGCATCCACTTCTGTGTTTGCTAGGCCCCGGCATAGTCTCACAAGAGACAGCTACATCTGGGTCCTTTCGATAAAATCTTGCTAGTGTATGCAATGGTGTCAGCGTTTGGATGCTGATTATGGGGTGGATCCCTGGATATGGCAGTCTCTACATGGTCCATCCTTTCATCTCAGCTCCAAACTTTGTCTCTGTAACTCCTTCCAAGGGTGTTTTGTTCCCTCTTCTAAGGAGGGGCATAGTGTCCATACTTCAGTCTTCATTTTTCTTGAGTTTCATGTGTTTAGGAAATTGAATCTTATATCTTGGGTATCCTAGGTTTTGGGCTAATATCCACTTATCAGTGAGTACATATTGTGTGAGTTCCTTTATGAATGTGTTACCTCACTCAGGATGATGCCCTCCAGGTCCATCCATTTGGCTAGGAATTTCATAAATTCATTCTTTTTAATAGCTGAGTAGTACTCCATTGTGTAGATGTACCACATTTTCTGTATCCATTCCTCTGTTGAGGGGCATCTGGGTTCTTTCCAGCTTCTGGCTATTATAAATAAGGCTGCTATGAACATAGTGGAGCATGTGTCCTTCTTACCAGTTGGGGTATCTTCTGGATATATGCCCAGGAGAGGTATTACTGGATCCTCCGGTAGTACTATGTCCAATTTTCTGAGGAACTGCCAGACGGATTTCCAGAGTGGTTGTACAAGCCTGCAATCCCACCAACAATGGAGGAGTGTTCCTCTTTCTCCACATCCTCCCCAGCAACTGCTGTCACCTGAATTTTTGATCTTAGCCATTCTGACTGGTGTGAGGTGGAATCTCAGGGTTGTTTTGATTTGCATTTCCCTGATGATTAAGGATGTTGAACATTTTTTCAGGTGCTTCTCTGCCATTCGGTATTCCTCAGGTGAGAATTCTTTGTTCAGTTCTGAGCCCCATTTTTAAATGGGGTTATTTGATTTTCTGAAGTCCACCTTCTTGAGTTCTTTATATATGTTGGATATTAGTCCCCTATCTGATTTAGGATAGGTAAAGATCCTTTCCCAATCTGTTGGTGGTCTTTTTGTCTTATTGACCATGTCTTTTGCCTTGCAGAAACTTTGGAGTTTCATTAGGTCCCATTTGTCAATTCTTGATCTTACAGCACAAGCCATTGCTGTTCTGTTCAGGAATTTTTCCCCTGTGCCCATATCTTCAAGGCTTTTCCCCACTTTCTCCTCTATAAGTTTCAGTGTCTCTGGTTTTATGTGAAGTTCTTTGATCCATTTAGATTTGACCTTAGTACAAGGAGATAAGTATGGATCGATTCGCATTCTTCTACATGATAACAACCAGTTGTGCCAGCACCAATTGTTGAAAATGCTGTCTTTCTTCCACTGGATGGTTTTAGCTCCCTTGTCGAAGATCAAGTGACCATAGGTGTGTGGGTTCATTTCTGGGTCTTCAATTCTATTCCATTGGTCTACTTGTCTGTCTCTATACCAGTACCATGCAGTTTTTACCACAATTGCTCTGTAGTAAAGCTTTAGGTCAGGCATGGTGATTCCACCAGAGGTTCTTTTATCCTTGAGAAGACTTTTTGCTATCCTAGGTTTTTTGTTATTCCAGATGAATTTGCAAATTGCTCCTTCTAATTCGTTGAAGAATTGAGTTGGAATTTTGATGGGGATTGCATTGAATCTGTAGATTGCTTTTGGTAAGATAGCCATTTTTACAATGTTGATCCTGCCAATCCATGAGCATGGGAGATCTTTCCATCTTCTGAGATCTTCTTTAATTTCTTTCTTCAGAGACTTGAAGTTTTTATCATACAGATCTTTCACTTCCTTAGTTAGAGTCACGCCGAGATATTTTATATTATTTGTGACTATTGAGAAGGGTGTTGTTTCCCTAATTTCTTTCTCAGCCTGTTTATTCTTTGTGTAGAGAAAGGCCATTGACTTGTTTGAGTTAATTTTATATCCAGCTACTTCACCGAAGCTGTTTATCAGGTTTAGGAGTTCTCTGGTGGAATTTTTAGGGTCAGTTATATATACTATCATATCATCTGCAAAAAGTGATATTTTGACTTCCTCCTTTCCAATTTGTATCCCCTTGATCTCCTTTTGTTGTCGAATTGCTCTGGCTAATACTTCAAGTACTATGTTGAAAAGGTAGGGAGAAAGTGGGCAGCCTTGTCTAGTCCCTGATTTTAGTGGGATTGCTTCCAGCTTCTCTCCATTTACTTTGATGTTGGCTACTGGTTTGCTGTAGATTGCTTTTATCATGTTTAGGTATGGGCCTTGAATTCCTGATCTTTCCAGAACTTTTATCATGAATGGGTGTTGGATCTTGTCAAATGCTTTTTCTGCATCTAACGAGATGATCATGTGGTTTTTGTCTTTGAGTTTGTTTATATAATGGATTACATTGATGGATTTTCGTATATTAAACCATCCCTGCATCCCTGGAATAAAACCTACTTGGTCAGGATGGATGATTGCTTTAATGTGTTCTTGGATTCGGTTAGCGAGAATTTTATTGAGGATTTTTGCATCAATATTCATAAGAGAAACTGGTCTGAAGTTCTCTATCTTTGTTGGATCTTTCTGTGGTTTAGGTATCAGAGTAATAGTGGCTTCATAAAATGAGTTGGGTAGAGTACCTTCTACTTCTATCTTGTGAAAAAGTTTGTGCAGAACTGGAATTAGATCTTCTTTGAAGGTCTGATAGAACTCTGCACTAAACCCGTCTGGTCCTGGGCTTTTTTTGGCTGGGAGACTATTTATAACTGCTTCTATTTCTTTAGGGGATATGGGACTGTTTAGAAGGTCAACTTGATCCTGATTCAACTTTGGTACCTGGTATCTGTCCAGAAATTTGTCCATTTCGTCCAGGTTTTCCAGTTTTGTTGAGTATAGCCTTTTGTAGAAGGATCTGATGGTGTTTTGGATTTCTTCAGGATCTGTTGTTATGTCTCCCTTTTCAGTTCTGATTTTGTTAATTAGCATTTTGTCCCTGTGCCCTCTAGTGAGTCTAGCTAAGGGTTTATCTATCTTGTTGATTTTCTCAAAGAACCAACTCCTCGTTTGGTTAATTCTTTGAATAGTTCTTCTTGTTTCCACTTGGTTGATTTCACCCCTGAGTTTGATTATTTCCTGCCGTCTACTCCTCTTGGGTGAATTTGCTTCCTTTTTTTCTAGAGCTTTTAGATGTGTTGTCAAGCTGCTAGTATGTGCTCTCTCCCGTTTCTTCTTGGAGGCACTCAGAGCTATGAGTTTCCCTCTTAGAAATGCTTTCATTGTGTCCCAAAGGTTTGGGTGCGTTGTGGCTTCATTTTCATTAAACTCTAAAAAGTCTTTAATTTCTTTCTTTATTCCTTCCTTGACCAAGGTATCATTGAGAAGAGTGTTGTTCAGTTTCCACGTGAGTGCTGGCTTTCTGTTATTTTTTTTGTTATTGAAGATCAGCCTTAGTGCATGGTGATCTGATAGGATACATGGGACAATTTCAATATTTTTGAATCTGTTGAGGCCTGTTTTGTGACCTATTATGTGGTCAATTTTGGAGAAGGTACCATGAGGTGCTGAGAAGAAGGTATATCCTTTTGTTTTAGGATAAAATGTTCTGTAGATATCTGTCAGATCCATTTGTTTCATCACTTCTGTTAGTTTCAGTGTGTCCCTGTTTAGTTTCTGTTTCCATGATCTGTCCATTGGTGAAAGTGGTGTGTTGAAGTCTCCCACTATTATTGTGTGAGGTGCAATGTGTGCTTTGAGCTTTACTAAAGTTTCTTTAATGAATGTGGCTGCCCTTGTATTTGGAGCATAGATATTCAGAATTGAAAGTTCCTCTTGGAGGATTTTACCTTTGATGAGAACGAAGTGCCCCTCCTTGTCTTTTTTGATGATTTTGGGTTGGAAGTCAATCTTATCAGATATTAGGATGGCTACTCCAGCTTGTTTCTTCATACCATTTGTTTGGAAAATTGTTTTCCAGCCTTTCATTCTGAGGTAGTGTCTATCTTTTTCTCTGAGATGTGTCTCCTGTAAACAGCAAAATGTTGGGTCTTGTTTGTGTAGCCAGTTTGTTAGTCTATGTCTTTTTATTGGGGAGTTGAGACCATTGATGTTAAGAGATATTAAGGAAAAGTAATTGTTGCTTCCTGTTATTTTTGTTGTTAAAGTTGGCATTCTGTTCTTGTGGCTGTCTTCTTTTAGGTTTGTTGAGGGATTACCTTCTTGTTTTTTCTAGGGCATTGTTCCCGTTCTTGTATTGGTTTTTTTCTGTTATTAACCTTTGAAGGGCTGGATTCGTGGAGAGATAATGTGTGAATTTGGTTTTGTCGTGGAATACTTTGGTTTCTCCATCTATGGTAATTGAGAGTTTGGCTGGGTATAGTAGCCTGGGGTGGAATTTGTGTTCTCTTAGTGTCTGTATAACATCTGTCCAGGCTCTTCTGGCTTTCATAGTCTCTGGTGAAAAATCTGGTGTAATTCTGATAGGCTTGCCTTTGTATGTTACTTGACCTTTTTCCCTTACTGCTTTTAGTATTCTATCTTTATTTAGTGCATTTGTTGTTCTGATTATTATGTGTCGGGAGGAATTTCTTTTCTGGTCCAGTCTATTTGGAGTTCTGTAGGCTTCTTGTATGTTCATGGGTATCTCTTTCTTTATATTTGGGAAGTTTTCTTCAATAATTTTGTTGAAGATGTTTGCTGGTCCTTTGAATTGAAAATCTTCATTCTCATCCACTCCTATTATCCGTCGGTTTGGTCTTCTCATTGTGTCCTGGATTTCCTGGATATTTTGAGTTAGGATCTTTTTGCCTTTTCCATTTTCTTTGATTGTTGTGCCGATGTTCTCTATGGAATCTTCTGTACCTGAGATTCTCTCTTCCATCTCTTGTATTCTGTTGCTGATGCTCAAATCTATGGTTCCAGATTTCTTTCCTAGGGTTTCTATCTCCAGTGTTGCCTCACTTTGAGTTTTCTTTATTGTGTCTACTTCCCTTTTTAGGTCTAGTATGGTTTTGTTCATTTCCATCACCTGTTTGTATGTTTTTTCCTCTTTTTCTGTAAGGACTTCTACCTGTTTGATTGTGTTTTCCTGTTTTTCTTTAAGGAGTTGTAACTCTTTAGCAGTATTCTCCTGTATTTCTTTAAGTGATTTATTAAAGTCCTTGTTGATGTCCTCTACCATCATCATGAGATATGCTTTTAAATCTAGGTCTAGGTTTTCAGGTGTGTTGGGGTGCCCTGGACTGGGCGAAGTGGGAGTGCTGGGTTCTGATGATGGTGAGTGGTCTTGGTTCCTGTTAGTAGGATTCCTACGTTTACCTTTCGCCATCTGGTAATCTCTGGGGTTAGTAGTTATAGTTGACTCTGTTTAGAGATTGTTCTTCTGGTGATTCTGTTACCGTCTCTCCGCAGACCTGGGAGACAGATTCTCTCCTCTGAGTTTCAGTGCTCAGAGCACTCTCTGCTGGCAAGCTCTCTTACAGGGAAGGTGCGTAGATATCTTGTTTTTGGACTGAAGAATAGAAAATTACTGGCCTCTTGTGAAAACATGAATTTTTTACCTCGGAGCCCACCCCCTCCCATCTAGAGATTGTTCCCAGAACACTCCTAAACTTTTCACCCCAAAACTCCTCACCCTAAAGTTCGAACCCTCCCAACTAAAAACTGTTCCAAGAACATTTTTGAGATAAAGGCCTCCTAGAACAACCTCAAAATGAACCAGGTACTCCTTAGTTACGTAGGTTCCTTGATAGGACATGACTCCTTAGTTACATAGATTCCTTTGGCAGAACTCCCTAGTGATGTAAACTTGTACTTTCCCTGCCCAGTTCTCCCCCTTTGAGTTTTACTATATAAGCCTGTAAAAAATTTTTGCTGACCGTCGAGACTCCTCTACCCTGTGCAAAGGTGTATGAGTTTCGACCCCAGAGCTCTGTGTGCTTTCTGTTGCTGCTTTATTTCGACCCCAGAGCTCTGGTCTGTGTGCTTTCATGTTGTTGCTACTTTATTAAATCTTACCTTCTACATTTTATGTATGGTCTCAGTGTCTTCTTGGGTACGCGGCTGTCCCGGGACTTAAGTGTCTGAGGGAGGGTCTCCCTTCGGGGGTCTTTCATTTGGTGCATTGGCCGGGAACTCGAGGGTCTTTCATTTGGTGCATTGGCCGGGAAACAGCGCGACCACCCAGAGGTCCTAGACCCACTTAGAGGTAAGATTCTTTGTTCTGTTTTGGTCTGATGTCTGTGTTCTGATGTCTGTGTTCTGTTTCTAAGTCTGGTGCGATCGCAGTTTCAGTTTTGCGGACGCTCAGTGAGACCGCGCTCCGAGAGGGAGTGCGGGGTGGATAAGGATAGACGTGTCCAGGTGTCCACCGTCCGTTCACCCTGGGAGACGTCCCAGGAGGAACAGGGGAGGATCAGGGACGCCTGGTGGACCCCTTTGAAGGCCAAGAGACCATTTGGGGTTGCGAGATCGTGGGTTAGAGTCCCACCTCGTGCCCAGTTGCGAGATCGTGGATTCGAGTCCCACCTCGTGTTTTGTTGCGAGATCGTGGGTTTGAGTCCCACCTCGCACCTTGTTGCGAGACCGTGGGTTCGAGTCCCACCTCGCGTCTGGTCACGGGATCGTGGGTTCGAGTCCCACCTCGTGCAGAGGGTCTCAATCGGCCGGCCTTGGAGAGGCCATCTGATTCTTCTGGTTTCTTTTTTGTCTTAGTCTCGTGTCCGCTCTTGTTGTGACTACTGTTTTTCTAAAAATGGGACAATCTGTGTTCACTCCCCTTTCTCTGACTCTGGAGCATTGGAAGGAGGTGCGGGTCAGAGCCCACAACCAGTCGGTGGAGGTCAGAAAGGGTCAGTGGCAGACCTTTTGCGCCTCCGAGTGGCCAACGTTTGGAGTAGGCTGGCCACCTAAGGGTGCTTTTGACTTGTCACTAATCGCCGCCGTCAGGCAAATTGTTTTTCAGGAGGAAGGGAGTCGATGTGGAATCCGACCCCGTCAGGAAATAGCGTTTGGCTTGGCTGGTTGTACAAGTCCAGGCGTGGACGAGTGTGCTTAGAGATACTGGTGTCTTCTTTTTCTCTGTTGCTATCTTGTTTTTGTTTGTGGTTTTTGTCATGAGACACAGACACTGTACGTCAGAGGTAAAGTGAGATCCCTCCCTGTCTGTATGTCTGTGTGTCTGTGTGTCTTGTTCACTTGTGTGTCCTCCATTGGACCACCTTCTGATTCTGTTTTGTTTTTGGTTTGTCTGGTTTCAGGTCTGGTCTTGGTCCCAAGGAGTTGACTGATTATCTTGGTTTGGTTTTAGGCCGGTCTCAGGTTCTGGGGCCTTCCCATGGAGACAGGTCCATTTGGGTTGGTCATAGTGACAGTAAGCTTCTCTGAAAATCGCATGTAAGATGCCCTGTATTGGTCTTGCTTGTGTTTGTCATTTCTGTGGTACTGTGATTCTATAGTGGTTGCCTGAAAAACGGTTTCTGTGTGTGTCTTTTTTGTCTCTTTGTGTTCGGACTTGGACTGATGACTGACGACTGTTTTTAAGTTATGCCTTCTGAAATAAGCCTAAAAATCCTGTCAGATCCCTATGCTGACCACTTCCTTTCAGATCAACAGCTGCCCTGCCTCCCACTCCAACTCCAGAGAGCAGCCAGCGGGTCACAGTGGTCCCGCCCATGGACCTGGAGCCTAGGGAAAAATGAGCTCGGAAATCCGGAGCAAATGAGGAGTGGTCCCTGAGAAGTCAGTGGCCCTGGATGTTGTGGCTGCTGAAGAAAAAAAGAAGAGGAGGCTGTTCGAGTAACCGGCCAAGAGCGCTGCAGGTTCCCAGGCAGCTTCTCATTCCCCTGTCCCTCCCATCCCGTCTCTTGTTAACAGAAAAACTGCTTTCACTTTAAGATAAGTGCCGGTTGCAGCCAGCTGTGAGAGCTGCACTCCCGTCTCTGCTCTAAAGTTCCCTCTTCTCAGAAGGTGGCACCACCCTGAGTTGCTGGCAGTGAGTCTGTTCCAAGTTCCAGTGAGGGAGGCATCCACCCACTTGGGGCTTCTGTCCAAGGTAAGGAGCACCTGTGAGTCTAACTGCCAGGCTCTGATGGGGGTCTCGTCTCTGTGGGACTAGAAAGTCCCAACAATCTGACCAAGGTAATAAGAGTCAGACAAGAAAAAGAGTTAAAGAAACATGAGGCTGACAAAGACAGAAACCAGAGTCAGAATCAGAGCTGTGCTGTGAGACAAAAAAATAAGAAAAATGAAATGTTGGCCACAAAAGTCAGGAAAATTAAAAAACTTAGATAGTACCTGGCAACAAAAGAAAGCTTTTGGCTGAAGATCAATGTGTTTAAGAGATAACAAAAGGGGTGCTAATACAGAAGCTGAGTCCTTAAAAGAGTCCGGTGGCCTACCTGTTGAAGCAGCTAGAAAAAGAGACTGTGTTTCATATTCCTCCACCGACCAGTGCAAAACAAGCTAAAAAGTTCCTGGGCACTGCGGGCTTTTACAGATTGTAGATTCCAGGTTTTGCTGAGTTAAAGAGATAAACAGCCCTTCGTATATAAAAAAGAGAACAATCTTACATGGCCTTGGATGCTCTTAAGACTGCCCTGATGTTATCCCCAGCTATGGGACTCCTAGATGTGACTGAGAACAAAGGTATTGCTAAAAGAAGTTCTTACTCAGAGATTGGGACCCTGGAAAAGACCTGTGGCATACTTATAAAAAATTAGACCTGGTGGCTGTAGGATGGCCTGCTTGTCTGCACATAGTGGCTTCTGGTCAAGGACGCAGATAAATTGACTCTGAGACAAAACTTGGCACATGTCCTAGAAAGTGTGGTTCAGCCCCCATGATCGATGGCTGACTAACGCTCTTAAAAGCATTATCCAACTGTTCCCCTGACCGATGGACACATTGTCAGAGCTTTGACTGAACGAGTGACCTTCGCTCCCCCTGCTATCCTCGATCTCACTACTGCCTGAGACTTCACCTACTCATCATTGTGCTGACATTCTGGCAGAAGGAACTCATACTCGAAATGATCTGAAGGATCAGATCAGCCTTGGCCTGAGAGTTCGAGCTGGTACACGGATGGCAGTAGCCTCGAGGTTAAGGGTAAGCGGAAGGCGGGGACAGCAGTGCAGTGGTGGACAGAAAGCAAGTGATCTAGGCCAGCAGCCTCCCTAAAGGGACTTCAGCCCAGAAAGCTAAACTTGTGGCTTTAATACAAGCTCTATATATACAGACAAAGAGAGCTGTTGACATCTGCAGAGAAAGACCTAAGATGCTGTGGCTAAAAGAAATCAGATGGCAAATCTAACCGCCCAGGCATCCTAAAGAGCAATGATCCTGACAGTCTGAAGACTATCAAGTTATAGACAAATTAAGACTGGTAAAAAAAACCCTGTATAAAATAGTAAAAACTGAAGAAAGAAAACTAGTCCTCTCATGAAAAGACAGACCTGACATCTACTGAAAAATAGACTTTACTGGAAAAAATATGTGTATGAATACCTTCTAGTTTTTGTGAACGTTCTCAAGATGGATAAAAGCGTTTCCTTGTAAAACTGAGACTGCTCAGATAGTCATCAAGAAGATTATTAAAAATTTTCCAAGGTTCGGAGTGCCAAAAGCAATAGTGTCAGATAATGGTCCTGCCTTTGTTGCCCAGGTAAGTCAGGGTGTGGCCAAGTATTTAGAGGTCAAATAAAAATTGTATTATGTGTACAGACCTCAGAACTCAGGACAGATAAAAATAATGAATAAAACTCTAAACAGACCTTGACAAAATTAATCCTAGAGACTGGCACAGACTTACTTGGTGCCCCTTCCCCTTGCCCTATTGAAAACTGAGAATACTCCCTCTTGATTCAGTTTTACTCTTTTTGAGATCCTTTATGGGGCTCCAGTGCCCATCACTGTCTTAAATGATGTGTTTATAATAATGATCTATATGTTAAGTTAAAAGGCTTGCAGGTGGTGCAGAAAGAAGTCTGGTCACAACTGGCTACAGTGAACGAGCCAGGTACCCCAAGGACAACTCACCAGTTCCAGCCAGAGATCTGATCTACGTACACCTGCGTCATGCTGAGACCCTCAAGCCTCACTAAAAGGGTCCCTGCCTAGTTCTGTTTACTAATCTGCCTTATTCTGTTTCTGTTCCCATGTTAAAGATAGAGTAAATGCAGTATTCTCCACATAGAGATATAGATTTCTGAAATTCTAAGATTAGAATTACTTACAAGAAGAAGTGGGGAATGAAGAATAGAAAATTACTGGCCTCTTGTGAAAACATGAATTTTTTACCTCGGAGCCCACCCCCTCCCATCTAGAGATTGTTCCCAGAACACTCCTAAACTTTTCACCCCAAAACTCCTCACCCTAAAGTTCGAACCCTCCCAACTAAAAACTGTTCCAAGAACATTTTTGAGATAAAGGCCTCCTAGAACAACCTCAAAATGAACCAGGTACTCCTTAGTTACGTAGGTTCCTTGATAGGACATGACTCCTTAGTTACATAGATTCCTTTGGCAGAACTCCCTAGTGATGTAAACTTGTACTTTCCCTGCCCAGTTCTCCCCCTTTGAGTTTTACTATATAAGCCTGTAAAAAATTTTTGCTGACCGTCGAGACTCCTCTACCCTGTGCAAAGGTGTATGAGTTTCGACCCCAGAGCTCTGTGTGCTTTCTGTTGCTGCTTTATTTCGACCCCAGAGCTCTGGTCTGTGTGCTTTCATGTTGTTGCTACTTTATTAAATCTTACCTTCTACATTTTATGTATGGTCTCAGTGTCTTCTTGGGTACGCGGCTGTCCCGGGACTTAAGTGTCTGAGGGAGGGTCTCCCTTCGGGGGTCTTTCATTTGGTGCATTGGCCGGGAACTCGAGGGTCTTTCAGGACCTCCTCCTGGTCGAAGAAGAAGGCCCAAAACAGGGCCTTTCTCAGAAGCTGTGTTGCTTTGGCAGTTCCCAGAAGCTGTCAGCTTCTGTGGTGCAGACTCTCACCTGTGCAGACTAAATTCCTAAGCTCCAGGGAGTCCTGGAACCAAGATGGCGACCGCTGCTCCTGAGGCTGAGGTCGCCTCCCGAGCCAGGCGGACACCTGTCCTCTGGTCCGGACGGTGGCCGGCTGTCTGCAGCCTGCAAAGGGTACTGCCTCAGCGGCTCTGTGCTTCCGCCTGTCCCAGAAGCTGTCCGGTTCTCTGGCGCACCCTCTAACCTGTTCAGACTAATTTCCTAGGTCCCACAGAGTCCCGGAACCCAGATGGCGACCGCTGCTGCTGAGGCTGAGGCCGCCTCCCAAGCCAGGCGGACACCTGTCCTCTGGTCCGGACGGTGGCCGGCTGTCTGCGGCCCGCCAAGGGTGCTGCCTCAGCAGCTCTCCCTTTGCTTCTTTAAAAACCCCTAGCTTCTGAGCCCCGGAGTCGACTCCCCTGCCTCCTGCGAGAAGTACGTGTCGGCCCGGAGCTCTGCCAATAAAGCCTCGTGTGTCTTGCAACAAGAGAGGATTCTTGTGTTCATGGGTGCTTCCTGTCCCTGGACTAGAGTGGGGGTCCCCATATTTGGGGTCCAACAGTCTTATGCCTAATCATATTTGGCAAATGGATATAACTCATTATGCGGAATTTGGAAAATTAAAATATATACATGTTTGTATTGATACTTGTTCAGGATTTCTTTTTGCTTCTCTGCATACAGGAGAAGCTTCTAAAAATGTAATTGATCATTGCCTCAAGCCTTTAAGGCCATGGGATTGTCTAAACTTATTAAGACAGATAATGGGCCATCCTATTCTAGTAAAATTTTTATTTCATTCTGTAAAGAATTCGGTATCAAACATAAAACTGGAATTCCTTATAACCTCATGGGACAAGGAATAGTTGAACGTGCTCATTGCACCTCAAAGAATTGTCAAAACAGGGGCAGTTATATCCCCCAAAGTCACCAAAGGCACATCTTGCCTTTGCCTTATTTGTTCTAAATTTTTTGCAAACTGATATTAAAGGTCAGTCTGCAGCGGATCGCCACTGGCATCCAGTTACTTCTAGTTCTTATGCATCGGTAAAATGGAAGGACCCACTAACTAAGGAATGGAAGGGTCCAGATCCGGTTCTAATCTGGGGAAGGGGCTCGGTCTGTGTTTTTTCACGAGAAGAAGATGGAGCGTGATGGCTGCCCGAGAGATTAATTCGTCATCTGGACACAGATCCTGAATCTTCTTGTAAGTATCACTCTGAGGGCTAAAAATTCCTCTTTTACCTAAAAATCATTTGGGAACACAGGCTCCCAAAAAAGCTGTGGTTTTCTTGCAACTCTCAGAGCCAGCTCCCCCACAAGGAGGCTGGAGACTGAGCTTGAGCCTTGCTAATTTGCAACTGAATAAAGTACCTGGACTTCCCCAAAAGAAGTTTTGCATTTTTACTTTCTCATTGTCTGGGTCTTGTTTTTCAAGCAGGTCAATCAACGCCCTTCAGCCTGACTACAGGGTGCGTGCATCCCACCCCCAAGAGTGTGCAGGTGGCAGCTACTAATTTTCATTCTAAAGGCATTCCAGCACGTATTGTGGCTTCTGGTCTGATTTGGGATTAAGGTTTGCTATCAGGGCTAGAAAGGCAAAAATTTATTAAAGTTGGGGAGGGGGGGTGGCCATGAAAAGAGAGTCGGTGAAGCACCTGTCTTAGGCCTTTGTGCACCCATGTCCAGCACCTCAGTAACTAGGCCTTTTCAGGTCCTAGGTGGGCAAGGGCCCTGTTTTAGGCTAATGCAGGTTGCAACCACTCCCAGCATCACATCTTATTCCAATGACTTAATCAGGCCACTGGTAGTCATGATGAGTGCCCAGGCAGTGGACCCACAATAATTCTGTCATTGGGTCACCTTGCAGCCAATAGGCGGCGTGCATCTGGCTCGTGGCACCACAAGATCCCATCATTGGTAACTCCACAGCTTATGGCCCTCAGCCACTATAAGATCTGGAGGTCACCCCCTCCATCATTGTTGTTTCCACAGCTTATGGAACCAAGAAGGCTCTGTTTCTGCAGCAAGGGTGGAAAACTGAAGGCCAACGGCTACCCTCTCTGCATCGTTGGAAGAGAGGTCTTTGGCTGAGTCTTGGATGTCTAGTCAATGGTAGTGGACTGCAACTGTTTTGTTTAAGGCAGAATCAATCTGTGACTTAATAAAGCTGCTTATTTGATTGAAGGTCCAAGGGCTAAAGGAGACAAAGAGGAGTAGTCCCAACACAGGTCCCAAGAAGGGGAGGAGAAAAGGCAAAGCCCCATTCCAAAAACTCCACATGGGGCTATCAAAAAGCTTTTTATGTCTCTCCTCTAACTTCTCTTGGTGTTTTCTAATTCTCTCTCTAACTATGCCTTATTTTTCTTGCAGGACCAGGCAAATACCCCCCTTATCTGCAGTCAAAAGATCAAGCCCTCTTCTGTTTTGGAGAACAACTTCGGCAAGGGAGTCTACCTGATCCTGAATATCTTTTTTTTTTTTCCTTCGAGACAGGGTTTCTCTGTGTAGCTCTGGCTGTCCTGGAACTCACTCTGTAGACCAGGCTGACCTCAAACTCAGAAATCCACCTGCCTCTGCCTCCCAAGTGCTGGGATTAAAGGTGTGCGCCACCACGCCCGGCCCTGAATATCTTTTATAGACTCATATATCATATTAACATCAGAGATCAACTGTAAGGAAAGCTTCTTGTATGAGTCTATGGCTACCCCTAACCCTGCAGTTCTGGATGCAAGAGTGCTAGTTATGCAGAGCCCTACCAGTAGGGAAATGAATTGGAGTGCCCTTTTATGTCGAGGGACAAAAGTATCAAAGCTAGGAAGGGGAACGGGTTCATCACCAGGGAGAATATCAATATCGGGGATGAGCAGGGCAGGGGCGCAGAGTCCCATCCAATTTATGGGCAGGAAGGGATAAGCCATATTATCTCCACAAACGAAAACTTTGCGGGGGGGCGGGGGAAGGAGACAAGCAGCCTGGGAGGAATTAACTATAGTAGAGCAATAGGTAAAGAAGGCAATACCAAGATCAACATCGAAGGAATTATTTTGCGTAGGGCTCCAAAAACAAAGAGAGGTATTAAACTCAGTAGGCTGAACCTTTAAAGGTTTTGTAAAACTGCAATTATGTAAGGTGGGGGAAGGTGGATCAGAGGTGTTGAGCAATGGAAAGGCCAAAGGCCACATCACCCTTAAGCCCAAACATAACCAGCAATCCTCAGTGAGTGTAGGATTGGTGGAATTCAGTACTTTGTGAGTAGCTTCAATAATATCCATGGTCTGTGGGTCCAACTCTACCTCTTTTGGCACTATCTTGGCAAGGGGTTGTATTCTAGCTTGGGGAACAAATTCTCTACCTGATGTTGAATGGTCAACTGAACCCTTTCTTCTCTAACCATGTCTGTTGGGCCTCTGCCATCTGAGACATGAATAGGAGCACCACAGGGCCAGCAGGCTTGTTCACCCATGGGGGCTAGGCAGGAGGTGCCTGCATATTTATTGAGGTCCAATTCCCCCCACCCCTAAGGAGCCTGTGGAGTATTTATAGGGAATGGCAGTAAAATACTTGAGGCCATTATGAAAGCAGGTTGTGACCTGCTTCTAACAACCAGAATGCATTTGGGAAACAAAATTACATTTGGCAGGGCAGGTGCCATTGGGTCCCACAGGGATGGGCTTTGGTTTATCTCTGCAGACCCACCATCCCTGTGCCCCACTTGTAAGTGAAGCACTCCACTGTAGAGTAGCGATCTGGTTGCCACAGTCCACCATAAATGAGGATCCACCAGAGAGTGTCAAGGGCCCATTATGATTGCCCCTACATGACTGGCAGGGCTTGCCATAAATGCCAGTCAGAAAAATCAGTCTATCTGTGGGTTGGTCGAATCCAGCTCTGACCACAGCCAGGGAAGCCAAGGTGAATGTAAAGATCCAAATCACCATCTGGAAGAGAGAAAAGGGGGGGGGGCTTTCTCAGGGCTTTTCTTCCCTGGATGAGTTATATGGTTTTATTAGGCGCTCTGGGAGCCATCTAGCATTTTGAGCTCCTGAATCATAAATGCAAGCATGTCCTTTGCCCCATATAAGGACCAGATCTGGACCCTGCCATTCGTTGGACAAGGGATCTCTCCACATGGCTTGTGCATAATTGTTGGCAGTTGAAGGGTATCAAAGGCGATCTGCCACAGACTTGCCTACAGTGTCATATGTAAGAAAATTTAAGACAAATAGTGCATGATTCAAGAGGGTCTTGAAGTTGCCAGATTGGGGATATAGAATTCCTCCCCCAGACTGCAATTTAAAGAGCATATTTTTAAGGGTTTGATGAGTCCTTTCTACAATGCCTTGGCCTTGGGGGTTATAGGGAATGCCAGTAATATGTTTGATGCCCATTTGAGCACAAACCTGTTTAAAGCAGGAACTAGCATATCCCAGGCCATTACATGTCTTGAGGCTCTCGGGTTGTGGAGAGAACATGACTGACAACATGTTTAGTGACCTCCCCCATCTGTAAAGATGCACAGATGAAACCACGAAAAGTATCAACAGAGACATGGATATATTTTAACTTTCCGAAGGGGGCATAGTGGGTGACATCCATCTGCCACAACTCACCAGAAATTAGCCCGTGGGGGTTGACTCCCACATGTGGCTCAGGTAAAAGGGTCAGGCAGCCCTTACACTGCCGAACAATTTGTTGTGCCTGTTCTCGGGTGATGGAAAATTTAAGTCTCAAGGTATGGGCATTAAGATGATGTAAATCATGGGCCTGTTGAGCCACAGTGAGAGGACTGGTAGACAAGGCAGATGCCACTACCTGGATAGCCTGATCAACTATGTCGTTGCCTTCAGACAGCGGCCCAGGTAGGCCAGAATGAGCACGAATATGGCCGACAAAAAAAGGAAAATTGCGGGCAAGGATAAGTTTTTGAAGTTTAGCAAACAACGGGGAAGCATTGGTTGAGGGGCGAATATATGGAACAGTTCCTAGAAGAGGAACTGAGGTGGCCACATAAGCGCTATCTGTATACAAGTTAAAAGGGGTTTCAGGCAAGAGTTCAAACACCCTAACAATAGCTGCCAGTTCAACAAGCTGAGCCAAGGAAGTCTGTCATAAAACATGAGACCTCTCCACCAATGCTGAAGGCAGCCATACCTGAGGAGGATCCGTCAGTAAAGGCTACCACAGCCCCAGCAATCAGGTCTGGCTTTGTTCTCTTTGGGAAAACCACAGGTGTCCTATGTAGGAATTGAACTAGTTTATCAGCGGGATAATGGTTATCGATCACACCTTGGAAGGAGGTGCAATTAACTGCCCAGTCATCATTATTTCGAATTAGTCACTGAACCTGGGAGGCATCATAGGGGAGAACAATAATATCAGGATCTTTGGCAAAAAAGCCTAAGGGCAGCTTCTCTGCCAAGATGCAGAATATGGGCAACCAGCTGAGGATATGTGGCTAGCACCCTAGAGGGAGAAGCCGGCAAATGGACCCAAAACAGAGGTTTAAGTTGCCACAGAAGACCAGTGGGAGAAAAGGGAGTAGGGAAAACAAGGAACTGGAAGGGAAGATCTGGGGAGAAATATCCAATGTTTTGTTCATTGGTGGCCTGTTCTACCTTGGCCAATGATATTTGTGCCTCATGGGTCAGAGTATGTGGGGAGGATGGATCTGAGTCCCCTCGCAAAATGTCGAACAAAGGTTTTAACTCCCCTGTTGTAAGTTTCAAATAAGGGCGGAGCCAGTTAATATCTCCTGACAGACGTTGAAAATCATTGAGAGTCTGTAAGGAATCTCGTCTTAACTGAACTCCTGGGAGAGAACCTTATTAGGGAACAATTCAAAGCCCAAGAATAAATGAGGGGTGAATCTGAACTTTCTCAGGAGAGATCTGGAATCCCCAACTCTGGAGGGCATTAAGTTTTTGGCCAGCACAATAAAGTTGGCCCTCATCGGGGCCCACAAGAAGAATGTCATCTGTATAATGTATAATATATAAGTCAGGGTAAGACATCCTGAAAGGGTCAATTGTTTGAACCACATACTTTTGGCAAAGGGTGGGACTATTGGCCATGCCTTGAGGGAGAACCCTCCACTGAAAATGGGGGGGGGGGGGCGACACAATTGACTATGGGGAGGCTAAATGCAAAGCGTTTGCGATCTTCAGGGTGAAGAGGAATGGAAAAGAAGCAATCTTTTAAGTCAATGACTAATTTGACATGTCCCCTGGGAATAGCCACTGGAGAGAGAAGCCCAGGATGAAAAGCCTCCATGGGGACCATGGTCTTATTGACCACTCTAAGATCTTGTAACAGTCACCATTTGCCACTTCGCTTTCATATGATGAATACTGGGGTATTCCAAGGTGATGTGGAAGGCTCGATATGCCCAGCAGCCAACTGTTCCTGCACCAACTGTATGGCCGCTGACAGCTTTTCAGTGGGGAGGGACCATTGGTCAATCCAGACAGGGGAGTCATCTTTCCATGTAATCTTGTCTGCCTGGCATGCAGGGGGAGCAGTGGTCCTTAGGAAAAATGGGTATTATAGCCTAAACCTGCACAATCCACCTTGGGGGTGGCCTCTATTGGTGTAGGCCTCCCTTGGCTGTTTTTATCTAGTCCCTGTCCAGGGAGATAGCCCTGGGAAAGCATTTGTTGAGCAATAACTGCGTTGGGACTGCACATAAAGACTTTCATTTGAGAGAGAATATCTCTTCCCAAAGGTTAACAGGTAGGCCAGGAACAACGAAGGACTGAATGGAGCCAGAATTTCCCTCATTGTCTTCCCCAGTCAGCAGCTTTGAGCTCTGGAGAGTATTTTTTGATTGTCCAATTGCCTGCAAGTGGGTTAAAGAGGCTTGCAACGGCCAGGCGGTGGGCCAGGCACTCTGTGAGATTACAGTGGAATCAGCAGCGCCTGAGTCTAAGAGGCCCTCAAAGCTCTTGCCATTTTTCTTAAGGCGGAGTGTAGGGTGGTCCCTGGTAATTGCCTGGACCCAGTAAAGATATGATGAGCCTGGCTGCGAGGAGCCACGCTGTGCGCCTATCGCTGGGTGGGAGGTATCTAGAGGCAGAGACAGAGCTCGCGCTAGGCGTTGCCCTTTTAATATTGATACCGGGCCTGGAGGGGCACTAACTAAAAATCTTAATTTCTCCGGTATAATCATTATCTACTAGAGAGGGGTGAACCATAAGTCCCTTTAAGGTGGTGAAGGCACGGCCCAGAATTAAAAAATAAGTATTAGGTGGAGGAGGCCCCAAGACCCCAGTGGAAAGGATTTGGAAACCATCCTCAGGTGCTAGTATTGAGTCGGCAGGGGCACACAAGTCCAGTCCTGCGCTACCTGGTGTGGCTCTGTAGAGACTAGGGGCTGGTTTGGCTGGTTTGGCTGCAGGCTGTTCCTCGTGGCCAGAAGAAATGAGATGGGTTGGGGGCCCCCGGGGCTGGCCCCGCCATCCGTTTCCCTGAAGGGGAGGCAGAAGATTTCCAGAGATGTCTGTTTTAGATTTACAGGCACTAGCCCAATGTTTGCCCTTCCGGCACCATGGGCAGGGGGTGTTGGGAGGTGCAAGGTGGGGGGCAGCAGACCCCCCTGAAGGCTGGGGGACTTTAGTGAAAGGAGATGACAAGGGACACTGGCAGGAAAAATGCCCAGGCTGGCCACATTTAAAACAGCTTTTCTGTGGGCCAGTCTGCTGAAGAGCTGCACCAATAGCCATGACAGGCTGAAGCGCTGCGCCTATCGCAAGGTGGACTGTTTGAGACATCTTATGGGTAAAGGTATCCACATCACGGCAGAGACGAATCATTTCATTAAGGTCTCTGTCCCTAATTTTACCACGCAAGACAGCCTTACGGGCCGAATTAGCATTCTCATAAGCCAATTGTTCAATAAGCTTATTGTCTGAATCCTCATGACCTAGGGTCCTCTCTACAGCCTCAAGTAGACGACTCACAAACTCACTATAGTCTTCTTGGGCCCCTTGAATAACTTTAGTTAAGGGCGTGATAACCAAGCCTTTTGCTGGAATTGCTCGCCAAGCAGTAAGCGCTGGGTTGGCAGTTTGAGCCAGGAGACCGACAGGGAGGTGTCCCTGCCATGCCTCTGCTGCATATTTACCTTGACCACTAAGTCTCTCAAAGGTCCAGGAGGCACAGGGCGCGAGAAGGGTCTTCTGATTAGTTACTGCAATAGACTGACAACGATCAAGGAAGTCAGCTTTCCATGAAGGAAATTACAGGAATTGCCTGTGGGTCAAAACAGATTGAACTACCCTAATCCATTCACCAGGAAGCAGATGCCCGCCTCCTGGAATCAAGTCGAGAACAGAAAGAGTGTAAGGAGCATTGGGCCCTGTTTTAGTTAGGGTTTTACTGCTGTGAACAGACACTGAAGGAAGATAAAATATTGTAACTTGTGAGTTGTTTAGGAACCCACGGCCCCGGCCTGGGACTGAGAACAAAGCAGAACAGCCCCCAGGCATGCCAGGGCAGGGCTGTTGTTAAGGCATTCCTAAGAACATCTTGACTGTAAAGATAAAAAGGTATGCAAGGACCAGCAGGGCTATATTATCTAAGTCAACACCATCTGGCCAGAACCTCCCCTCTGTCTATTGCCCCTTGGCGCCGGGTAAAGTCATACATCAACTGGTTGCTCTGTAAACAAAGATAAGCCCCCAGCCCACAGGAACAAAGTTCTGATGCCCTTTCTGTTAATGTTTGAATAAGCCAATAGTGTGTCGCTATGCCCCTTACCCCATAAAAACCCCTAGCTTTCAAGCCTCGTGGCCGACGTGTGGGATGCATGTCAGTCCGGAGCTCCGTAATTAAACGTCCTCATGTAATTACATCAAGAGATGGTCCTTCGTGATTTTTTGGGTGCATGCCAAATCGGGAGATGGGTGGGGGTTTCCCCACTAGGTTCTATCAACACCATGACCAATGTTAAGTCTTATAAAAACAACATTTAATTAGGGCTAGCTTACAGGTTCAGAGGTTCAGTACATTATCATCAAGGTGGGAGCATGGCAGTATCCAGGCAGGCATGGCACAGGCAGAGCTGAGAGTTCTACATCTCCATCCAAAGGCTGCTAGTGAAAGACTGACTTCCAGGCAACTGGGGTGAGAGTCTTAAGCCCACACCCACAGTGACACACCTACTGCAACCAGGTCACACCTATTCCAACAAGGCCACACCTTCAGATGGTGCCACTCCCTGGTCCAAGAATATACAAACCATCACAGGCCCATACATTTGTACTGCAGTGTTAACCTCCCTCAGATCTTTAAAGTGAAGCCTGTGGAATTCTGTCCGCTGGGCAGGAGCAGGCATTTGCTCCTCAGCCTCACTTTCTGTTTTGCTCTCTTCCCCCACTGGCAGCTCTGCCCTCATTACCAGACTCAGCTGAGAGGTCGTCATCAGTAGGCACTGCCATCCTAGCTGAGGGTACAATTTCTGTGGAGGCAGATTCAGCTTGGGCGGTTGAAGGGGGGTGGTCCTCCACAGTGGAAGTGGGAAGGTCATAGCTGGCAGCTCCCGTGGTGCAGATAATTACAGGGAAAGCCAGCGTTTTAGATTTTATGCCCAGAGGAATTTTCTTTTTTGGGGCCACCCAAGGCTGTGGCTGGGGGAGGGGCAAGGATCATTTCCTTAAGGGATGCCTGCAGCGCAGCGAGTTCTGTAAAAGGTGGTTGTACTGTTTCTGGAGTTGTAAAACTTCTTGTAACCCTGTGACTTGAGATGCAAGTTTGTCTCTGGCATCTATTAAGAGTGGGGAACGGGCAATGTTGGAGGCCAGGGAGCGGGTTCGCAGATTAACAGAAGGTAGGTAGGAAGCCCTTGTTGAGGGGCTGAAGCGCACGGAGACCAGTCCAGCTTATGAGGACGAACCACCTCTTCCTCCAAAGTGTCTGCATCCCCAGGACCTAGAGGACCCTCAGCCAAGAGTTTTTTAAAGACTGGATTGGTCAGTGGCATATCTGTACGAGAGGGATCCACTGGGAGAGGGGGATAAAGAGAAGCCTGTGGGGCTTCAGGCATGTCTGTAATTATTGAAGTAGGTTTCTCAGTGGGGAGAGAGCTCACTGAAGCCACCCGAAACAAGGGGCCAAGGGGCGGAGACGGTATTCCGCAACTGACAAACGTTGCTGCTTCTGAGGATCATCAACCGCACTTTCTACTACATCACAAATGAGTCCCCAATAAGTGAACTTTCTACTACATCATGAATGAGTCCCCAATAAGTGAAAACATTTGCAGGGACAGCATTGGGCCCTTCCTGGCCCATATTTCATTTAATTCTTGACCTACCCTTCGCCATTTTTTATGATGTATCTCTGCCCCATCAATTATAAACCAGGGACAAGCCTGATCTATAAAAATAAAAAAGTTTATCAAATCTTTTTTCTTAACTCGAACTCCCCTTTCCCTGAGTGAAGCTTTCAGGTCTCTGATGAAGTCTGCTTCCTTCGACAGTTTAGTTCCCGTTTCTTAGCGGAGAGGAATTACTCACCGAGGATGGCTTCTCCTATGAGCGGTAGGAACATTCCTCTGAAAGACCCCCGAAGGGAGACCCTCACTCAAATCTCGGGAAGGCGTGCACCCAGTGAGACGCTGAGACCGAACTTGCTGTAACCACACCAGGCTTTAATGGCATACAAGCAACAAAGGAGTGCTCAATCCAGCATGCTGGGGTCAAAACTCATACACCACACAGTGGTAGAGGAGTCCGACCCCAGCCTAAACTTTTCACAGGCTTATAAAGGCAAAAAACCATAAACCAAAAGGGGAGGAGTAGAAAGAATTGGCATGGTTATCAGCGGGGTGATTACAAGTTAACAGGGTAGTACGTGCCAGCTAAGGCGTAGGGAGGCACAAGGGCCTGGGACTTATCGAGGTCAGCAGACATCTGGTTAATGTATGATTTATGGTGGGATAGAGGGAGGCGCCGCCCAGGAGGTGCCATCCTGCCAGATGGCCATTCAGTCAGCCCTGATAGCCCTGGCCAGTTCCTGCATTCTTTTCTTTATCTTTTATGGCCGGAAATTCCCAGCTATAAGGTGGGTCCGGCTGTGCCTGGACTCGCCTGAGCCTGTTCTTCACAACATTTAGCCCTGAATTTTTGAACTTAGATTCCACAATACTATAGGGCTCAAAATTATAAATTTTACTCTTCACCTCAAACAACTTATTCTAGTCGCGAGGAAATTCTCTTGGAGCTAGTCTCCATTGTCCCCGCCGGGCAAAGGTCCATGCCTTGAACCCCACATTTTGGGCGCCACCTGTCCCATCCAGCAGGACTTAGTTATTCCGTGGGTCGAGGAGGACCGAGGCCTGCAAGAGAAACGGGTGGAGAAAGGGAAGCGAGACCAAGCAGAGAGTTGTCAAGGTCTGTTTAATGGAGGCTAAGAGCCTGTTTATAAGCACACAATGAGAAAAAATAGGGAGGGGTCAAGGGGGTATAATAAAATACAGAGAAAGGGATGGACATCTGGGGCAGATGCTGATTGCAGGCTTCAAACATCTTGCAGCTTCTCTTGGAATGTCGGCCTTAAAACAGTCCTGGGCAGCCTTCAAACATTCTGCAGTTTATCTTGGAGTGTCAGCCCTAACTAAACAGTCCCAGGCAGCCATCAAACATCTTGTAGCTTATCTTGGAGTGCCATAAACAGTCCCAGGCACCAAACGGAGACATGGAGGAGGAGGTGAAGCTGGCTTTATCTAAGCAGTTCTAGGCACTAAGTGGATACATGAAGGAGGGAGTGAAGCTGGCAGTCCCAGGCGCCAGGTGGAGACAATGAAGGAGGGGGTGACATAATTCCCATCAAAGGGTCAGCCGGATCTTCAGGGTAAGAGTTGTTGCGGGTCTAGTTTCCCACAGTTTGGTCTCTCACAATTCTCTGGATCTGAAATCAAAAATAAGCCGAAAATCAAAAGGACGGGTAAAGTTATAAACAGTAAATACACAGAAAGAGAGGGGAAAGAGAGAAGTGTAATCAGTATGCTAGAATGGCTATGCTAACATCTGACAAATTAGCCCTTCGTTTTTTGATTTTTTTTTTTTTTTTTCATGTTGCTGTAATAGACGACCCGACAAAAGCAACTTCCGGGAGACAGTTTATTCAGGTCCACAGTGTGAGGTTCATACCACAATGGAGGGGAAATCAAGGCGGCAGGAGCGAAAAGTTGTGGTCTCTTTGTCCACATCAAGAAACAGCAATGAAAATTCCCCAGTGCCTAGCAACCTTTCTGTGTGCAATTCACACTGTGGACTTCCCAGCATCCTTTGCCCGGGGAATAGCTCTATCCACAGTTAAGACCCGTCTTCCAGCAGCGACACAACCTGCCACTGGCATACCCAGAGGCCCATCTCCGAGGTGATTCTAGAGTCTCTCAAGCTGACAATATTGAACATTACAGATTTTAAAGCAAATTCTGTTATTAGAGAGAACATTATAATGATAAATGGCTTGTCCATGAGAGCATTAACAATAATGAGCACATCTGTCTCTAATGGGAGGACTTCAAAATCAGAAGAAACTAAGGTTGGAAAAAATATATAATTTCACCACACTACTTTGGGTCTTTAGTAGCTGACTTTCATGCATAAGAACCAAGACAAATATCAACTAAAGAAACAGAAGTCAAAACCATGAACTAAATAGACCTAGCAATCATTTACATAACTTTCCACAAACAGTAGAGAAGAATTGTCTTCTCAAGTGTGCAGGAGAGTCTCAGAACAGACCATAGGTTAGGCCATAAATGTGACTGACTACACTTAAAAGACCACAGTAGTACAAAATATGACCTCTGATTACAATGGATTAAAATTAGAAACCAAAGACAAACAGATATTTGGGTAAATTAAACAGTGTTCCAACTAACTACTGAGTCAAAAAAGAAATGGCAATACTTACATATTACTTGAAGATTAGTTAAAATAGAGTAAAAACATATCAAAATTTAATGAAACGAAGCCAAAGCAAAGCTATTTATGAGTGAATAAATGTCTGTATTTTAGAAAGAGTAAGAAACCTCAAATCAATAGCCTAACTTTATACTTTGAGGAGCTGGAAAAAAAGAGGAAAAAAAAGCCTAAATGCAAAGGAAGCAGAAAGAAGGAAGTAGTCATAATTAAAGGTGTGTGTGTGTATACATATACATATATGTGTTGTTACACACATGCACGTATTATATACATATATATCAACACAAATTATCACCAGTAAAACTGGCAAACCTTTCACTACATAGGCTATGAGAGAGAAAGAAGACCCAGATTACCAAGGAGTGAGAGAGAGAGGGCCTCATCCCACTACAGAGCCTCTGAACAGAAAGGCATAAGGACCCTCGAGGAGCGCTACATACAACAAACGGGCTGGTTTTCTTCAACAAGTGCCTTGACATAGAAAAACTACAAAACTGACTCAAAAAAGAAGTAAAACACTCAAATCAACTTAGAACAATTAAAGAAATGCAACCAGTGGGGAAAATAATCCCCCAGAACAGTTGGCTTCTTTGATGAGTTCCCTCCTATATTAAAGAAATAATAATAATACCAAGTTTTAAAAATAGAATATTCAGAAAGATATAGACTAGAAGCAAATATTTTCTGTCTTATTCTGTGAGGCCAGTATTATGCTGCTACCCAAAACAAAAAGACATAATAAAACAAAACAAAACAAAACTCCTCCATGAGGCACCTGCAAACTAAATCCTACAAATCTTAATTGATGAGTTAGTGGAATTTACTCAAGATGGTTAAATCAAACCATGTAAGAAGACCATGTCATTATTAAGAGAATAAATGACAAAGTGCATCTCACCTAGTACAAACACAGTGTTTGGTGGCAACTCGGAGTGCCCCATAAAAAGCACTCGACAAACTCAGTGCAGTGAAGAACTGGCACCTGTACCCAAAGAAAGGCTTAATAGAGATTTAAAGTCTGAGTCTCTCACTGAGAAAACTTAAAAGGTAGCAGCCCGTCAACACTGTAGGGTCTTTGCTACAGATTTTATTCTGACCACAGGAGGGGCCATTGGAGAAATCATTAAAGGAGTTAGTGGGTTATGATATTGTTCCTTTTTGCAAAATGTGTTCCACGTGCTACAAGATATTCTGTTAGAATCCATGCAAACTGAAGCTGAGGACAGAGGATTTCTCCTATAGACATAAGGTTTGGGGGTAAAGATTCAGGCATCCAGACTAAATCAGCAGCTGCGGGAGCTGAAAGATGATATTTTAAAATATCTTTCTGTGTGAGACCAAATGTAGAAAGGAATGATCATGGTGGTCATTCAGATATTTAGCTGAGCAACTGTAGCAATAACAGAGCCATGATACCAAACAAAACATCTACTGGGGCAATTATTTAGTGTCCATGTGCATCTCTCAAATATAAACTTAAGAGGAAAAATCTGAAGATTAAAGATGAAGTCAGAGTTGAATATAAAGATTTTAAAAGAACATGTTACCATTACGAATACTATGTAAAAACCATGTGACAAAGAGGACTAACTTGGAAAACCATATAAACTGAGGAAGGATGGCAGCCCAGGAGAGAGCCTCAGCATTCAGGGAGAAGAGAGATCACAGTGTAGAGTAAGAAGAAGAAGAAAGAAGGAAGCTGGATATACTGTTCATGATGGCTTTCAACCCAATTACCTCAAGAAGGAAGTGATGATGGACTCTATTGAATGTCATCAGGATGGCGAGCATGATAAGTCATCAGTGTTTGGAATACAGTAAATGTTTGAAACTTTGGACAGTGGAAAGTCAAAGAAGTTGTAACATCAGATCTTTAAATAAAGCAAAATAGGAAGGAATGTGAGTTGAAAAAGTGATAACAACAGTCTATTGGTGTGCTCGAGGTGCCATACATGTACACGTTGTGTGACTTAAACAACAGAGACATTATTAGCTCATGGTTCTGGAAGCTAGACACCCAAGCTCAAGATAACATCAGAGTTGGCTTTCAGGGGCCTCTTTTCTGGGTTGTAGATGGCTGCTCCTTTGCTGGATATTCACATAGGTTTTTTTTCTGTGCATGTGGTGCCATGTACGAATTTTAGTATTCAACCTGGGCTCCTGTATGTGTTGGAAAAGCAGTGCACCATTGACTTACTGTCCAGTCCTCTTCCTCTTATTAAAAGGACTCCACTCCATCCGATTGAGACCTCCACCCTTGTGAGCTCATTTCACTCCATTATCTCACTAAATATCCTAGAGACTGTCTCCAAATACAGTCTCAATGATGGTGTAGTTTACTGTTTACTGTTTCAGTATTTGAGTAAAGGATAAAATTGAGTCTCTATCTTAGCTACTTTTTTGTCACTGTGGCAACAATATATGACCCAAACAACTTGAGGAAGGAAATATTTATTATGACTCCTGATTTAGAGGGTTTGAGTCATTATGATGGGGGTAGGTATGACTGATCTCCGAATATGATGGCAGGAACGCAAGGTGGAAGCTGTTCATATCACTGTGGAACAAGAAGCAGAACGAGGACAAGAGAAGTCAAAGGCCAGGTATAACATTCAAAGCTCAACCCCAGTGACCTACTCCTATCAACTGTGTAATATCCCCTGAAGATATCACAGCCTCCAAAAACAGCACCATCAGCTGAACAAGTGTTCCAAACATGAGCCTGGGCTTTGTAGTCAAACCATAACAGTCCATAAAAACATGAAACTCTTGAGAACTCCTTAAATACAAGTTCTGTAAAATGGAGACAAATGAGATCGCTAAGGAAGTATGGATATGAGCAGGGGTGAGTGTAGAAATGAAGTTCCTGGAAAGGATCTGGGCTACAATGGAGGTCCTTGGGCAGCTTGCCTTTGGCCTGGATCAAGACACACTATCCATAGCAATGAGAAGGAAGTGAGAGAGGAAGCCCAAAGTTGCAGGCTGGTAACTTTCTTGGGATAATGAGGTAGTTCCTGATTAATATCCCTATTTTCCTCATAAATAGAAGGGAAACTTACTCTCAGTGGTAAGCATGACAGAGAGGCTGGGTATATGGAAGCTTCAAAGAGAAGATGCAAAATGGCTACTTAGGGAAATATGATGGTAAACTATTATGAAAATATGTTTGGATTCTGGACATGTTGAGTGCCCGCATAAGGTTTGTGTGTACAGACCTTAAAAAGGGAGCCGAGTTACACAGTCAGTTGTTTTCCTCTGCTATTTCATTTGTTCAGATTCAGGCACAGAGTAAGCAGCCCAGCAGGTTTGGCCCAGGTAATGATCTAAGTCTAGCCAAGAAATATAGATGAAGAATAAAGACAGATATAAGATCGAAATCACTGAAATATCAACTTTTCTAAGCAGTTCCTCTGAGTCAGTGAGTGGGTAAAGGTGCTTGCCAGCAAACCTTGCAATCTGAGATCAATCCTTTGGATCCACATGGTTGAAGGAGAGAATTGACTTCTGAAAGTTGTCGTCTTACTTCCGTGCATGTGCTGTGGCACAGGTGCCTACATAGCATACATAAAATAAGTAAAGTAAAACAAATTTAAAAAATAATTAGTCAGTCAATTGATGGTCTGGGGAGATGGCACGGGGCATAAAGTGCTTGTTCCTCAAGTAAGAAGACCTGAGTTATGGTCCCCAGAAGCCATATTAAAAGCCAGGCATGATGATCCATGGCTATGATTTCATATGGTTGGGGGACAGAGATGAGGATCTCAGGGGCTTGAGAACCATTTGAGACACTTAGTGAACTCCACAGTCAATGAAAGGCCGCATCGAAAAAAAAAAAAAAGATTTCACATGGTCTCCCTCATTTATGGACTCTACTTTCAATCTTTACATTTTGTTGCTTAACTTGGAATATGGGAGCCAGGAAACTAGAAAATGGCCATTGTCATGGAGGAAACAAGCACTTAAGGAAGGGAGATACTGGTCATAGAAGGAGGAAAAGGGAATACAAAGAGGAGAAACCTTAACTGGGGAGGAGGACGGGAGGGTAGAGCAAAGGAATGGGTCAGGGGAAGGGTAACTAATGTAGGATGCTTGAAAAATCCACATGAAATCATACTCCTTCCAAGTTGTGTGTGTGTGTGTGTGTGTGTGTGTGTGTGTCTGTTTGTGTGTGTAGAGACAGAGAGACAGAGACAGAGAGAAGCAGAGTCATGATATATAGGTACAGGATAAAGCACCTCCCAGAAGCTATAGTTACTTAACAAATATCCCTCCAGGTTCTTAGTAAGGGGCTACTCAGATTATTTTCCAAAGCAATATAGGCTATTTCCACTGCTCTTGTTCATCCTTCAGAGCTTGACAGTAAGATCCTACTGCTAAAGACACCTGATACTTGTATCACACACACAGAGCTCAAGCTGATGCTGATGTGGGAGCTTTCCTCTCACTGGCTGCTTTATCCACTGTCAGAGGTGCTCTGCATACTGCTGTGAAAGAAAACTCAGCAACAGTCTTAACCCACTTTAAACCATGTGAGCTACAGTAATGATTTGCCAGGCAAGATACGCCATTAGTGCAATAGTGGCTTGAATATTATATGTGTCACCAACAGATTTCGAGTTGGATTTAAGGCTCACTCTACAAGAGAATATTCATGTTAGTACTCTAAGATTTAGTAGCTGAAGACGCCATAGTCCCTAGAAGTAAACCCACTACTATTACTTTGATAAAGGTACACAGAATTAAAATGCCTTCTAAATACTTATCCTTAATTGCAAAGATTAGTACACCTCTCATCCCCCGTTAAGAGTAGCTTCATTTGATACAAAGACTCACTATTGGTCAATGTGCAGAAAATAATCTACTGTGGAGTGTTTGTCCCTAAATGGGACATATGTTTCATACTCCTGCCTCTCAAGACTCAGGGAACACCATGGGAGAAGGGGTAGGATGACTGTAAGAGCCAGATGTCAAGATGGACTACTATGAAATATTCTCTGGATACAGGAGAGCCATTAGATCTCTGAACTCACACAACTTGTGCTTGCCTACAAATATCTGCAAATCAAGCTGGTCAACATTCCAGCATAGATGGGAGAGGGACCCAGCTATTGGAGTTGATGGTTGCTAGGGAGGGAAGAATCCATTTTGTTTTCTGTTTTTTTTGTTTGTTTGTTTGTTTTCAGAAGTACGGCACCTCATAAGTTACCTATGCTCCTCCAGCAGACGACCCAGTATCTATGTGCACATGGGCAGCATGAATTGGGTCATAAAGAAAAAGAGGAGAAGGAGAAGTAGTAGATGAAAGAGCAGGATATTCCAGGAGAAGTCTGAAGAAGACTCGGGATGGATACAATCAAAATATATAGCATAAATGTATAAAACTCTAAGAGAGTAAAAATTAATTTTTTAAAGTGAAGAGAGAAAGACACCTGATGTTTATCTCTGGCCTGCACATGTTCAAGCCTGTGGTATGTGCACGAATGAGCTTGCACACACACACACACACACACACACACACACACACACACACATCAATTTCTGTTGGGGGTTGGTCTAGTGCTGCTATGTATTCAAATGCTAAATACTGTCCTCCAAGATTTGCTTACACTTCCATGAGCACATGGAACAAAATGATGTTGTATAAATTTTACTCTCCAGTCTTCTCTGACTGGTTAAATAAAAGAAGCTAAAGCCAATTAATGGGAAGAACAGAGTTAGGCGTTCAGCTACCAGGCTATGGATGTCAGGTAGGAACCACAAGGAAAAAGTTAGAGGAAGAAGAGGGAAGAAGAAGGAGAAAGAAGACAGAGAGAACCAGAGGTCTCTGATAGACACAATGGACCAGAAATATGTGGCCGAGTCAAGTGCCCCTGAGGACTGACTGGTGGAGCAAAAATAACCCAGTTGAGACACAAACAGCAAGTACTTGAATAGCTTGGCTGGGAAGATACCATGCTCTACAGTGTGCATCCCTCATATAACATGGTCTACAGTGTGCCTCACAGACACCAAGTTCTACAGTGTGCCTCCCTCAGATACCATGCTCTACAATGTGCACCCCTCATATAACATGGTCTACAGTGTGCCTTACAGACACCAAGTTCTACAGTGTGCCTCCCTCAGATACCATGCTCTACAGTGTGCCTCCTTCAGGTAACATGCTCTACAGTGTGCCTCCCTCAGATAAAATGTTCTACAGTGTTCCTCACAGACACCATGCTCTACAGTGTGCATCCCTCATATACTATGTTCTACAGTGTGCCTCCCTCAGATACCATGTTCTATAATGGCTTCCCTAAGATACCATGCTCTAGAGTGTGCATCCCTCATACCATGTGCTACAGCGTGACTCCACAGACACCATGCTCTACAGTGCGCCTCCCTCCTATACCATGTTCTACAGTGTGCCTCCCCAGATACCATGCCCTACAGTGTGCCTCCCTCAGATACCATACTCTACAGTGTGATTCCCTGAGATAACATGTTCTACAGTGTGACTCCACAGACACCATGCTCAACAGTATGCCTCCCTCAAATACCACGTCCTACAGTGTGCCTCCCTCAGATAACATGTTCTACAGTGTGCCTCACAGACACCATGTTCTACACTGTGCCTCCCTAGATACCTTGTTCTACAGTGTGCCTGCTTAGATACTATGCTCTATAGTGTCCCTCCCTCAGATACCATGCTCTACAGTGTGCCTCCCTCAGATACCATGCTCTACAGTGTGCATCCCTCATATTCCATGTTCTACAGTGTGCCTCCACAGACACCATGCTCTAGAGTGTGCCTCCCTCAGATAACATGTTTTACAGTATACCTTCCTCAGATACCATCTTCTACAGTGTGCCTCCCTTAGATAACATATTCTACAGAGTGCCTCCTTCAGATACCATCTTCTACAGTGTGCCTGCTCAGATACCATGCTCTACGTGTGACTCCCTCAGATACAGTGTTCTACAGTGTGCCTCCCTTAGATAACATGTTCTGCAGTGTGCCTCCCTCAGATACCATGCTCTACAGTGTGCATCCCTCATATTCCATGTTCTACAGTGTGCCTCCCATAGATACCTTGCTCTACAGTGTACCTCCCTCAGATAACATGTTCTACCGTGTGACTCCCTCAGAAACCATGCTCTACAGTGCCTCCACAGACATCATGCTCTACAGTGTGCCTCCCTCAGATAACATGTTCTACAGTGTGCCTCCCTCAGATAACATGTTCTACAGTGTGTGTCAATCATATACCATGCTCTACAGTGAGCCTCCCTCAGATACCATGCCCTACAGTGTGCCTCCCTCAGATACCATGCTCTACAGTGTGCCTCCCTCAGATACCATGCTCTACAGTGTGCCTCCCTCATATAACATGTTCTAAAGTGTGCCTCCCTCAGATACAATGTTTTACATTGTGCCTCCCTCAGATACCATGCCCTACAGTGTGCCTCCCTCAGATACCATGCTCTACAGTGTGCCTCCCTCAGATACCATGCTCTACAGTGTGCCTCCCTCATATAACATGTTCTAAAGTGTGCCTCCCTCAGATACAATGTTTTACATTGTGCCTCCCTCAGAGAACATGTTCTACCGTGTGCCTCCCTCAGATACCATGATATACAGTGTGCCTCACAGACACCATGCTCTACAGTGTGTCTCCTACAAATACCGTGTTCTACCCTGTGCCTCACAGACATCATGTTCTACAGTGTACCTCCCTAAAATACCATGTTCTACAATGTGCCTGCTCAGATACCATGCTCTACAGTGTCCCTCCCTCAGATACCATGCACTCCAGTGTGCGTCCTTCATATACCACATTCTACAGTGTGCCTCCACAGACACTGCTCTACAGTGTGATTCCCTGAGATAACATGTTGTAGTTTGACTCCACCGACACCATGCTCTACAGTGTGTCTCCCTCAGATACCATGCTCTAAACTGTGCCTCCCTCAGATAACATGTTCTACAGTCTGCCTCACAGACACTATGCTCTACAGTGTGCGTCAGTCAGATACCATGTTCTACAGTGTGCCTCCACAGACACCATGCTCTATAGTGTGCCTCCCTCAGATAACATGTTCTACCGTGTGCCTCCTTCAGATACCATGTTCTACAGTGTGCCTCCCTCAGATAACATGCTCTACAGTGTGCCTCCCTCAGATACTGTAGTGGCTATTCCTGGTTGTCAACTTGACTATATTTGGAATGAAGTACAATCCAGAATTGGAAGGCTCACCAGTGACCCTTATCTGGAGGCTTGAAGATAGAAGTTTCTGATCTGGATCTTGGTATGGAGATCTTGAGCCATAGTGGCTATGGATTCCAGAAGATTAAATCTCCGAGTTCAAGGAACACACCTTCAATCTGGGCTACACCTTCTGCTGGAGACAATATAAGGACATTGGAAGAAGGGAGTCTAGCTCTTGCTCCTTCGCCTGCTTGCTGTGTGAGAGTGAGTAACTGCTAGATCCTTGGACTTCCATTCACAGCTGCGACTGAACCATTGTTGGGAATTGGGCTGCAGACTGTAAGTCATCAATAAATTCCTTTAATATAGAGACTATCCGTAAGTTCTGTGACTCTAGAGAACCCTGACTAATACAGAAGTTGGTACCCAGAGTGGTTCTAGAGTAACAGAAGTACAAGGATGAATCTTTTAAAATACTGGAATTGGCTTGTTGATCCACCAGCACTTTTAACTACTGAAACCTCTCCAGATTCTCTCCCTCCTGGGAGCTCAGAGAATTTTGAAGACCCATGGTTGAAACTATATTTCAAACTTAAAGAAGCTAATGCCCTTGATTTTCTTAATGAATTAGGTGATTCAGTGCACAAAGCTTTCTACAAGATGGGGAAAAAAATCAGAAAATGATTTTACTGGCTGGCTGCTCTTAGTATCTGGGGAAAAAATGATGAATGAAAGGAAGGAGTTGTGTGATAAAATCGAAAGGCTCCAGACACAAGTAAACGATCTAAAAGTTGCTAAGTGTGTCCTTGAAGAGAATCTTCTCTCTTGCAGCAATAGAGCTCAAGTTGCAGAAAATCAAACTGAAACCCTCATTGTAAGGTTGGCTGAACTACAGCGAAAATTCAAGTCTCAGCCTCAGAGTGTGTCAACAGTTAAACTAAGGGCACTAATTGGCAAAGAATGGGATCCTATAACACGGGACGGGGATGTGTGGGAAGACCATGTTGAAGCTGAGAATTTTGAATCTTCAGATTCTCAAGGGTTTGTCCCACCTAAGGAAGTAGTAACCTCAGCCCCACCCCTTGAAATAATGCCTTCCCCACATGAGGAAATTAATTTTGCAGAGTCTGATAAACCAGCAATGACTTTCACTACTGATGTTTCTCAAGGCCCACCAATAGTTTCTTTTAGACCTGTAACCAGACTCAAAGCAAAGCAGGCTCCTAGAGGGGAGGTAGAAAGTGTAGTCCATGAGGAAATTCGTTACACTACTAAGGAGCTTAATGAGTTTGCTAATTCATTCAAGCAGAAACCTGGTGAATATGTGTGGGAATGGATTTTAAGGGTGTGGGATAAGGGTAGAAGGAACATAAAATTAGAGCAGGCTGAGTTTATTGACATGGGTCCTCTGAGTAGAGATTCTAGGTTTAATAAGGAAGCTCGCATAGTTAAAAAAGGTGTCAAAAGTTTGTTTGAATGGTTGGTTGCGTTGTTTATCAAAAGATGACCTACTGGAAATGACTTGGAGATGCCTGATATTCCGTGGCTTAGTGTTGATGAAGGGATTTTAAGACTTAGGGAAATTGCAATGCTAGAGTGGATATATTGTGTAAAGCCTAATTGTCCACAATGGGAAGGTCCAGAAGATATGCCCTTCACCAGCTCTATAAGACGCAAATTGGTGAGAGGGGCACCAGCACATTTGAAGGGTTTTGTTCTTTCCCTTTTCCTTGTGCCAGATCTTAGCATTGGAGATGCTTCTGCTCAATTAGATGAATTAAATTCACTGGGTTTAGTTGGATTCCGAGGTAACAAGGGCCAGGTGGCAGCATTGAATCGCCGGAGACAAGGTGATCCTAGTTATTATAATGGACAGCGTAGACAAAAGAATGTTTATAATAACATACCCAATAATGGTCAGCACAGGAGAGGTGAAATTTATAATGGCATGACTCGCTTGGACCTTTGGTACTGGCTAATCAATCATGGTATTTCCAGGAATGAAATACATAGGAAGCCTACTGCATATTTGTTTGATCTGTATAAGCAGAAAAATTCTCAAACAAATGAAAGAAAGGCTACATTAGATCGTGGTAAACAGCAATCTCGGCCAGTGAATCAATTTCCAGATTTGAGCCAGTTTGCAGATCCGGAACCCCTTGAGTGAAGGGGTGGCCAGGTTCCGCTGAGAAAGGATCTTGATAAGACACCCAAAGGTTTTGCTGTTACCCTTTCTCCAGTTCTTCCCCAGAGGGACCTACGGCCTTTTACAAGGGTAACTGTACACTGGGGAAAAGGAAATAATCAGACTTTTCGGGGTCTGCTGGATACTGGTTCTGAGTTGACACTGATCCCAGGAGTGCTACGCACTCTGGTGGGGTCAGTTTGACAAGCGGGAGCTTGGAAGCTGGCTGTGAGGAAAAGAGTTTCAAGGAAACTCCCTCCTGGAGTCTGGCGATCCCCCTATCCCATAAAATTAATTTTCCACTCCCGCGTTAGTCTAGTGTATGGATCCATGTGCCCTCTATTAAGCATTGCCCTATTATAAGTGCCTTTTAAGATTGAATTCTGACATAGCTAAAGCCTCTCCCAGCGTTCCAAGATCCCAGTTAACAGCAAGGTAGTTTAACCTATTCAGTAACTAATTAAGTATTACAATAAAACGGCCATTAACTCAATTGGTCTGCAGAAAGAGCCTGGGAATCTCACTGAGATAAAAATCTTTAGTACAGGCTACATTCCATGCCAAGAGCAAATTGATATACTATCCTGATATATGGGGAATTCTCCAGACAAGATAAGGTTTTACAAGGCCTAGGAATTTAGGGGTCCGTGACACTACATTATTCTTGAGGCCTGTCAAGAGTTAAAACCCCCTGGTGCTATTAACACTAAAGTGTGAAATTCTTGCCTGGCATTAGGCTGATCCTAGGCAGGGCTGGTAATCTCTATTGTAAACATTTATCTAGTTCCTGCAAATTCCTTTCTTGCTTGTATCTGGTAAATTTCAGTGTACCTTGTCTTATTGTGATTTGTAGCTCCTGGTAATTCTCTGTAATATAAAATAGTCTAATGCTCGACCTGACATTACATACAGATTCTACACAACCTCTCCTGTGTGTGTCTGTTTGTCAATTTAATCCTACGCTTTGCCCACCTGCCCGATAGACCCGTTCCACGAAGACACAGGGACCCAGAGGGTCTGCTGCACAGGAGATCCCAAGAAACATTGTGGCCCTCCAGTTAAAGTAGGGGCTTATGGAGGGCAGGTGATTAATGGAGTTTTGACTGATGTCCGACTCACAGTAGGTCTAGTAGGTCCCCGGACACATCCTGTGGTGATTTCCCCAGTTCCAGAACGTATAATTGGGATAGATATACTCAGAAATTGGCAGAATTCTCATATTGGTTCCCTGAACTGTAGAGTGAGGGCTATTATGGTTGGAAAGGCCAAATGGAAGCCTTTAGAGTTGCCTCTGCCAAAGAAAATAGTGAATCAAAAACAGTATCGTATTCCTGGAGGAATTGCAGAAATTACTGCCACTATCAAGGACTTGAAAGATGCAGGGGTGGTGGTCCCCACCACATCTCCGTTTAACTCTCCTATCTGGCCAGTGCAGAAAACAGATGGATCATGGAGAATGACAGTTGATTATCGAAAACTAAATCAGGTAGTAACTCCAATTGCAGCTGCTGTACCAGATGTAGTTTCATTACTTGAGCAAATTAACACATCTCCTGGCACCTGGTATGCGGCTATTGATCTGGCAAATGCCTTCTTCTCAGTACCTGTCCATAAGGACCACCAGAAGCAATTTGCTTTCAGTTGGCAAGGCCAACAGTATACCTTCACAGTTTTGCCTCAAGGATATATTAACTCTCCTGCCCTGTGTCATAATTTAGTTAGAAGGGATCTTGATCGTTTGGATCTTCCACAAAATATCACATTGGTGCACTATATTGATGACATTATGCTGATTGGACCAAGTGAGCAGGAAGTAGCAACCACTTTGGACTCATTGGTAACACATATGTGTATCAGAGGATGGGAAATAAATCCAACCAAAATTCAAGGACCATCTACCTCAGTGAAATTCTTAGGAGTCCAGTGGTGTGGGGCATGCAGAAATATTCCTTCTAAGGTGAAAGATAAGTTATTGCACCTGGCCCCTCCTACAACCAAGAAAGAAGCACAATGTTTAGTGCGTCTATTTGGATTCTGGAGATAACACATCCCTCACTTGGGTGTGTTACTTAGGCCTATTTACCAAGTGACTCGGAAAGCTGCTAGCTTTGTGTGGGGCCTGGAACAGGAGAAGGCCCTTCAACAGGTCCAGGCTGCTGTGCAGGCTGCTCTACCACTTGGACCATATGACCCAGCAGACCCAATGGTACTTGAGGTGTCTGTGGCTGATAGAGATGCTGTTTGGAGCCTCTGGCAGGCCCCTGTAGGTGAGTCACAGAAAAGACCTTTGGGATTTTGGAGCAAAGCTCTACCATCATCTGCAGACAACTATTCTCCCTTTGAAAAACAGCTCTTGGCCTGCTATTGGGCCTTAGTGAAAACTGAACGTTTGACAATAGGACACCAAGCTACTATGCGACCTGAATTACCCATCATGAGCTGGGTACTATCAGACCCTGCAAGTCATAAAGTGGGACTCGCACAGCAGCAGTCTATTATCAAATGGAAGTGGTATATACCTGATTGGGCCAAAGCAGGTCCTGCAGGCACAAGCAAGTTACATGAAGAAGTTGCTCAAATGCCTATGGTTTCTACTCCTGTTACAATGCCATCTGCTGCCAAACATGTGCCTATAGCCTCATGGGGTGTTCCCTATGATCGACTGACCGAAGAGGAGAAGACTAGGGCCTGGTTTACTGATGGCTCTGCACGTTGTGCAGGAACCACCCAGAAGTGGACAGCTGCAGCATTACAACCCCTTTCTGGGACAACCCTGAAAGACACAGGTGAAGGGAAATCTTCACAGTGGGCAGGACTTCGGGCAGTACACATGGTATTACAGTTTGTTTGCAAGAAGAAATGGCCAGATGTACGATTATTCACTGACTCATGGGCTGTAGCCAATGGATTGGCTGGATGGTCAGGGACTTGAAAAGATCACAATTGGAAAATTGGTGAGAAAGACATCTGGGGAAGAAGTATGTGGATAGATCTCTCCAAATGGGCAAAGGATGTGAAGATATTTGTGTCCCATGTAAATGCTCACCAAAAGGTGACTTCAGCCGAGGAGTTCAATAATCAAGTGGATAAAATGACCCGTTCTGTGGACAGTCAGCCTCTCACCAGCCATCCCTGTCATTGCTCAATGGGCACATGAACAAAGTGGCCATGGTGGTCGAGATGGAGGTTATGCTTGGGCTCAGCAACACGGGCTTCCACTCACCAAGGCTGACCTGGCTACAGCTGCTGCTGATTGCCAGATCTGGCAACAGCAGAAACCAACACTGAGCCCCAGATATGGCACCATTCCTCGAAGTGACCAGCCAGCAACCTGGTGGTAGGTTGACTACATTGGACCACTTCCTTCGTGGAAAGGACAACGTTTTGTTCTTACTGGAGTAGATACTTATTCTGGTTATGGATTTGCCTTTCCTGCACGTAATGCCTCTGCTAAAACCACCATTCAAGGACTGACAGAATGCCTTTTCTATCGTCATGGTATTCCACACAGTATTGCTTCTGACCAAGGAACTCATTTCACAGCCAGAGAAGTATGACAGTGGGCCCACGATCATGGAATTCACTGGTCTTACCACGTTCCCCATCATCCTGAAGCAGCTGGTCTGATAGAAAGATGGAATGGCCTTTTGAAGATGCAGTTACAGCGCCAATTAGGTGGTAATAGCTTGGAAGGCTGGGGTAGAGTTCTTCAGAAGGCAGTATATGCTTTGAATCAGTGCTCAATATATGGTGCAGTTTCACCCATAGCCAGGATTCATGGGTCCAGGAATCAAGGAGTGACCCTCTAGGAAAATTTTTGCTTCCTGTCTCCATAACTCTAGGTTCTGCTGGCTTAGAAGTTTTGGCTCCAGAGAGGGGAGTGCTCCTACCAGGAGCTACAACAAACATTCCATTGAACTGGAAGCTCAGACTTCCCCCTGGTCATTTTGGGCTTCTAATGCCCTTAAACCAACAGGCTAAAAAAGGAATAACAGTGTTAGGAGGGGTTATAGATCCAGATTACCATGGGGAAATTGGATTACCTCTTCACAATGGAGGTAAGCAAGATTATGTCTGGAATGTAGGAGATCCCTTAGGGTGTCTCTTAGTACTACCATGTCCTGTGATTAAAGTCAATGGGAAACTACAACAGCCTAATCCAAGCAGGATGACAAAGGACGCATCAGGAATGAAGGTATGGGTCAATCCTCCAGGAAAAGAGCCAAGACCTGCTGAGGTGCTGGCTGAAGGTGAAGGAAATACAGAATGGGTAGTAGAGGAAGGTAGTTCTGCAACGTAACCAGTTGCAGACACGAGGATTATAAAGTAATATGAATGCCCCATTGTAAATTTACAAATGCGTTTGCGATTGTATGAGGAATAGTTATATCGTGTTAGGCGTATTCACAACCTTGTTATTGTTTCATGTGAACATGAGATATTATTTGTGTCAAGTTGACAAGGGGTGGATTGTAGTGGCTATTCCTGGTTGTCAACTTGACTATATTTGGAATGAAGTACAATCCAGAATTGGAAGGCTCACCAGTGATCCTTATCTGGAGGCTTGAAGATAGAAGTTTCTGATCTGGATCTTGGTATGGAGATCTTGAGCCATAGTGGCTATGAATTCCAGAAGATTAAATCTCTGAGTTCAAGGAACACACCTTTAATCTGGGCTACACCTTCTGCTGGAGACAATATAATGACATTGGAAGAAGGGAGTCTGGCTCTGGCTCCTTCGCCTGCTTGCTGTGTGAGACTGAGTAACTGCTAGATCCTTGGACTTCCATTCACAGCTGCGACTGAACCATTGTTGGGAATTGGGCTGCCGACTGTAAGTCATCAATAAATTCTTTTACTATATAGGGACTATCCGTAAGTTCTGTGACTCTAGAGAACCATGACTAATACAAATACCATGCTCTCAGGTGTGCCTCCCTCAGATACCATGCTCTACATGTGACTCCCTCAGATATAATGTTCTACAGTGTGACTCCACAGACACCTAAAAAAATCCTAGAATCTTTAAACAAACACTAAAAGAGCCCTAAAAAGCTAAAATAAAGAAACCCTAAAATACTTAATATACACTTTTTTTTAAAAAAATCCTAAAATTCTAAAAAAAAAAAAACCCAAGAACTCTAAGACCCTAAAAAATTCTAAAACCCTAAAAGAAAAGTCCTAAAATTCTATAAAACCTCAAGAACCCTAAAAAGACCCTAAAACCCTTAAAACCATTTAAAAAATATCAACAACAGCAAAAAAACAAAACAAAACAAAAAACAAAAAAAACCAAACCTATGGCCCTAAAAAAATCACCATAAAAACACTGAGAAAACCCTAAAATCATTTTTAAGTGAAAGAACCCTTTTTAAAAAACCCATAAAATCCTTAATTAAAACTTTTTAAAAACCTTTAAAAAAACCCTAAAATTCTAAAAAAAAAACCTCAAGAATTCCATATTTTTAAAAACCCAAGAATTCTATATTTTTAAAAGACCCTAACACAACCTAAAATAAAAAAAAAAAACTCTAGAATCCTAAAAAGACACTAAAAACCCCTAAAACCCTAAAAAATAACCCTATAATGCTAAAAAAGGTTCTTGAACCCTAAAAAAAATCATAAAACTATAAAAAACCCTAAAGCCAAAAAATGCTAACAAAAAAAAAAACTCTAGAATCCTAAAAAGACACTAAAAACCCCTAAAACCCTAAAAAATAACCCTATAATGCTAAAAAAAAGTTCTTGAACCCTAAAAAAATCATAAAACTATAAAAAACCCTAAAGCCAAAAAAATGCTAACAAACAAAAAATGTAAAATTAAAAAAATGAAATTTAAAATACTAAAAGACCCTAAAATCCTATAAAAAAACGAAAAAAAACCTTAAAACACTAAAAAATCCCTATAATTCTGAAAAACTCAAGAACATTAAAAAGTCCACTAAAAAAAAATCTCTAAAACCATAAAAAACCTAAAATCCTTTAAAAAAACACTAAATATACATCAAAATCCTGAAACCTCAAAAAAATCCCTAAAACACTCTAAAAAAATACCTACAAAACCTTTAAACCCTAAATAAAAACCTGAAACCCTAAAAAGAATCCTAACCCCCTAAAAAAAAACTAAAATTCTAAAAACACTCAAAAACCTAAAAAAAGACCCTAAAAACCCCAAAACCCTAAAAAAAAAAAAACCTGTAACTGTGAAAAAAAAGACTTGAAAAAAAATTTTTAAATCCTTTTTAAAAGAATCCTGAAAAGACCCTAAAAAACCCTGAAAACTTTAAAAAAAGAAAACCTTAAAGATTCAAAAAAAATCAACAAAAACCTTTAAAAAAAATTCTAAAATTCTAAAAAAAAAAACCCTAAAGAAACTAAAACCCTTAAAAAAAAAAAACAAAAAACAAACAAACAAAAAAACCCTAAAATTCTTTAAAAGAAAGAAAGAAAGAAAGAAAGAAAGAAAGAAAGAAAGAAAGAAAGAAAAAAACTTCTAGAACTCTAAAAAGACCCAAAAAACGCTAAAATCCTGGGGGGGACGGGACGACGGGACACTAAGGCCTTTAAAAAAAAATCTCCAAAAACACTGAAAAAAAAAAAAAAACTCTAAAATCATTTAAAAACACTAAAAGAATCCTAAAACCTTAAGACCTAAAACCCTTAAAACCCCTAAAATCCTTAAACAAACCCTTAAAAAGCCCTAAAAAGCTAAAAATAACTTTAAAATACTTAATAAGCATATTTTTTTAAGAAGAAAACACAAGGCCTCTAAAAAGACCCTAGAAAATTCTAAAACCCTAAAAAAAAAATCCTAAAACTCTACAACTCTAGAACCCTAAAAAAACCCTTAAAAACCATAACTCCCCCCCCCAAAACAAACAAACAAACAAACAAACAAAAACCCTATGGCCTTAAAAAAAATCGCAAAAACATTGAAAAAAAACCCTAAAATCATTTTAAAACCATAAAAGAACCCTAAAAAATGTCTTAACAAAAAACAAAACAAAACAAAAAATGCCAGGCGTGGTGGCGCACGCCTTTAATCCCAGCACTCGGGAGGCAGAGGCAGGCAGATTTCTGAGATCAAGGCCAGCCTGGTCTACAAAGTGAGTTCCAGGACAGCCAGGGCTATACAGAGAAACCCTGTCTCGAAAAACCAAAAAAAAAAAAAAAAAAAAAAAAAAAAACCCTAAAATCCTTAATTAAAAATTTTTTAAACCCTAAAACCCTTTAAAAAAAAAAACAAAACCCTAAATTCTAGAAAATCCTCAAGAACAGTAAAAAATAAACCCCAAAAAAACCCTTAAAAAATCCCTAAAATCCTCTAAAAACCCTAAAAATACATCAAAACACTGAAACACAAAAAACCCTAAAACCCTCTTTTAAAATTACCTACAAAACCCTAAAACCCTAAATAGAAACCTGAAACCCTAAAAAGAATCCTAAACCCCTAAAAAAAAAAAAAAAAATAAAACCTAAAATTCTAAAAAAAAACCCCACAAAAACCTAAAACCCTAAAAAAAAAAAAACTAAAGCATTAAAAAAAAAACACATAAAACCTAAAAAAATCCTAAAATTCTTTAAAAACTCTAAAAGACCCTAAAACCCTAAAATACCTTAAAGTTCTAGAAGAAATCAAGAACCTTCAAAAAACCCTAAAAATAAACCTCAAAAAAACATAAGGCCCTAAAACACAAAAAACCCAAAATCTTTTTTAAACCAGAAAAAAAAAAAAAAAAAACTATACCCCCCAAAAAACTTATACCCTACAAAAAACCTGAAACCCTACTACTAAACAGTAAAACCCGAAAGAAAAAAAAAAAAACCCAAATAACCTAAAATCCTTAATAAAACCAAAAAAATCCTAAAACACGAAAAAAAACCTAAAATTCTACAAAATAAAAATCCTGAAGAAGCTGGGCATGGTGGCGCACGCCTTTAGTCCCAGCACTTGGGAGGCAGAGGCAGGCGGATTTCTGAGTTCGAGGCCAGCCTGGTCTACAAAGTGAGTTCCAGGACAGCCAGGACTATACAGAGAAACCTTGTCTTGAAAACCCCCCCACAAAAAAAAACCCTGAAGAACTCAAAAAACAACCATAAAAATCCCTAAAACCCTAAATAAAAACCCTAAAACTTTAAGAAAACAAAAACAAAAACCCTATAAAACTCTAAAATCCTTAAAATAATTATTACATTATAAATCATAATTTCTTACTATATTATATATTATAATGCTTGTTATTATTACATTATTATATATTACACATACAGACACATATAGGTCTCAGCCAGGACCTCTGTGAAAGGGTCACATGACCCCCATGGGCAGTGGTCGCAGGCTGAGAACCCGTGTCCTGGGCTGGATGTATTCTTTCTATAGAGGCATGTTCAGGCCCAACACTGTGGTGTGTGAGTGGAGTTTCAGCTGGTTCAAGCCTCGACTGGGCTACACAACAAATTCAAAGCTGCTGGGGTCTAGAGGGAGATCCTGGCTTGGGAGGAGAGCATAAGCAATTTGGGTTGTCTGTCACCCTGCTCATTTGCAAACATCTGCATGCATTTGCAAGGATTCGTGGACTTCCCATCCTCTCACTCCCATCCACTCAGTCATTTCCATCCTCCCAACCTCATCTGCATAGTCACAGCTCATTTGCATACCTCTCATTTGCATATGTGCCACGACCATGGGTGTTCATAGCTCATTTGCATACAGTTGACGTTGAAATTTAAATTGCTCACATCTGCATACGTGTGCCTCATATGCATACACACATGTACACATTTAACTATATACTATTTATTACTATATTTTAATTATTTCATTATATACCGTACATTCATACTGTATTATATATTATAATGTTTGTTATTATTATATTATTATATATTACAGTTCATACCTGGACTGTATGTTACTTATTGTTATAACTATTATGCTTATATAATTTATTACTGCATTATACACTATATGTTACTATTTTCATTGTCGTTATACTAGTATATATAATAACTTATTGAACTAATGTGTTATTTATTATTTTTAAAATAATAATAATTAAAATAATAAATTAATAAACTAACTATTAATAATTTTTAATTATTTGTATGCATATGAGCTATGAATATTCGTGAACACGGGGGCATATGCAAATGAGATGTATTCAAACTTATGCAAATGAGCAGATTCTCGTGAGGAGGCAGATCCAACACATATGCATGCGTGTATGCAAATATATGCAATCGAGCCACATTATGCAAATTAAATCTCCATATTGTTATTTATTATTTTTAATTACTACATTATTATATATCATAATTTCTTACTACATTATATATTATAATTTTGTTGTTATTATATATTACAGTATATTACTGTACTCTTGCGCGCGCTCAACTGGCCAGGAAGAACGACGCTGCAACAGGATCCTTCTGCACACGTTTATTGGGAGAGCTTGATTGTAGAGGCGAAAAGACTTCGAGCCCAGAGCTGGTGCTGCTTTTATAGGCCTAGGAGGGGCGTGTCTCACACCCGGATTGGTTATGCACTAAGCCTCATTTGCATGTTCCTCATCTGATTGGCTACTCTCTCTCAGTACCTTACAGAACCTCATTATCATACCTCATTTGCATGTCTCACATCTGATTGGTTATACTCTCAGTACCTTACAGAACCTCATTATCATGCCTGGGCCAGGCAGTGTCTTTGCAAAAAACTTTACTGCATATGTACACATTGGTTGTTTGTCCAATCTTATGCGTGGTGGCCAGCAGTAGTCAGTGCCACTCTGCAACGGCACATGTGGCTTCCCACATCTCCCCCTGTTTGTTTTAATAAAATGAGGCTGGACTAGGCCTGTGCAATTATGCCCATCCGCCGTGGCTCCTGTTTTAGGTCGTTCCTCTAATGTCACAGCCTTACCCGTCATAGGGTAACCCTATCGCCACCGGGCCCCACGTCTTAGGTTGGACTGTGCATGAGGAAAGTTGCCCGTCTCTGGATACCGCAGTGCTGTGTGACAATAACTGCTAAATGACCTAGGGCGAACTCTGCAAAAGAGGCCAGCCAAAAAATGAATTAGTGGGGAAATCATGATCACCCTATTGATGAGCAAGGGCTGATCAATGATCGTTGAGTCTCTCTCATCTAATCTCATGCTGACTAATTCTTGAGCATAGATAACCAAATTTCAGGGGAGGAGCCGTTTTCAATAGCTAAAAGTGCCTGAGTTATAATCACCTTGTCACGTTTTTGTTGAGTTCTGAATTTGCATACCAATCAGAGCATGAACACCAGTCCACAGCATATGGCAGCACCAAACAAAATCATTCCCACCCATTCCTTAAAGTAAGAAAAAGCAGAGGTAAGCCAAGAGGTAAAGTCTCCAAGGGTCACTGGTTCCACTCTGGTCCCATTAAGGTTCAGCATCTGCATCTGCAGCCTCATCTGCAACCTTTCCAGCTCCTGCGACCAGTTCCCCTTCAGGTAATTCGATAGGTCTGTACTTTTAATAAAAGAATTATTAATATACCTATTGGGAGTAATGCATACATGCGATGTGGATGCCACACAACTCATTTGTATGACATCCATCATCTGTTCCATGTCATGTTGTAAAATATCCACTCTCTGATTCACTAACATTAACCCTGAGGTGATATGAGAATCCACCCTTTGCAGGGTAAGCAATGCCTCAGACGTTTTTTCTGCTATCTGACTTATAGTGTCAACAGTATTAATTTGATCTGCCCAATTAGAGATAATCTTTTTCTTAAAAAATATACAGGGTGTAAAAGGTTTATCCACATTATGCACAAAGCATAATGTATAATTTAAATGAAAACTAGTACTCTTATACACCCGTGGCTCTTGAGGAGTTTGTCGTGCATAAGGCACATCCAAAAAACATTCCTTTGCAAAAAACAAAGGCTAGGTAGAAGAATTGGAATGTACCGGTAAAGGTACTGGCCATGATCTTACTATGGCCCATAAAGGTATACTTATCCTGGTTTCAATCATCAGGAGCAGGAGAATCATCTTGGGGTTCATCTTGCTCTTTCAGGGTCCTTGTCAGTCGCGTCGGGACCCAAAGTGGATTTTCTTCACCCTGTGGAAAAACACAAATAGCTCCCCGGGACCTGATTAAGATAGGATCCGGGCCATACCATTTATTATCAAGGACATTTTTCCATTTGACCATTTCATTGGGCGATTGAGGCCATTGTCCATGCCTTTCAGCTGGTGATCTTCCAGCATCATCTAATTTTAGAAAATTAAGAGTAAATATTGCAAGGGATAGAGCCATCTTTGGCGTCATAGCCTCTATTTCCCCTTTCTGTTTTTGCAAATATTGTTTCAGAGTGCGGTGGGCTCTCTCAATGATGCCTTGGCCCTGTGGATTATAGGGCAATCCAGTAATATGTTTTACTTGCATTTGTTTGCAAAATTGGCTAAATTTAGAAGAAGTATATGCAGGACCATTATCTGTCTTTAACACTAGGGGCTTGCCCCATGCAGCCCAAGCCTCTAAGCAGTGAGATATGACATGAACTGCTTTTTCCCCTGTCAAGGGAGAGGCATGTAGGACACCAGAACTGGTATCGATAGATACATGTACATATTGTAATTTCCCAAAAGATGGGATATGCGTGACGTCCATTTGCCAAACATCTAGGGGTCGCAATCCGCGAGGATTAACACCCACGGAAGGTGCATTAATAAATTCTACACATTTACCACACTGTAGGACAATATCTCGGGCTTCTGTTCGTGTGAGCTTAAATTTTTGTTGTAATGTAGAAGCAGGGACATGATAAAGCTGATGAAAATTCTTAGCACTTTCTATAGAACTTTGTGATAGGAAAACCATGTCTCTGGTGGCTGAGTCAGCAATTGCATTTCCCTTAACCATAGGTCCAGGTAATGATGTATGTGCTCTAATATGTTGAATATAAAAGGGATGCTCACGCATCAAAATACAATTTTGTATTTTCCTCAAAATTTCAGATACTGGACTAGACTGCTTAAAATTTCCGGTAGTCTCTAATGCTAGAACCGCATTAACTACATAAACAGAATCAGAGATAATATTTATGGGCATAGGAAATCTTTTAAAAACTTCTAAAACCACCAAACATTCTACCAATTGAGGGGCTCCTGGTGTAAATTGCAACCTTACAGCCTTTTCATTGATTACATAACTTCCAATTCCTGTTTTTGATCCATCTGTATAAATATCAATGGCTCCCTTTATAGGGGTATTAGCCGTTACCTTTGGAAATATTACTGGATGTAATAACATAAAATGTAATAACGGATGTTTAGGATAATGATTATCAATTAAACCAGAATAACTGCATTTAAGAATGGCCCATTCATCTATAGTAGCACACAGTATTTGCATTTGTGCGACAGTATAAGGGACAATTATGCTATCAGGCATTTTTCCAAAGTGAGTAATTGAAGTTTTTATCCCTTTGTGGGCCATATTTGCTACCATGGTGGGATAATGCTCTATAGTCTTATTAGGGGATATATGTGGATGTATCCATACTAAAGGACCATTTTGCCATAACACAGCAGTTGGCAAATTTATGGTTCTTAATATGCATAGGTACAAAGGTTCTTGCTCATTTATACGAGTTAACTGTGCTGTTTGGATCGCCTTTTCCACTTTCCTAAGAACATCAGAAGCCTCAGGTGTTAATTGTCTCAATGAGGTAATATGTGAGTCTCCTTCTAAAATTTGAAATAAAGGTTTTAATTCCGAAGTAGGGATCCTTAAATAAGGTCTAATCCAATTTATATCTCCTAATAATTTTTGAAAATCATTTAATGTCTTTAGATGATCTTTTCTTATACTAATCTTTTGTGGGGTGACACATCGTAAAGTAATAGTGGCTCCTAAAAAATGACTAACATTAGACTGCTGTACTTTTTCTGGTGCAATAATCAAGCCATTATTTTTTAAAGTTTCATTAAGCAAGCCATAAGCTTGCTGTATACTTTCTTCTTCAGGTCCACAAATCACTATATCGTCCATATAATGACAAATTTTTAAGGAGGGGAAACCATCCCTAACCGGTTGCAAAGCTTTTCCTACATATAACTGACATATTATAGGGCTATTTGCCATTCCTTGGGGTAATACCCGCCATTGGTACCTTTTATCAGGCTCCATATGATTAATAGAAAGCAAGGTAAATGCAAATCTAGGTTTATCTTTCTTATTTAATGGAATGGAAAAGAAACAATCCTTAATATCTACTACTATAATTCTCCAATCCTTAGGTAGAGCTGAGAGTAGGGGGAGTCCTCTTTGTACAGGACCCATAACTTGCATTTGTGCATTAATGGCTCTTAGGTCATGTAACAATCTCCATTTACCTGACTTCTTCTTTACAACGAAAATAGGGGTGTTCCAGGGTGATTGAGTGGGTTCCACATGTCCCAGGTCTAATAGTTTTTGTACTAATTCTTTAGCTGCTTTTAACTTCTCAGAGGGTAAAGGCCACTGAGGCACCCACACCGTGTCCTCCGTACGCCATGGAATGGGCAAAGGCTCCTCAGTGGCCCCTAGAAAAAACTCAGCCCTTTCTTATCTACTTTTTCTGTGGCTTTAACTGGTGAAATTCTACCTTGTAAGTTTTTTCCAAGACCTAGTCCAGGTATATATCCCATTCCTTTCATCATTTCCTTGCTTTTCTGAGAGTAATCATTAGTCAATATAAAGTTCATGGCTGACAACACATCTCTTCCCCATAAGTTTACAGGTAAAGGGAGTACATAAGGTTGAAAAAGCCCTGTTCTTCCTTCTTTATCTTTCCATTGTAAGGATTTTGCACTTATAGTTGGGGTAGCCTCATATCCTAGTCCTTGTAAGCTATGTGACGATTGATTAACAGGCCAAGAAGCGGGCCACCAATTACTGGATATAATGCTTTTATCTGCTCCTGTATCCATTATACCTTGAAAGGTTTTTCCTTCTATTTGTAATTGTAAAGTGGGACGATTATCCAAATCTAAAGATATGTAGGCCACATTCGTTCCTGTAGAACCGAGTCCCTTATCCCCTCGGGAATCCTGGCTACTAGGGAACATGTTATGCAAACTAGGAAGAATCAGTAATTGAGCAATGCGATCTCCAGGAGAAATGGCTACAATACCTCGGGGTGCAGAACACATAATCTTAACTTGTCCCTCATAATCTGAGTCTATAACTCCGGGATGTATCATCAATCCTTTCAAAGCAGAAGAGGACCTACCCAACAGTAGGCCCACTGTATCCTTTGGTAAGGGACCTCTAAAGTCTGATGAAATAGGTTGGCACCCCATTTGAGGTGTAAGAATTACTCTGGAGGTGGCACAGATGTCCAATCCTGCTGAACCCGGAGTGGCTCTCCTCGGTCTCTGGGTGGCCTCATGGACACTGTGGTCTGAAATGCCCCATACATTTGGGGGCCCTGGGGACGGGGGCCCCTCACCCCGTTTTTTGGCTGTTGCACTTTAAACTGAGGTATTGGCCTTCCTTTTATATCTCTGACTGATCTACATTCATTTGCCCAATGTCTTCCTTTCCCACATTTTGGGCAAGTACCTGGTTCTGTCTTTTCAAACCTACTCTTTCTACCCTTTGTACACTGCTTTTGCATATGACCTGTTTGTCCACAATTATAGCAGGTTATTTCTTTTGCTTGCGCCATCAAAACTGCGGCAGCCAGCCCTGCATTTGAAAGAGGTCATCCTATTTCTCTACAGGCTTTCATCCATGCTTGTAGCCCTTTCCCTTTCCATGGTGTGATAGCATTTCTGCATTCTTTGGTACATTGCTCATAAACTAATTGTTCAATTAATGGCATTGCGGCCTCAGCATCACCAAATATACGTCCTGCCGCTTCCATCATGCGAGCCACAAATTCAGAGAACGGCTCATTAGTTCCCTGAATAATTTTTGTCAAGTTACCAGATACCTCTCCTCTATTAGGCAATGCTTTCCAAGCTTTCACTGCTGCCTGATTAATTTGATCATAGACCTGCACTGGGTATCCTAATTGATTGTTTGTCCATATACCCTGACCTGTAAGCATTTCAAAGCTCCATGCTTGTTGCCCTGCAGTAGCATTAGCACGGGCCTGACTCAAACACAGATCATGCCATATAGACTTCCAATCTAGATACTGTCCCATCGTAAGACATGCCTTTACCACACTCATCCAGTCAAAAGGAGTCATGGCATTGTGAGCCAATCTATCAATTTGGGACTGAGTAAATGAGGCATTAACTCCATAGGTCCTTACTGACTCTGCTAGCTCTTTTACTTGTTTATGCGATATTGGTTCATAATATCGCTGTTGAGCATGATCCTGAAAAACAGGAAAAGCCTGACATATTTTTTGCAACCCTTTAGGAGTGCAAAAAGAGTGACCATTGCCAATTGCTTTCTTATCTGCATAAGGCGGAGTAGGTGGGGGAGCACTGAAACTCCTCCCTATTGGACCAGATCTTTCTGCCTCATACTCCGCAGCAGCCTCCTTCAAATCTTCCTCCTCTCCTGTTGATAATTCGGAATCCTCTGAGCTAGACAATTCTAACGACTCAGAGTCCTCGAGAGGAGGGTAAATTGACTTAGTTTTCTGCTTTTTACTATTTTTTATACTATTTTTTGTATCTTTACATTTTGGGAGTTGACAATTAAAGCCATGATATAAGATCAAGGCAAGAAAGATAGCAACCCCAGCAACAATTATCAGATCTATTTCGTAGGAGAGCATGCCTCTCACATTAATTTCTTTCTACTTACCGGTACCGCCGTTCCTCAGCTGAAGAGTTCTGAATCCACTCCGGATCCTTCTCAGCAGTCTGTTTTGCAGGAACACTTCATTACCACCATTCCCCAGCTGAAGAGTTCTGAATCCACGCTGGATCCTTCTCAGCAGTCTGTTTTGCGGGAACCTTTATTAACTGCTCCTTCCCCGTGATGCAGTTCTGAATCCTCCCTGTAGCAGGGGGTCTTCGCTCGTGCCTGAAGATGTTTCTTGTCCCGGGTTTTCGGCACCACTTCTTGCGCGCGCTCGACTGGCCAGGAAGAACGACGCTGCAACAGGATCCTTCTGCACACGTTTATTGGGAGAGCTTGATTGTAGAGGCGAAAAGACTTCGAGCCCAGAGCTGGTGCTGCTTTTATAGGCCTAGGAGGGGCGTGTCTCACACCCGGATTGGTTATGCACTAAGCCTCATTTGCATGTTCCTCATCTGATTGGCTACTCTCTCTCAGTACCTTACAGAACCTCATTATCATACCTCATTTGCATGTCTCACATCTGATTGGTTATACTCTCAGTACCTTACAGAACCTCATTATCATGCCTGGGCCAGGCAGTGTCTTTGCAAAAAACTTTACTGCATATGTACACATTGGTTGTTTGTCCAATCTTATGCGTGGTGGCCAGCAGTAGTCAGTGCCACTCTGCAACGGCACATGTGGCTTCCCACACTGTACTGTATGTTTTAATCATTATTTTAATTATTATGTATATTATATATTATAATTTATTAATGCATGTCGTAGTCAGGGTTTCTATTCCTGCACAAACATCATGACCAAGAAGCAGGTTGGGGAGGAAAGGGTTTATTCAGCTTACACTTCCATACTGCTGTTCATCACCAAAGGAAGTCAGGACTGGAACTCAAGCAGGTCAGGAAGCAGGAACTGATACAGAGACCATGGAGGAATGTTACTTACTGGCTTGCTTCCACCTGGCTTGCTCAGCCTGCTTTCTTATAGAACCAAGACTACCAGCCCAGAGATGGTTTCACCCATGAGGGGCCTTTCCCCCTTGATCACTAATTGAGAAAATGCCTTACAGCTGGATCTCATGGAGGCATCTCCCCAACTGAAGCTCCTTTCTCTGTGATAACTCCAGCTGTGTCAAGTTGACACACAAAACCAGCCAATACAATTGACCCCTTGTCAACTCATGATCTTCTGGACTCCTCCAAGGGCTTGGGTCACTTCTCCAGCCATGCCCTTTGTAGCACACACCTTGTCTTCTAGGCTCCAGCTGCCTGTACTCCACTGCTGCTGCTGTTCTTGGTGGTCATCTCATGGTACTGGCATCTTCACAACACTGCTGTCTTCTGCTGGAACTAGGCTTCACCTACAGCCTCTCATAAGGCTCTCTTCATGGTGCCAAGCCTCAACAAAGGAGTTGCATGACCCCTTCTGTCCTGGGCCATCAATTGCAACTGAGGCTGCACCTTCACCAATGGCCTTCCATGGCCTCTCACAGTGCAGAGCCTCAGCTGCTCTGCATGACCCTTTCATGCCTTCAAAACCAGTACCACCTGAGTGACTCTTACACTTTACCAAGTCCAGACACAGCACAAGGTACAACCTTGGCTATCTCTGAAACACAGCCTCTGTGCTCTCAGAAAGCACTTCCCAGAAGAGGTCACCTCAATAATGCTGGTCTCTTTTTAATCACCACTAATTTCTTAGCTCCAGCTAACCAGCATCAATAGTCCCAGTAATGCAAAGGTTTTGCTTTAGTAGTTCTGGTATCTTGTTAATCACAGCTGATTCTTCAGCCCCAGCTAACCAGAACCACAGAATCTTCCCAATCAAAACAGCAATGGCCCTGAAAAGAGTCTTTAATTTTCCCTCTGAAATTTCACAAGCCAGACCTCCATCTTCTGCAGTGTTCTCAACATTATCATCCAAGCTCCTACACAATATCTGACAGAGCTCTTAACAACGAATGGATCTTCAAGCCCAACGTTCCAAAGTCCTTCCACGGTCCTCCCCAAAGCATGGTCAGGTTGTCACAGGAATACCCAACTATGCTGGTACCAAATTGTCTTAATCAGGGTTTCTATTCCTGCACAAACATCATGACCAAGAAGCAGTTTGGGCAGCAGAGGGTTTATCTGGTTTAAGGCTGTGGATCCCCAAAGGAGATCAAAACTGGAAGTCAGGGAGCATGCCAGAGAGCAGGAGCTGATGCAGAGGCCATGGGGGGATGGGACCGGCTGGCTGGCCTGCTTCCCCTGTCTTGCTCAGCCTGCTCTCTTACAGAACCCACAACCCCCAGCCCAGGCATGACAAGGGCCCAGCTCTCCCTCTCGGTCCCTCATGGAGAAAATGCCCCCCACACAGCTGGATCTCGTGGGTGCAGCGGCAGGCCCTGCCCCAGCCGCAGACCCTTTCTCTGTGATCACTCCAGCCCGTGTCCAGTTGACACAAAACCAGCCAGTACAATATACATATATGTGTATATACCTAAACATACATACATATATATATGTATATATACACATATACCTATACATATCTTTACATGTACATATCTGTATATATACATATATATATACACACACACACACACACACACATATGTATTATACATATATATACACATATACCCGGCCACGCCTTCTCCAGCTAAGCCCTGCCCACTCACAGCAAACCTTGCCCTTTAGGCTTGGCCCCAACCTCTGCGAACTTAAAATCCAAAAAAAACTTAAAACCCTTAAAAAAAAAGTCTAAAAAACCCTAAACCCTAAAAAAACCCTAAGAATCTAAAATGAAAAATTCTAAAAAAAAACCCTCTAGAACACTAAAAAAAACCCTAAAAATAACATAAGACCCTAGACCCCCCAAAAACTAAAACACTTAAAAAGCCCTAAAAAAACTAAAAAACGAAAAAAAACTGAAACTCGTAAAAAAAAACCCTAAACCCCTATAAGCCTGAAACATAAAGACACTTAAATACTAAAAAAATCATAAAATCTTGAAATAAGCCTAAAACCCTAAAAAAAGCCCTAAAAACTTTTAAAACTCTTCAAGAACCCTAAAAACATACCCTAAAAAACCATTAAAAACCCCAAGACCCTAAAACCAAAAACCCCCCAAAATTCATGAAAACCCTAAAACACTTTAAAAATTTAAAAACCTAAAAGAAAACATGAATCCTAAAAAATACTAAAACTTACAAAACAAAAAAACCTACTAATACCCTGTAAGAACCCAAAAAAAACCCTACATTCATAAAAGAAAAAAAAAGCCTTAAAAAACTCTAAAAACACCCTAAAACACTAAAAAACAACCCTTAAATTCTAAAAAATCCATAAAAACCTAAAAATAAACCTAAAGCCTTTTAAAATTTTCAAAAACCATAAAAAACCCTAAAATCGTTTTCAAAGTCCTAAAAAAACTAAAACAATTAAAAAACCTTAAAACAGTTTTTAAAACTCTTTTTAAAAAAACCCTAAATTTCAAAAAAAAAAAACTTCTTAAGACACAGAAACACAAAAACAAAACTCTAAGACCTATAATAATTTAAAACACTAGCCCAAAACTGTACAATGAACCTAAAACCCTAGGGAAAAAAAAAAAACCCTGAAACCCTAAATCTCTAAAAACAAAAGAACAAAAACAAAAACAAACAAACAAAAAACGCTAAAACCTTGGAAAAACCCTAAATTTCTTTAAAAAAAAAATCTAGAACCCTAAAAAAAAAAATCCCTAAAAAAACATTTTAAAAAACCTAAGAGCCTGAATCACCCCCAAAAAATCCCTAAGACCTTTTTAAAAACCCTAAAACCCTAATACCTACAATCCTAAAAAAAAAAAACCTAAGACACTGAATCTTAAAAATATTCTTTAATTCAAAAAAATCTAAAACCCAAAAAAACCCTAAAATTCTAAAAAAAAACCTCTTATACAGTAAAAAAAAAATCATAAATAACAATAAAAACCCTAAGACCCTAAGAATGTAAAATAAACCCTGAAACACTAAAACAAAAAACAAAAAACAAACAAAAAACAAACACTAAAACACTAAAAAACAAACAAACAAAAAACAAACCCTAAAACACTAAAAAACAAACAAACAAAAACACTAAAAAAAACTTCTAAATTTTTTTTTAAAAAACTCTAGAAACCTAAAAAAAATCCAAAAAACCAAAAATAACCCTAAAGCTTTTATAAAAAAAACCCTAAATCCCTAAAATGCTAGAAAAAAACCCAAAAAGCCTTTTTAAAGAATATGTAAAAAACTCTAAAATCATAAAATACTAAAATACTAAAACACCCAAAAATCCTTTTAAAAAAACCAAAAAACCCTAAATCACTAAAAAAAAAATACCCTGTAATAATGAACCACTCAAGAACACTAAAAAGACCACAAAAAAATCCCTAAAACCATAAAAACCTAAAAACCTTTAAAAGAAAAAAGAAAACTAAAAAGACATCACAACCCTGAAAACCCTCCCAAAAACCCTAAAACCCTTCTAAAAAATACCTACAAAACTTTAAAACCCTAAATAAGTATCAGAAACCCTAAAAGAATCCTAAACCCCTAAAAAACCGTAAAATTCTAAAAAAAAAACCTCAAAAACCCTAAAAAGACCCTAAAAATCCTAAAAGCCTAAACAAAGAACCTGAAACTGTTTAAAAAACAAAACAAAACAAAACCCTGAAGCTTTAAAAAATCAACAAGAACCCTAAAAAAAAAACTCTAGAATTAAAAAAAAACAACTTAAAGAACCTAAGACCCTAAAAAAAAAAAACTAAAATTATAAAAAAACAAATTCTAGAACACTAAAAAGACCCAGAAAACCCTAAAACCAAAGAAAAGGAAAAAAAAGAACCCTAAGGCCTTAAAAAAAAAAACTCCAACAATGAAAAAAAACCCTAAAATCATTAAAAAAAAAACATAAAGAACTCTAGAACCTAAAAAAAACCCAAAACCCTTAAAAACTCTAAAATTTTTAAACAAACCCTAAAAAAGCCGTAAAAAGATTTAAAAAAAAAAAAAACTTTAAATTACTTAATAAACAATTTTTGAAAAAACCCTAAAATTCTTACAAAAAGAAAACACAAGAACTCTAAAAAGACCCTAAAAAAATTCTAAAACCCTAAAAAAAAACCCTGAAACTCTACAACTCTAGAACCCTAAAAACCATTAAAAAACAAACAAACAAACAAAACCCAACCCCTGTGGCCTTAAAAAAAAACCACCAAGAACACTAAAAAAACCACCTAAATCATTTAAAAAACCCTAAAAGAACCCTAAAAAGCTTTTAATAAAACCCTAAAATCCTTAATAAACACTAAAAAAATCCCTAAAACCCTAAGATTCTAAAAGAAAACTCAAGAACAGTAAAAAGACCCAAAAAAAAATCTAAAACTCTAAAAAAAGCCTAAAATTCGTTAAAAACCCTAAAAATACATCAAAACTGTGAAACACACAAAAAAAACCTAAAACCCTCTAAAAAATACCTACAAAACCCTAAAACCCTAAATAAAAACCTGAAACCCTAAAAAAAATCCTAAACCCCTAAAAAAACCCAAAATTCTAAAAAAAAAAAAAATCAAGAACCATAAAAAGACTCTAAAAACCCTAAATCCTAAAAAAAAAAAAAAAAAAAAAAAAAAAAAAAAAAAAAAAAAAAAACACGGAAAACTTAAAAAATCAAGAACCTTAAAAAAAAAAAAACTAAAAATAAACATCAAAAAACAGTAAGACCCTAAAACACAAAAAAACACAAAAACTTTTTTTAAACCATAAAAAACACTAAAACCTTAAATAAAAACCCTAAGGCCTTCAAAAATCACCCCCCACAAAACCCTACAAACTCTAAAATAATTAAAACACACTAAAAGAACCTCAAAAAAAGAAAACCTTAAAAAACCCTAGAAAAAACCCTAAACAAACATTAAAAGATCCCTAAAAAGCAAAACAAAACAAAACAAAACAAAACCCTAAAATGTTGTTTGTTGTTGTTGTTGTTTCAAGACAGGGTTTCTCTGTATAGCCCTGGCTGTCCTGGAACTCACTCTGTAGACCAGGCTGGCCTCGAACTCAGAAATCTGCCTGCCTCTGCCTCCTCTGGGATTAAAGGCGTGGGCCACAACTGTCCAGCAACCCTAAAATACTTAATAAACACTTTATAAAATAACCTAAAATTAAAAAACAAAATAAAACAAAACAAAAAACCAAGAACTCTAATAAGACCCTAAAAAAATTCTAAAACCCTAAAAAAATGCCCTCAAATTCTACAAAACCTCAAGAACCCTAAAAAGACCCTAAAAATTATAAAACCATAAAAAGAAAAAACCCAAACCCTATGGCATTAAAAAATCGCCCAAAACACTGAGAAAACCCTAAAATCGTTTTTTAAATGAAAGAACCCTTTAAAAAAATCCTAAAATCCTTAATAAAAACTTTAGAAACCCTAAAAACAAAACTAAAATTCTAAAAAAAAACTCTCAAGAACTCCAAAAAATTTTTAAAAGCCCTAAAACCTTAAAACAACCAAAATAATAAAATCTCTAGAACCCTAAAAAGACACTAAAAACCCCTAAATCCCAAAAAATCCTTCTAGAACCCTAAAAAGCCATAAAACTGTAAAAAAAAAAAAACCTAGAGACCAAAAAATCTCAAAAAACATTAAAAAACATTAAATTCGTAAAAAAAACCATAAACGATCCCTAAATTTCCAAAACACCCTAAAATCCTTTTTAAAAAAAAAAAAACCTAAAAAAATATATATATAATTCTGAAAAACTCAAGAACACTGAAAAGACCCAAAAAAAATCCCTAAAACCATATAAAAACTAAAATCTTTAAAAAAAAAAAAAACTAAAAAATACATCAAAACCCTGAAACCCCCCAAAAACCCTAAAAACTCTTTTAAAAAATACCTTCAAAACCTTTAAACCCCAAATAAAAAAGTGAAATCCTAAAAAGAATCCTAAACTCCTAAAAAACTCTAAAGTACTTAAAAAAAAACTCAAAAACCCTAAAGACTCTAAAAACCCTAATACTTTTTTTAAAAAGACCCTGAAACCGTTAAAAAAAACCTAAAAACTTTTTTAAAAAAAGCCATTAAAAATCCCTTTTTTAAAAACCTTTAGATACCCTAAAAACTTAAAAAAGAAAACCTTGAAGCTTTAAAAAAAATCAACAAAAACCCTAAAAAAAAAAACTATGAAATTCTAAAAAAAAAATAATCTAAAAGAACTTAAAACACTAAAAACAAAATCCCAAAAATCTAAAAAAAAAAAACCAAAAACACAAAAAACAAAAAACTTCTAGAACCCTAAAAAGACCCAGAAAACACTAAAACCCTAAAGAAAAACCTAAAGCATTTAAAGAAACACACACACACACACACACACACACACACACACAAAACCTAAAAAAATCCTAAAATCCTTTAAAACCCCTAAAAGACCTTAAAACCCTAAAATACCTTAAAATCTAGAAGAAATCAAGAACCATCAAAAAACCCTAAAAATAAACCTCAAAAAAAAACTAAGTCCCTAAAACACAAAAAACCCAAATATTTTTTTAAAACCATAAAAAACCTAAAACCCTACATAAAAACCTTAAGGCCTTCAAAAATCCCCACCAAAACCATAAAAACTCTAAAATACTAAAAAAACACCCTAAAAGAAACCTAAAACCTTAAAAAAAGAAAACCCTAAAAAACCCTAGTATCTTTAAACAAACACTAAAAGATCCCAAAAAAGCTAAAAACAAAAACAAAAAACAAAAAAAAAAACAACAACAAAAATAAACACTAAAATACGTTTGGTTTTTTTTTTTGTTTTTTTTTTTTTTTTTTTGTATTTTGAGATAGGGTTTCTCTGTGTAGCCCTTGCTGTCCTGGAACTCACTCTGTAGACCAGGCTGGCCTCAAACTCAGAAATCTGCCTGCCTCTGCCTCCCGAGTGCTGGGATTAAAGGTGTGAGCCACAAACCCTAAATAATTAAACAAACCCTAAAAGAGCCATAAAAAGCTCAAAAAAATCTTTAAAATACTTATTAAACATTTTTTAAAACCCTAAAATTGTAAAAAAGAAAAAAAAAAGAAAGAAAACACGAGAACACTAAAAAGACCCTAAAAAATTCTAAAACCCTAAAAAAGAAAAAAAAATCCTGAAACTCTACAACAACCCTAGAACACTAAAAAGACCATAAAAAACATAAAAAAAAAAAAAGGTGTCTGGCTGACCCTAACACCCTGTTTTCCAATAGGCATTGGAGGACCTGTGAAAAGCAATGAACCCTGCTGGTCTGTTCACTTTCCTACCACTGCAAACTTTGAGTGTTGTCTGTGTCTCTGTATGGGACGTGCACACAGTGGGTCCACGTCAGTTGTGATCCGGGTGGCGCTCAGGTTACCAATCAGTAATCAATGCAACTCCAGTTCCTTGCTGTTCACAAAAGTCAAGATTGTGTGATATGGGATTCCAGTCATATATACATATACATATACACATATACATACACATGTTTATAAATATATTAATACATATATATACACATATACATATATACCTATACAAAGACATATATACCTGTGCATATGCATTTATATACATATAACTATACATACATATATGTATACACACACACACATACATACATACATACATTCTTTAGTTACATATAAATATATAGGTATGTTTATAACATATACCTATATATACATATACTCACATATATATTATATACATATATATGTGCATATATATGCATATATATACATACCTATACCTATATATACATGTACTTATATATGTATATACAGTCACATATACATATATGCCCATATATATATATAAATATAAAACATATGCATACATGCATAAATACATGTACGTAGACATATATATGCATGTGTATGCATATATATGTGCATACCTAAACATATATACAGATACACATGTATGCGTATACTTTTATATTACACCATATATAGTGTATACATCACATCATATATAATGTATACATCATGGATACGCACAGGGCACTGACATGGCGGGTGCCAAGCTCATATATAATGTATGTATATATGTATATATTTATACATATTTTATATATTTTAATTTCATTAATTATAAATATATATTTATAGTATATGAAACATATTTCATATATATTTATATAAAAATATTTATAAATATAAAATGTATATAAATTAAACATATAATATATTACATACTTTAATATATATCATATATAATTATATATATTGTTATATATACATTATATAAGATAATTATATCTAATATATACATAAACATAAATATATACTTAAACTATTTATGTTATTTACATTATATCTAATATATTATAGATATATATATGCAATATGTATATTAATATTGATAAATATATGATATATACATAAATTTCAATATATAAGTGAACATATGTGAATGTATGTGTAAGTTTAAGGGTTTGTATAAAAACTGATAAATATAAAAAGACAAATGTTTACCTATAAACCATACATTATAATCCATAGACATAATATAGATTCAGGAAGTGACTCCACCGTGACAGGACGTGGCCATACCATGACCAGACATGAGAATACTGGGATAGGAAGTGGCTGCACAGTGACAGGAAGTGATTATACCCTGACCGGAAGTGACCATGTTGTCACATGAAGCGACCACACCATGACCAGAAGGGACTGGAAGTGACCGTGTCGTCACAGGAAGTGGCTACAGCATGACCAGAAGTGACCGTATCATAACTGGAAGTGGCCGTAACATCAGGATTTTCTTCCTGTTTTTGTTGTTTCTCAGCGTCGGTATGGTTTTGGAGTAGGCAAACCTGCCTGAGTCGTACAGAGCATCGAGGCCGAGGCACCAGGTGTTGGGAACCGCTGTGCTGTGCAGTGGGCCTTGCTTGGACTTATCTTGTATAAAATTATTTTATTATATATTAGATATATGTTATATTATATATCATTTTTAAATATATATTTTATTATATATTACTCATGTATATATACACATTATATATTATATATTTTCTGCTATTATATTGTAATATACTGTCCTTCATGTTACATACACTACATATTATCACACGTTACAGATCACTTTTATTATATAAAAAAACTTTTTAAAAAGTATTCAGAAGTACAAACTCTGGACCGCGGACGCAGCCATCCAGAAAAATATAAATTTGAAGTTAAAATTTAAAATATTATTATTATTACTATTATTATCATTATTATTTTAAATGTGAAAAATTGTTATAAAAGCATATGTTGTACTATATATTATTATCATGTTATATATTACGTTCCTTAGTGTTATCGCATCCTTATATACTGTGTCTCGCTTGGTGTCTGCTGACCCCTAACACCCTGTTTTCCATTTTATATTCCTGCACAAACATGACCAAGAAGCACTTGGAGAAGAAAGGTTTTATTCAGCTTAGTCTTTCACATTGCTGTTCATCACCAAAGGAAGTCAGGACTGGAACTCAAGCAGGTCAGGAAGCAGGAGCTGATGCACAGGCCATGGAGGGATGTTCTTTACTGGCTTGCCTCCCCTGGCTTGCTCAGCCTGCTCTCTTATAGAAGCCAAGATTACCAGCCCAGAGATGGTCCCACCCACAAGGGGCCTTTCCCCCTTGATCACTAATTGAGAAAATGCCTTACAGCTGGATCTCATGGAGGCATTTCCTCAGCTGAAGCTCCTCTCTCTGTGACAACTCCAGCCTGTGTCAAGTTGACACACAAAACCAGCCAATACAATTGACCCCTTGTCAACTTGACACACAAACACATCCCTAGTAAGCCTCAACCCTTAGTTCTTAAAAAGTCCCACAATCTTTACATATTAAAAGTTCAATCCTCTAAAAATATCCAATATCTTTTAAAATCTAAAGTCTTTACAATTAAGTCTCTTAACTGTGGGATCCACTAAAATACTTCCTTCCCTCACATGTACACATATATAGCAGCAGCACACCGCGGTGCCTAAAACCTGTGGTCAGTTTTTTATGTTGGCAGCGCAGGGGGGCGGGAAGGGATGAAAGCAGGTGTGACACTGAGGCAGGGGGATTCCCTTGAGTAAGGACGAAGCTGAGGCAGGGGGATGACATGGTGATGTAGCCACCCTCTCAATCTGCCTGTCAATCACCAGCTCCGCCCACTCAGCTGTGCTCACCAATCAGAAAAAAAACTCAGCTGGGCGGTGGTGGCCCACGCCTTTCATCCCAGCACTTGGGAGGCAGAGGCAGGCGGAATTTCTGAGTTAAAGGCCAGCCTGGTCTACAGAGTGAGTTCTAGGACAGTAGGGCTATACAGAGAAACCCTGCCTCAAGAAAAAACAAAAACAAAAAACAAACACACACACACACACACACACACACACACTCTCTCTCTCTCTCTCTCTCTCTCTCTCTCTTTCTCACAAAAAGGGGAGCATTGCAGTGACAACCTTTCGCCACCAGGTGGCAGGCCAGAGCATCTGTCTCAGGGTTAAGCCCAGAGACACCAAGTATGGGGAAAACCAACATTATGGACTGGTGAGATGGCTCAGTGGTTAAGAGCACTGACTGCTCTTCTGAAGTCCTGAGTTCAAATCCCAGCAACCACATGGTGGCTCACAACCATCCATAAAGAGATCTGACACCCCTCTTCTGGTGCATCTGAAGACAGCTAGAGTGTAGTTAGATATAATAATAAATAAATCTTAAAAAAACCAAAATATAGAGAAATAGATAGATGGATAAATAAATAAATATTAAACATTCAAAAATTAAAAATAAAAAATAATTAGAAAAAATAACAACCCAGTCTCAAAAAAAAAAAAAAAAACAAAAAAGAAAGAAAAAAAAAGGATTTTTCTTTTGATAGGGGACTAATATCCAATATATACAAAGAGCTCAAGAAGCTAGACTCCAGAAATTCAAATAATCCCATTAAAAAATGGGGTTCAGAGCTAAACAAAGAATTCTCACCTGAGGAATATCGAATGGCTGAGAAGCACCTGAAAAGGTGTTCAACATCCTTAATCATCAGGGAAATGCAAATCAAAACAACCCTGAGATTCCACCTCACACCAGTCAGAATGGCTAAGATCAAAAATTCAGGTGACAGCAGATGCTGGCGAGGATGTGGAGAAAGAGGAACACTCCTCCATTGTTGGTGGGATTGCAAGCTTGTACAAGCACTCTGGAAGTCAGTCTGGAAGATCCTCAGAAAATTGGACATAGTACTGCCGGTAGATCCAGCAATGCCTCTCCTGGGCATATACCCAGAAGAAGTTCCAACTGGTAATAAGAACACATGCTCCACTATGTTCATAGCAGCCTTATTTATAATAGCCAGAAGCTGGAAAGAACCCAGATGTCCCTCAACAGAAGAATGGATACAGAAAATGTGGTACATGTACACAATGGAGTATTACTCAGCTATTAAAAACAATGGATTTATGAAAGTCTTGGACAAATGGATGTATCTGGAGGATATCATCCTTAGTGAGGTAACCCAATCACAAAAGAAGTCATTAGGTAGGCACTCACTGATAAGTGGATATTAGCCCAGAAACATAGAACACCCAAGATACAATTTGCAAAACACAAGAAAATCAAGCAGAGGGAAGACCAATGGGTGGATACTTCATTTCTCCTTAGATTGGGAACAAAATACTAAAAGGAGTTACAGAGACAAAGTTTGGCGCTAAGACGAAAGGATGGACCATCCAGAGACTACCCCACCTGGGGATCCATCCCACAATCAGCCACCAAACCCAAACACTATTGCACAATGCCTGATAGATTTTGCTGAAAGGACCCTGTTATAGCTGTCTTATATGAGGCTATGTCAGTGCATGGCAAATACAGAAGTGGATGCTCACAGTCATCTATAAGATGGAACACAGGGCCCCCAATGAAGAAGCTAGAGTAAGCACCCAAGGAGCTGAAGGGGTCTGCACCCCTATAGGTGGAACAACAATAGAACTAACCAGTACCCCCAGAGCTCATATCTCCAGCTGCATATGTAGCAGAAGATGGCCTAGTCGGCCATCACTGGGAAGAGAGGCCCCTTGGTATTGCAAACTTTATATACCCCAATACAGGGAAGAACCGGGAGTGGGAAGGTAGGGGAGCAGGGCAGAGGGAGGGTATAGAAAACTTTCCGGATAGCATTTGAAATGTATATAAAGAAAATATCTAATAAAAATAAATAAATTAAATAAATAAAGTCTAGTCCCATGAAAAAGAAAACAAAAACAAAAAACAAAAAACAAAAAAATCAACCCAGTCTCGAAAAAAAAAAAAAAAAGAAAAAGGGGGCGAGGCTCAGAGGACCCAAAGCCGGAACAGAACTACAACTCCCAGCATGCCTCGAGGCTGAGGCAGGGACATGCCCGCCACTGCACTGACCTGAGATGGCGGGAGAGAGACTTCCTGTCCACGGCCAGTGACTGCCTGCTTCCAATCCGCTGTCCCCGGGACAGCGGCGCTCACGGCGGCGGCGGAGAGACCCTGGCGGGCCGTTTTCGGGTGGCAGCGGCGGGAAAACAGGAGGCTCGGGTCTGTGCACGCGCTCTGCTTGAGAGTGCTGGTCTGTGGCGGGAAGTCCCGCCCACTCCGCTGTGATTGACGGCAGCAGCTTCCAATCGGGAAGCTTCCCCACTCACTGTTTCCAGGAGCAGGGAACAGCGCCAGAAGTCCCGCCCGCCCGACCGTGACTGACAGCCCCAGAGACTGAAACCGCCCCCCCCCGCCCCCCGCAGAGAGATCCGCGTCTGCAAAGACAAGGGCGGGCGGCCGTGATTTTTATATAAAATAAAAAAAGTCTCGTGTGCTTATCGTGTGGGAGCTCACGCTGTAGCCCAGGTTGACCTCGAACTCAGAGATCCACTGCCTCTGCCTCGTCCCAAGTGCTGCTGGGATGAAAAGCGTGTGCCACCCCTGCCTGGAGACCCTAAAACTCTTAAACCCCAAAAATAAAACCCTAGCATTTTAAATAAAAATACTCAAGAGCACTAAACACTACTCTTTAAAAAAGCAGCAAAACCCTGACACCCCCCAAAAAACTCTAAATGTCTGGGGCGAGGCCGGAGCGCTCAGAGGTCCTGTCACTCGATTCCCAGAGACCCCCACGCAGGCTCACACCCTGTGCAGCTATAGTGAGCTCACATAGACGCGAGATAGATGAATAAATCTTATAAAAATCACCTGAGACACACGAGAACCCGTCCTGTACTGGGGCTTCAGAAATACTGAAACAAAAGAATGCAAACGGGAAAAAGCATCCTTCTTTGCATAGGTTTAATAAATTACTAAGGGTGCCATCCTTGGGTCGCTGACATCTTGTCTTCATAGGAACTAGACTAGAAAGAAAACCACTCAATGTCTGTAGCTATTTCCCAGCCTTAATGATGTAAAATATTGTACTTCTTTATAAACAGGCTGTTGACCCTACTTTAACTCAATGGACTGCTAGAATCAAGAATTATTCTATCAGAGAGCACAGACAGATCAGACACGCTGGCTGCACAGCATATTCAGAACTTCCAAGGGATTTATTAATCAGAGCAGGGCATTGTAGGCCTTAGCCTGGCTCACAGAACCAAAAGTAGTCACCCAGCTTGTGGAACAGGACTTTGCTATACAAGTAGTCACCCCTGTTCATGTCTTTGTTCTCTATGCCCTTTGTTACCCATAGTAATCTGTGGACAGAAACTATTGAATGGAAAATTCCCAAAATAATTCATACATTTGTTCTATTTTATTTGTAGTAGTTGTGGCTGATTGCTAGTGCCTAATTTGTCAATTAAGTTTTATCATAGGTATTATATAGAGGGCACACATAATCTATCCAGTCCATGGCTGCATAAGCCATGGGTTCAGGCTTGTGCATAGAACCCCAGAGTAGGCAGTTGAGATTTACAGATATACTTAATGTTGATCAGTCTGTCCACCAGACCCAAACCAAGAAACAAGCAGATAATTCTGGCACTGGGAAATTTAGAAACATGAGGAAGGGGAGACCTTTGGATGGAGTCATTGTTAAAACTGTGAAGCCACACAGTAAGGACAGGAGCCAAGATGGATAAGCTGTAACAGCAAAGAATATGCAATAGTTAGAGTCATCCCTCTTGGGAAAATACTGTCGCTGCTCCCAAATCTGGTTTTTTAAATTTGTTTGTTTGTTTGTTTGTTTATCAAGCAATCATATGTACGTGTGTTTGTCTTTGTGTGGCTGTACACATGTGAGTGTAGGTGCATGTAGAGAGGTCAGAGATTTTCATATTCCCTGGAGATGCAGTTAAAGGTGGTTATGAACCTTGTGACATGGATTCTGGGAATCTATCTTAGATCTTCTAAAAGTTCCCTACATGTTCTTATCCTCTGAGGCATCTCTCCAGCCACACATGTATACAATACACACACACACACACACACACACACACTTAAAAATTCAATGGAAAACTTCTGATCATCCCTCTCAGCACCCCAAATCCACTTGTCTTCTGTGGTGGGTTCAATATATTTTTTCCTATCCTCAGATCATTGTTTTACTGATGGACTGACAGAGGTTCAGTTAATTTGTTCTCATCATTAAATTTGGTACATTTTGTGGCTTTTAAGGGTAATATCAGTTGAAGAATAAACCCCCCCTTTGGTCTGATAGATTGATTTAAAAACCTCTATCTTGTATCTGCCTTTCAATACCACCATCATATCTGGCATTTCATGCATTATAAAGTGTCAAATGGGTTTTAAATGCCCCCATTCCATGATGGGAGACACAAACAGAATAATTAATCACTGTGAAGAGTGTCGAAACATAAAGTAGGTTATCCAGAAATGTAGCCTCTTGAGCAAGTGCACTGTGGATATCAGTCACAGTGATGTCATCAGAACTTCAATAATGAATTGGGGAGTAATACAATTCCAACATTAACAGGGAAAAAACAAAATTGTAGAAGTTGCCAATATGGTCAAAAAGTATGAAGTGTGTGTATTTTTTCATTAATTGAAGGGACATTTATTGGGTGCTTAGTATTGATAACCTGAATGACTGACATGTGTATCATGTGATTGGAGTCCAAAGGTTGACATTGAGTGCTTGCCCCCATTGTACTGTGTTTGATTTTGTTTTGCATTTGTCTGTTTGTTTGTTTTGCTGGCTTTTGGAGGGGGGTGGGGCATGTTGTTTGCTGGAAACAGAGTCTCTCAATGACCCTGGAGTTCTCCAGATCAGTTTAACTATCCGGCCAGTGAGGTCCAGGGCTCTCCTGTCTTCACCTCCCCAGCTCTAGGATATCGATATGGGCCACCATGCCTGAGCTTTTACATGGGTGATGGAGATCTGAATCCAGGTCCCTCTGATCCTGTGCTGTGCATTTTACTGGCTGAATAGTGTGTGTGTGTGTGTGTGTGTGTGTGTGTGTGTGTGTGTGTGTGGTGTGCATGAGTGTGCGCTAATGCAGGTGACCAAATCAGAAATAGGGCAGAGGCATTGAATGTCCTGGATTTGGAGTCATTTGCAGTTGTGAGCCACAGGGCAAGCATGAGTGCTGGGATCCAAACGCAGGTCTTCCTGAAGACTCTTCTAAGACTGAGTACTCTAAACTACTGGATTCTTTCCAGCTCCCCGAGAGCTTATATCCAAAGGAGATGTATACAGCTTTCTTGACAAATGCAAACCCCATATTACACATTTAACTCTTTTATGCTTAGCACATAAAGACACTATGCATTCTCTCCCCTATACATGCTCAACTGGTTATTTCCAGTTATTTTAACTATCTATCACAAAACTGAGAATTCTGAGTTACTGAAGAGGCAAGCCATGTCACCAGCTCATTAGAGACACCTTTGGGCCCCAAACAGGCTCATTTTCTCTTAGATCTTTCTCAGTCCCAACAAGCTTGGTGTTCTCATTTCTAACACAGCTGTTCAATAATCTCATTATCTCACTAAGAAACAAAAGGTGTTCCAACAGCAAGGGAGTGTTGAAAGTGAAACATGGAACGCATTAGACCCTTTAGGCCAGGCACAAACACTACAGTCCCTGAGTCACTAGGAGAGACCACGTTATGTCCAGCACATTCTATTAGGACATGCACAATTCAGTGGAGAAAAGCATTTCCTCTAAACATTGATATTTTATGGGCTTCTTCCAATAATATTGGTAACTACGAGATATTCTTATGGAAAGACACTCATCGCATACCACCAAATGCCTCATTATTAAATTTTATGATTCTATGGTTTTGAAAGAAAAGTATGGATTAGGGGGGTGAATTAGGATGAACTAGGAGATGGCTCAGAGGATAAGAGCATTTGCTGTACAAGTATGGGCCCTGAGATCAGATCTCCGTCACCTCATTAAAAGCCCCTCGCAACAGCACTTTCCTGTCACCTGCTAAGGAGTAGAAACAGGAGAATCCCAGGGACTTGCTGGCCAGAAAGTCTAATCAGAACAGTGAGCGTCTGGTTCAGTACGAGTCCCTGTCTCAAAAACTAAGGTGGAGCGTGACTGAGGAAGACGCCCACCATCTAGCTCTGACCTCTAGTCACATACACACAGGTTCAGACACCAGTACACAAACAGGCATATGCCACACATTCACACACAAAAAAGAAAAGCATAAATTGGGTGATAATAATAGAATATACTATTCTATTATTGGATGATAATAATAGAGTGATGAATAAATAATTCATACTTTTTTCAGCAATCGAAACTTTTTTTGTTCTAAAAACAATACTTTTGGGAGCAGAGGAGAGAGCCTTTTCATTCAGAAACAGAGGATGGGGGTCTGTTTTCAGCACAAATTACCCTGAGTTGTGATATAAACATTCATATGACCTTTCTTTCTTCATCTAATTCAAGAGTGTTGGTGGAAGTGACTGTAATTTTCAGGAAGCTCCAAAGACTTAAACATAGCTTGTTGCCACCTGCACTCCTGGCTTATAAAGCCACTGAAGGGAGGAGACAGACTCTCAGGAATCAAGAAACAATGTGAAAGCAAGGTCACTTGACAGTCTCAAAAGCAGAGCTGTTCTGTAATTCACCTACTTGTCCCCGTGGTGCTGAGAACCCATGAATGTAACCTCAGAGAGAAGGCCACTTCATGGACATGGAATGATACGAGTCATAGATCCCTTTGCAAGACAATATGAAAAGGACTTATAAGACTCTTTAGACTCCTTCAGGCTTGGTAGCAACTAGTGCACATTACTATAGAAAGTGAATGGATGCTTTGAGGATATATATGAGTGTTCAAAGTGGGAAAAAAAACCTCTCCAATATTTCCACATTTACTTATTAAAACGTGCTATCAAAACTGAAGAGGAGTTGAAGTCTTCCACTGTCTGACTCCCAGCTTTTCTATAAGGTTATAGTAATGAACTCAATGTGGAATGTACGTAGACACAAACACAGAAGACTGAGAAGTAGACCCATCGTCAAGGGAGAAAATGTCATTACACATGGTATTGGTGGATGACAGAGATGGGTCATGGTTAAAGTACTTGCCAGGCAAGCATGACAACCTGAGTTCAACTCCCTGGGCCAATGGGGGAAGGAAACTTTAAAAATATGTCCTCTGACCTCCATATGCATACTGTGGTACATTTACATGTATGTGCACATGTGTACACACACACACACCACCACCACCACCACCACCATTATCATAAAGTGAATAAATTTAGTGACGTGGAAAGTGAGATTCTATATGCAAAAAGAAACAGTCTTTTGAGCAGCCAATATACAATTACCGAATCTTAATTGAGAAATCCTCTTTCTTTATAGAAAGAGTTGCCTGTAGGAGTAGAAAGACTTCAATCTATATCTGCCAATATTTTAACATTACAGATGAGAAGCCTGGGTTCAATAGAAGTAATTGGGCTCCTGATACTCACTGCATCAGTTAGACATCCGACTTATAGTTTGCACAGATCTTTTTCCAGGGCACCTGCTTCCAAAGGAAATATCTCTAGCAACTGAGCACAAGGGAGGACCTAGACATCACAGACTCTTGCTTCTGGCTCTGTGGCCATTTTAGCACCTTTCAAGCTACTAATTGCCAATAGCTCTAAGGAGTTGGGGATGGGACTTTGTGCCCATCTCCACTCTCCATGATGGAATTTTGCCTGGCTTGAGCTTCCTCAAGTCTTATATATGCTATCACAAGTGCTATGATTTCATATGTTCAACTGCCCTGCTATATAAAGGTTGTCAGAGGTAGTAATCTATGAATATAATCCTAAGTCATTAAGAAACGGTTTGCTAGATGTCCATTTAGCTGAGTAATAGTAGATTCTCCTCTAGGGCCTATAACCTGTTTAGCCACAAGTTCTTGGTCCCCCAAACGGTGCAAGGAATGACTTTCAGCTTGTAGAGTGGGTCTTGAATCCAATCAGAAAAGAATTGGTTGCTCCAATGATATTCTTACCCATCACTGCACCAGTGGGCACGGCTCTCCAGGCTGATCATTGTTCACAGCTGGGTAAGACTAGTGATTCTTTTTAGCCTCTGGTGGCATGCATAGCACCTTCCAGCACTATAGAATCTAGTCAGTCTGAAAGAAGCCTCCAGCTTGATTTCTGTTTTATGCCTCAAGTGTAGCATCTTCAGCAACAGGGTTTTACCATAACGTCCTTGAGGATAACCAAGAGCAATGGTAATAGCCTGTAATGTTGGGGGGTCAGTGGGACCTTATTGAGCGATTATATTTTAATTTTACAATAACAACACATCACACTTTTAGTTTCATGAAATATTTGGAACATACAACAGCAAATTTTTTGTGAACCCAATAAGTGCACAAAATATGTAGAGTTCTCATCTATGACAGTCAACCTCCGGCAAGTAATCAATGGACAAAATGATCACCACTGCCCTACATCAACTTAACGTCTTGTCCATTTGTCTACTGGCATCATTGCTCCTCACCTAGAATCTGAGTAGCTATGATTAAAGCCTCTGATGGTGTCAATAGCATGGTAATGATCAGGAGAAATTTAATCACTCTAAACAGCTGCAGAAAACCACACTTTCTAGAAAGACAATGCACAGTCCCATGTCAGAGGGACAGAAGTTCAAATCCCTCTCCTAACAGCTATGTGGCTGGATTCCCTTCCTTTGCATTCTTATTTTTCCTCCATAAAATAAGGATATATTAAGTTTTGAAGAGGTTAAATGCAATAAGGAAGAAAACTCTGATCACTTCCTAGAATGTAGTTTTACAGATCATAAATGGTCTTCGATGGATAAGCTATAATTCCCAATTCACATTGCTTAAGCACATGACAAAGGCAGACTGATGAGAGTCTTGAATGCCAAAATGAGGGGACCATTGCTATCTACAATTTAAAGCTACATCAGGCGACCTCCTCCCACATTCTCACTGACTTCATTAGAAACTGTATGCATGTCATTCCCTATGTTCACGCATGTATGCCAAGTGGCCTCCTTTCTAGAAACTTCTTCAGACCAACCTTGACAAAGTGGACAATGAACAGTGAAGCTCTCTCCACGATCCAGATTTGTGGAATATGAGAAATGGAAAAGCACCAGAAGTGACCAGATCGAAATCCAGGAGCCAGCACATACCCTGATCTGAAACCACTGAACCTTCCAAGAATCTATACAATGGACATAAAAGCAGGCAGACATGTGGATTCAACTGGTCAACCATGGTTCCTGCTTGGAGGAACTACTCAATATCTCTTTCTTCTTTAGAACTTTCCTGAAGTTCTATGACACACAGGCCCTTACAGGGTGCTCTCTCACACCCCTAGTATTCAGAAGCTTACAACATAAAACAAGATGAAACACTAGTCGTTCAGAAGAACGCTGTTTAGAAAACGTTTTGCTTTTGTTTCTAACCAGCACACATTAGACAGTTGACACATGGGACTCAGTCCTTCCTCCACCGTACCCGTAACTGTGCAGGCTGCAAGGGTCACCGGTCCCCAGCTCACACCTTTGCAACTTGCAGATGTGTGTTATCTGCTCCTGCTGTTTGGTGAGGTTCACATGGTTCTAATCTTTTTTACAACCAGTTCTGCCTGTTATCTGGGTTCCTTGTCGTCCTTGTCTATTGTACACGAGGAACAATTTCCATCTTCTTCCCTGGTTACTAGAAAAGCAATATTCAACAGTAGCCTATAATCTTCTGACAGAGAAGGTTTTTAATTGGACCTTTTATTTTGTGGGAGAGAGAGAGAGAGAGAGAGAGAGAGAGAGAGAGAGAGAGAGAGAGAGAGAGAGAGAGAACTACTTGAAGAAGCTGGGTTTTTTTCTTTCATGTTGCTAGGCTTGGAAACAATTCCCCAATTCCCTGAGGCATCTTATCATCCCCTAAAGCTTTTCCTTAAATAAAGATAGGGTCCTACAAATGCTGGTCAAATGCTCAAACACTAAACTACATCTCTATCCTCTATTCTTTACTGCTTGTTTATAGATGAGGTCCTGCAAGTTTCTCAGGCTGACCTTAAACTCATTCTGTGGTCCAGGCAGGCCTTGAATTTACAACCCTCCTGCCTTAGTTCCCGAGTAACTGGGATGACAGGCTGTGACACCAGATCCAAATTAAAGCTGTATTCTTATCCCATGACCTGAGCTGAATGCCAATAAGGGCCCAGACCACCCTTCTGGCACTAACAGAATGCCTGAAGAGGATGATACTAATGCCTTCAGAATTACTGTTTTAATTGTTAAATCCTAGGCTTTTTTTGTTTTGTGCTTTGTTTTGTAACCTTTACTCTTATAATCTTTCCACCCTTACTATTCTGGTCCTGCTCTGTGTAGCATTAGAGTACCTGATGTCACCAAACCCATATCTAGTCACAGGAGACCATAGGGAACTGGACAAAAGCAATGGACTTTGAGTTACCTGAAGTAAGTGTACATCCAGTATTTGCTGTTAACTGGCTGTAACCTTGACACGTCAATTAACTGCTCTAGACTTGAGTTCTCTGAGAGCATCTAGAAACCATGCAGGCCCCGTGACTTTATGCACTTAACAACTCCACTTCAGTAACATCCACTCTCATAGCGATGGCATCCTGAATGTTTCTGCCTAAGGGTGAACAGCCTTTGCTTTATTACAATTTTTTTGACAGTTGACTACTCAAATCCTTTCTTACTGGCTCTGGGTAACTTAGCTTAAAAACAGCAGAAAGGATTTCTGTCATCTCTGAATTGTAGAAACAGAGTCACTAACCTAACTCTAATTAGAACTATTTTCTATGTACTTAAAATATATATGTAAAATTTCCCTAGGTCATACAAATGTAACAGATGATATAAAATGTAAATAATATAGTTTTTAGATACCTTATGAAATTATCTAGTGGAGCCAGGCATAGCAAAAAATGACATTAATCCCAGCACTCAAGAGGGTCGAGGCAAGAGGATCTCTGTGAGTTTGAGGCCTTTCTAGTCCACACAAGAGTTCCAGAACATCCAGAACTACACAGAAAGACCATGTTTCTATAGAAAGACCATGCACATATACACACAGTATATACACTATATTATCATATATACACTACACACACACACACAATCCTGGTGTATTATGTTCATGGAAACACAAAAATATTTTCCAGATGAGACTTTGAAGAATCCCTCAGTCATCCCGTTTTCCCACTGAGCCTGGGTCTCTTCCTCATTGTCATTTAGAAAGGAACTGGTTCCCTGTAGCAACAGAGCTCAGGGTTTCCAGGAAACTCTCTGAGGGTCCTGGCAGGAGCTGCAAGATAGGAGTTACCTACAACTTGGGTCTTAATCCTTCCATTATCAGATGTCTACAGCCAGGGTGAGAGCCAGCTCACCACTATGACAGCAGAAAGTGGTCATAATTGTTAGTGGCCACGAGCCATGCCCAGATATGGACCAACAGTCTCCTTTCCTACCCCCACCACCATGCCAGTGCGTGTAGAAGGGAGGAGGCTGGGCTGCCTTTGAGTAGGAACTAGTTCCATCTAGGACAGAGGTTCTCAACCTTCCTAATACTTTGACCCTTTAATACCCCAACCATCTCATTGCTACTTCATATTTGCAATTTTGCTACTGTTAGGAATCCCATCCATCCCCAACACCAGCCTGCTGAAGTTCATTTCCTCATCATGGTGAAACCAGTCCTACCCACTCACGATCACCCTCGGGAAACAGGCAGCGTCTTCAGCATTCTCTATCCAATCTTCTCCACGGTCTTCATCACTTCACTCTTCACTCTTCTTCCCACTCTGCTGTTAGAACTCCATCTACACTCAGCCTTTCACTTGGAGCTACACAGAAAGTGCTACTCCAAGCCCAGGCTTCTCAGATCTTCTCATGGCTGTCTACGTGGTTACTTTACATTCACCCTATTTAGTAAATAGACAGATAAAACCTTACAAAAACTTCAAAATACAATTCTTAAAATGTTAATAGAAAAATAGTGTTTGCTCATTTGCAACATTTTTTACTACTAAGAACATCCAACTTTTAAACAATTAAGTAATTTAATCCTTAACTTTTACCTATTTTTTATTTTTATAGTTTCTTAAATGTATATTTGACTTAGATGAGTGATTTATTTATCATACATGGGGTAATGCTTTTCTTTCCATCATATTGCCTCCTTGTTGTGTGTGGTTATTTGTTTTGCAACAGGATCTCTCAGCATAGATCAGACTGGTCTTAAACTCACAGAGATCCACCTGCTTCTGCCTCCTAAGTGCTGGAATTAAAAACATGGGCCAAGCCAGGCGCACTCCTTTGATCCTAGCACTCGGGAGGCAAAGGCAGGCAGATTTCTGAGTTCAAGGCCAGCCTGGTCTACAAAGTGAGTTCCAAGACAGCCAGGGCTACACAGTCTTTAAAAACAAACAAACAAAAAAACAAAAAAACAAAAAAACAAAAAAACCAACAACCATGGGCCACCATCCACAGCTTTTTAAAGATACCATGTCAGTATACAGAGCTTTTATTTACTATAAAGAGCCTGCCACTAGTTAAATTTCATACACACACATAAAACCCATATGGTAGGTAGTATATTGCATTACTAGGTTGTAGTGATAACTAGTAATTATTTGCTAATTTTCCTATCTAGAAGAGCTGAGATGCAGAGTCTGCCCACATGTTCATCAATGAATAAACAGATAAGAAAAATGTGATAGACAGTTGGTCATTATTCAGCCACAAAAACAAAACAAAACAAAACAAAATGGCCTCATTTATAACAAAATAGAGGGCACTGGGGGCATTGTTTAAACCAGGCACAGAGAGTCAAATATCATGGCATTTTCTGATATGTAGAACAACAATAACAACAACAAACGGATTTCATAGTAAAAGAAGCTAGAATAGTCATAAGTAGAGGCTAGGAAGGGAGAAGAGAGGAGACCTAGAGGGAGGTAAATACAGAGTGGCAAACACAGTTGGATGGAAGGAAGGAATCACAAAACTCTACTGTAAAGGCTCATAATAGCTGACTATATACGTATGAAGTTCTTTTTTTAAGATTTATTTATTTATTATATGTAAGTACACTGTAGCTGTCCTCAGATACTCCAGAAGAGGGCATCAGATTTCATTATGGATGGTTGTGAGCCACCATGTGGTTGCTGGGATTTGAACTCGGGACCTTCGGAAGAGCAGTCAGTGCTCTTAACCACTGAGCCATCTCACCAGCCCCCACGTATGAAGTTCTTATGAAGAGTCAGATGGGTGTGATTGAAAGGCTACCAACCCAGAAACAACGGAAATCCGTTACCTTGATTTTATTATATTGCACCAGTGTATACAAGTATGAACACATCATATTATGCCCCATTCTTGCCTACAGTTATTAAGCAGAAAACAACTTAATGACTTTAAAGAAACCATTGCTAATTCCTAATGCATAGATAAATGGTTCAAGAGCACAACTCCAGTTAAGTGGCCATAGGTCTCTCTCAACCAGAAGTAGGTACACAATGAAACACTGCTGAGTTGGATGGAACACGAAACCCAGATTCAAGTGATGACATCACAAACTGTCTTCCTGTGAGCTCCTCCCTCCTTGTAAATACAATCGTTCAAAAACAACAAATGAAAAATGGAAGAAGGGCTGGTGAGATGGCTCAGTGGGTAAGAGCACCCGACTGCTCTTCCGAAGGTCCAGAGTTCAAATCCCAGCAACCACATGGTGGCTCACAACCATCCGTAACGAGATCTGACTCCCTCTTCTGGAGTGTCTGAAGACAGCTACAGTGTACTTACATATAATCAATAAATAAATCTTAAAAAAAAATAAAAATGGAAGAAGAGGGGGGGACACTTCATCAGTGTTATTTCATCACTCTCTGAAGATTTCTATTCTATACTAAAAGAGATTTAAGCAAACTCCGTGTCTCCTCTGTTCAGAAGAACTCAGGAAAAAACTATTCTCTACTTTGTCTGGGCTGGAAAGTCGAATTCTATGGTTACCTATTTGTTTGCAACTTGTGTTTGAGTCAGACCTCCAAAACCCATTGTCTAAGAACACCAGAACTCCTCTCAGTACATGCCTGGTTCACTTAGCTGAATATTTAGGGACATTTCTATCCCAACAACTATCAGGTTATGGCTGGCATTCAGTCCAGAATAGGAAGGGAGTAAGCAACTGGACACCGTCTTCAGTTTCCTGATATACAATTCATTACATAGTTTATTCAACTGAAGTATATAGTCCAATTGGTTTTAGTATATGTATATATATAGTATGTGTATATATATATATATATATATATATATATATATATATATACACATCCCACCATCTACAGGAAACCAGAATTCTTTAAAGTGAGCGTGTGCACAGAGATAGCAAGTATTTGGGCCGGCTCAATGGATGGAGGTGTTTGGCTGATGACCTGGAATTGGCGTGATAGCAGGACAGCTAACGTCTGCAGATTGGTCCAAGAAGAAATGCTTTCCCTGGAAGTATTCATTTCACTGGAATGTTCATACCTGTAATCCCAACACTTGGTAGGCTGAAACAAGATTGATACACGTTCAAGACCAACCTGGGCTACATATTGAGTTCTAGGCTAGTTGGTGCTATCCAGATAGACTCTATCTCAAAACAAACAATAATCAGAAATACCGCTCATTCCAAGCCAGGCTTCATGAGCCCAGGAACCAGATCAGGCAAAGCAGAACTCAGAGAGAATGCTACAGTGAATAAGGATGAGGTCGGTGGAGACAAGACAGGATCAAGTCTAGAGTGTGAAGAAGTTTGACTTAATGTGAGAATGTCCCCCCATCCAATATAGAGTCCATAATGCAAAAATGTCCAGACACACATGACACATGGTTAAAGATCACTTGAAATATGGTTTGTACAACTGAGAAACTGTGCTTTTTTCAAGTGTTCTTTTTTTTCAGTGTATATTAATTATACACGAGAATGGGTTCATTACTACATCTTCCTACAGTTTATAATTATGTGTTTCATTCATATTTGTCTTTGTTACCATCTCTTGTCCCTTCCCCACTCACGCTGAACGACCCCCTCTTCCCAGCTAGACCCCTAGTTTAGTGCCTTTAAAAAAAACATTATTTATTTTATGTGTATGAGTGCACTCTCACTGCCTTCAGACACACCAGAAAGGTGCATCAGATGCCATTGCAGATGGTTGTGAGCCACCATGTGGTTGCTGGGAATTGAACTCAGGACCGCTGGAAGAACAGTAGTGCTCTTAACTGTTGAGCCATCTCTCCAGTCCCCCCACCCTCTTCTTTTAATGACCGAGCGAGCTTCATTAGGACTGCTGACAGAAGCATAGGTGAAGCTTTGTTTACAGGTGCATAAGCACCTTAACCAGAGGCCACACCACTAACGAAAATGTCTCTCGCCACCCCTATCAACCGTTGACTTTGCACAAAAACCCAGGGAGGAGAGTATTTCCATGAGGCCCTCTCCTCTTCATGACAGGATGTTAATGGACTCAATTCTGTGTAGATCCTGTGCTGATAATCGCAGCTGCCATGGTTTTAAGGGTACAACAACCTTGTCGTGTTGGGAATTCAACCTTTCCACGCTGCTTTCCTTCAGCTCTTACATCCTCTCCACCTATCCTTTCTCGGTGTTCCACGAGCCTTGGGGAGATTATGTAGCTGGCTCATGCATAGCTGATGCAGGTGATCCAGTGGTCCTTTATTCTCAGCACTTTGACTAGTTATGGGTCCCTGCAGCTACCGATGCCCATAGAAGAGTGAAGCTTTTCTTAGTGTTTCAGAAGGGCAATCTGATGAACACATCTTATCCATTAGCAAAACAACAGCACTAGCTTCCTTACTGGGGTCTATGGCGTCCCAGCCATGGGCTTTTTGCCAGTTTTGTTTGTTTGTTTGTTTGTTTTTTCAGGTTTTTTTCGAGACAGGGTTTCTCTGTGTAGCCCCGGCTGTCCTGGAACTCAGTCTGTAGACCAGGCTGGCCTCCAACTCAGAAATCCACCTGCCTCTGCCTCCCAAGTTCTGGGATTAAAGGCATGTGCCACCATGCCCGGCTGCTTTTGCCAGTTTTACAGTACCAGATATGAATTCCCTCCTTTGGAGCAGACTTGAAAAAAAAAAAGAAGCAATTGGTTACCCCTGTAACAGACTTGCCACCACCGCAGTAGCAATGAGTGAATCTTTTCTAGTGGACTGGTGCTGTTGCTCCCAGGGTCTGAAGATGAATAAGATTACTGATAACAATTCCTCCTCAGCAGCCTGGGTAGCATCTTCTAGCACTATGAGAGCTAGGGAATAAGGAGGAAACTTCCATTCTAGTTCCAACTTGATTGTTCTGAGTCCTGTTCTATGACCAGTGGCACACGGGATCTTCAGCAATAGGGTTTTACAAACCAGTTCTGGTAGGCAACCAACAATAGTAGCAATTGCTTGTAAAAAAAATCCTTTAAAATTTTACTTAAGTTTAATTGAAATATTTAAATAGGCACACGTATTGAGTATGGCAGTTGTCAACCTGTGGGTTGTGACTTCTCAGTGGGTGTTGAATAACCCTTTCACGGGGATTGCCTAACACCATATGAAAACACAAGTATTTACATCATGGTTCATAGCAGTAGCATTGTTATGAAGTAGCAACAAAAATAACTTTATGGCTGGGCAGTGGTGACACACACCTTTAATCCCAGCACTTGGGAGGCAGAGGCAGGCTGATTTCTGAGTTCAAGGCCAGCCTGACCTACAGAGTGAGGACAGCCAGGGCTATGCAGAGCAACCCTCTGCAAAAAAACAAACAAACAAACAAACAAACAAACGAACAACAACAACAAAAAAAACCTTTATGGTCGGAGGGGTCACCAACCTGAGAACCTGATTGAAGCTGCTCTAGCGGCTACCATTCTGGACAGTGTAGTGCAGTTCAGCTAAATCTGTGGTTACTGTTTGGCTTTTGGTATGCTGTGTAGGGGTTTTGTAATCTCCAATTCTCTCTGTTGATTTTAAAAATATTTTCAAGCAATATAAATGAAATTATTCGTGTAAATCAAAGTTGCATGGCTCTTGAGTCCCATAGAGGCAAGTTAAATGAACTCATCCGCCAAGGATAGTTCATCTAGCGGTGTCTGGAATAGGCAAAGGAGATAAAAGAGTCTGTCTCCAGACAGACTTGATTAGAGCGCAGTGTTGACAGCTGCTATCTGGCCAGGTATTGTTCACGTCACGAAAGGGTGTTGTGACTGAGCTGAGAATCAATCCCAATCTATACACTTCCACAGAGGAATCCCACAAATGCCTCGTGGATGGACACTAGGAAACGTGCTAGTGCCTGGGAGTGCAGCCAGTATGAGAAAAGCAATAGACAGAAAGGAGTGGGGGCAGAGAGAGTGGAACCTGTGGGGAAGGAAAACAGTGATTTCTAGCACTTATTAATGTATAAACAACCTACGCACACGAGAGAGAAAAGACTAGGAAGGCTGCTGTGATCCATAGGCCCACAGGAAGATGGGATGAGGTAGGTGGTTCCCCCTGGACAGCGAAGCCTGGACCACACAAAGGAAGCTAGAGCAAAACTGGGAGTGTGAGAACTCCCAGGAAAACCCTAGGAAAGCAGAGGGGCTGGCTACTCAGTGTTCTTTCTTGGCGTTTTGCATGTGGTCATGAGTGTGTGGAGGGTGTGGACAACTTGCAGGAGCTGGTTCTCTCCTTTCTCTCTGTGGGCTCTAGGAACAAACAGGTCATCAGGGTTGGTGGCAAGCACCTTTGCACACCGAGCCAGCTTGCCAGCTCCTGCTCAGTTTTCTTAGTGTCAGGGACAAGGCAGGCTGAGGCATGCTGGCTGTGGCTGGTCTCTTGCCCTTCTTCCAGTTGGCACACCCAAATGTGGCAGGGTGCGTTTGCACTCACGGGTCAGATTTGATGTTGTTCCTCCTACTTGCTCACTCCAAACTCAGGGACACTGAAAGTTTCTGGTACTGTGCCGAGTTCCCAGGGGTGTCATCTGGATGTGCACACACCAGTTTGTCAGCTGCACAGAGCCAACCACTTTCACCCCCTGCTCCTCTTTGTTTCTGTCCTGGCTCATGAGCCTGCAGTGGGTGTGCTTCGTGTCTTCCTCCTGTGACAGAGCCACTCTGGAAGTGGAAATATCTGTACCAAGAATGTTGTCTCCAGTGTTTCCAAAACCAGGAACACCAGTAGGGCTGGCCTCCCTTTAGAAATGCCCCTGATTTTGTGTATTATTTTACCTTCACCGTGCTGAAGCAATCCGACTTGTAACACCCAAACGTCAGACCTCAGCAGCCTGCGACTGCCAAGTAAAGTCCTAAATATAAAGCAAAAAGAAAGCCTGCCTTTACATAGTAGTGACAGACCGTCACCAATAGCAGTAACAAAGCCCTCACCAGTCCCCTACCCTTCTCTTTCTGCGGTGGAGCCTCAGATCACTAGCTCCTCCTTCAGGAACGTTGAGGCCCAGCATATACTTTTCTTCATTCAATCAGATTCCTTTTGGGGCATCTGAAGCTCGGGCATCTCCATAGAGCCAGACTACAGAGCTTTGACCAGCCTTACAGCTCTGTCCGGTTCCCGTCAAGGTACCTGCAGGAGTATGAACAGAAAGATTCAAGTCTCATACTCAGAGCTTCTGTGTCCTTTCACAAACAAGGTCTCTGCAAGTCTTTAAGATGCTGTCATTCTTTGGGCCTGAGAGCTGCAGGCCTGAAGGCACCATGTTTTAGTTCTGGCTTCTATTGTGATGAACACTGTGACCAATAGCACCTGGGGAGAAAGGGGTTTATTTGGCTTACACTCCCACATTGTAGTTCACCATTGAAGGAAGACAGGACAGGAACTCAAGCAGGGCAGGAACTTGGAGGCAGGAAATCATATACATGTCATGGAGGAATGTTCTTTATTGGCTTGAGCCACAAATCTTGATCAGCCTGTCTTCTTATACAACCCAGGACCACCAGCCCACGGGGGTGGCCTGTAGTTAGCTTGAGCCTCCCACATCAATCACCAATTAAAAAAATGCACTACAGACTCCCCCACAGGCCAATCTGGTGAGGGTGGTTTTTTTCAGTTGAGTTTCTCTCTTCCAAAATGAGTCTAGCTTAAGTCAAGTTGACATATAACTAGCCAACACAGACCACTAGAGGTGACAGGAAGTCGTACTGTCTCAGCTTATTTCCTCTTGTGGAGATGAGACTAGCCCTGCTGGACAATCATAACCAGAGCTCAGTGGGCTGAGTGGACCAGGCAAGGGAGTGGTCAAATTCTGGAAATGAGATGGCATCAGCCTTTGGGTGCTCTTAGCCTTGCCCAGTTGTTTCAATTGTACACTCGAGTGTTTATAGGCGACGTCACCCCTCCAGTCCCAAGGGAGAAGACAGTCATCACACAAGTTCAGCTAATCCCAACCAGCCTCATGTCTAAGGTGAGTGGGTTGAGCTGCCAGGCTTCCGGGAAGGTTCAGTGGATTTTTCCTGTGGCCTCCAGACTCGGCATCAGCGGCGCCACCGTCAGTACCTGTGCTGGCCCTGAGCACCAGTGGCCTCCAGTGTCAATGGCTAAACTCCATTCCAAATGTCAACATAGCTTGTTTATAATTTGACCCTTGTTGGTCTCTGCTGGAGGCCTTGTCAGCCACAATGTTAGCTGGACCCCCCCCCCCCACCATATCCTACAGAAATGTATCTTGTACTATTTTCAGTATTTCTATTTGAGAGGACTTTCTTAGCTGTAGCAAGCCACAAACCTGTGCCAGGGGAAGACTTTCAGGGTACCAGTAGATACAGGTCTGGGTCCAGAGTCCAGGGCAACACACGGTGGAAGTCTGCCAAGGAGTTAGAAGTAGTTGGGGGATAGGTATGAAGGATTTCCATGGTGTTAAGAAGTGATGGGATTCTACAGGGGCTGCATGGGCCTCCCTGGCTCACCAGAAGCCTTGGGGGGCCCAGAGAGGTGATGTCTTTGCAGGTTTTCTGCCAAAGAGGAGAAGTTTGGAAACTTGAGCTGACAGGTCCCCTCCCTGGGGGACTCTAGGGTCTGTATTTCAGGAAGCTTCCACTCTTGAAACAGTCCATCCATGGAGCTGGGCACACGGTATCTACAGTAAACCTCTGTAGAATGGCAGACTCCAAAAGTAAGGTCTGTGCTCCTGCTGGTTTTCCGGCAAAACAGGCAGCAGCTTCCATACTGAGCGTGGAGAGACAGGTTGGTTTTACTGCCTTAACAAGAAGTCTCAGACTTCCCACTGCCTCACTGTAAACTTCTTTAGGAGACAGAGTTTGGGAGTCCCCATGAGTCTCGCATCCAGCAGGAAGCTGGCCTTACTCCTGTCAGACTGATTCTGGCCGTTCATCCTCAGTGCCTGAACAGTTGGTGGCTTCTCTTCCACAGCTCAGCAGCCCTCTTTCCCAGAGTAGCTCTCCCTTGTGGCTAGGCCGTGTAGCAAGCTTGCCAAGGCAAGTTGGTAGCCTCGGAGGTTCAGAGGCTACAGAGGTTATAGGCAATGCCATCAAAGCTATTTGACCAAAGAGACTTAGACAAGATGAGTAGATGCCTTCCCATGATTTATTCATTTATTATTCATTCATTCTCCATCATCCTGCGTTCAGTACTGTCTGGGAGATGGAGAACAACATGGGAAGGAGCATGTCTCTGTTGCCATGGTGCTTTATTTGAGTGACAGAACACAACCGACAAATGATACTTGAGCCAGCAATGATTGCTAAAGAGTAAAACCCATGAGAGGACTGGCTGAGAAGACTCTGAATGTGGATGCGCTGTCAAAGGAGGGACATTTGGAGAAGGTACATGGAATTGAGGAATGAGCCACATGTGGATTTGGTGGGAACATGGTCCGGGCCAAGACAATGCTACCACGGTTAATCTGAAGTAAGAGTTCCTGCTGTGTTTGAAGAGCAGTGCACATGCAGTAGGACTTAAGTCGAGGTGAAAGCGGTGAGGGACTTGAGAGGGAACAGAGAGCCAGATCGGAAAGGCTACGATTGTGGTTCTGGACTTCCTGTTTGTGACACGAAGAGCTATTAAAGTGTTCTAAGAGCAGAAGTGAACTTCTTTTACAAAAGGAGCACACTGAAAGTAAGCCAGACACACAAAGACAGTACGACACGGTCTCACTCATATGTGGAAGCAGAAAGTAACAACAACCACAGCCACAAACTGATCTCACAGATAGAGAGAGCAGAACAGTGGTTGCCAGAAGCTCAGAGAGGAGAGTGTGGGCAGGGGCTGCTCAGGGTCAGAAAACGAAGGGGCTGGAGGGACGGCTCAGACACTGTGCTTGCACAGGTCCCTGCACTTACATGGCAGCTACAGCAATCCACGACTCCAGTTCTAGGGACTCTGAGCCCTTCTTTTGACCTCTGTGGGCACCAGGCATGAATGTGGCACAAATATATACATGCAAGCAAATACCCATATGCACAAAATAGAACAAATAAGTCATTTTTAAAAAGAGAATTATAGTTAGATAGAACAGGTAAGTTCTAGTGTGCTATAGTGCAGTACAGTGACTACACTTACAACAGTCTATTGCATATTTCTAAATACCTACAAGGAATTTGAATACTATCACAAAGACATAACACATCTGAGGTGACAGACATGATTTTAAAAAAACACCCGTAGTTTGATCTTTACATGTTGTGCACTATATCAACATATCACACTATATCTCAAAAGTATCTAAAATTATTATATTAGGTAAAAATAAAATAAAATATATGTTAAAGGAATTTTTCCATAATAAAAAGTCATTAGAAAAAAATCCAAAGAAAAATTGGTATAAAGAGAGAGACCTGTTTGAAAACATGGTAATGGCCATGGAGATGTCTGAGTAAGTCAGAGGCCTGCTGCCAAGCCTGGTAAACCAAGTCTTATCCCTGAAAGCTACAGAGTAGAAGGTGAGAGCCATTTCCTACAGTTGTCCTCTGAGCTCTATGTGTACATCATGGCACTCAAGCGCCCTGGTACACACACACACACACACACACACACACACACACACACACACACACACACACACAAATACATAAATAGATAAATAAACGCAATTTTAAAATTATTTTGAGATAGGGTCTCACAATGTAGTCCTGGCTATCCTGAAACTCACCATATAGACCAGACTGGTCTTGAACTTAAAGAGATGTGCCTGCTTCTGCCTCCCAAGTGTAGGGATTAAAGGTAGGTTCTAACCACAACAGCAGCATTGGAGGAGGCAGAGACATGTGAGCTCTGAGTTTGAGGCCAGCATCTATATGAATTTCAGAACCTCCAGGGCTATGTAGGAGACTTTGTCCCAAGAAACAAAAAGCAAAATTATCCCCCCCCCCATAAGACTGGAAAGAAATAAGCATTTTAAAAAGTTAACTAATCACATAAAAGAGAAAAAGAAGCTTCATGTGGTAGCTCATGGTTTAATAGTCCATACGCCTAGCACTTAGGAAGTGGAGGCAGGAGGGTTAGGAATTCAGTGTCATCTCAATTACATAAGGAGAACTGGTCCCACGTACAGAACCTCCAGAGCTCCCACGAGAGAGGCTCACTGTAAAAAAGCAAGACATGCATCCCCTTGCTGCCTGACTTCCCTTCCGTTGTACCCCGTGATATCCCTTTGCCACATTCTGCCATCATGATGCCACCCACCATGAAGTAACACATCCAAGGTGGTGGTCATCAAGAGACAAGCTGTTTTCATGTTTACCCTTCAAGACTGTGAGCTACATAAAGTTACCCAGCTTGGGTATTTCAGACTGATAACATGCTCTAGGAAGAACTACTTCACACCCAACATACAGGAAACCGTGGACACTGAATCCAAAACTTCTGTTTAACTGGGAAGTTTTTAATATGACGTATGTATCTTTCTAGTAGAAATGCATCTCTAACTTAATGACAAAGTAAGAAAGCATAAATTACTTTGAAAATGTCGACTGCTGATAGCTCAGGATGTAGAAGACAGCAGTAGTTTTTCCTGGAAATCATTAACTACTTAATTCCTAAGCCTATGACTCCCTGACTCACATCCTCACAAGCTGACAATCACACCCGTGGTATGCAATTATACTCTAGAAGTTATAGAAGTGCAGTATGTCTGAGACAGTATAGGGTCTCTTGGTCAACTTTTGTGCTTTCCTTAGTCAGAAATATTAAATAAAGCATAGATTTCCTACATCTAAGATCTATCATTTATAACTTAAGCTGAAGAAAGCAATGCTGAAGAGAAACTATGATATACCCCCAAGAAACAATAACAAGTTAGGAAAACCCTCCTTTTGAGGTCTGAATGAAAAAATATCTCCCAAGGGCTCAGGCATTTGAAAACTTGGTCCCCAGTTGGTTGTTCTGTTGGGGGAGGCTACAGAACCTTTAGGAGGAGCAGTCTTGAAGGCAGTACATCAGTGGGGCATGGGCTTTGAAGGTTTATAGCCTCACCCTGCTTCCTGCTGGCTCTTTGCTTTCTGTTTGTGACAGAGATATGATCTCTCAGCTTCCTGCTCCTGCTACGTGTTGCTCCTCCATTATGGGCTCTTCCTCTGGAAATATGAGCCAAGACAAGCTCTTCCTTCTACAGGTAGCTTTTAGTCATGGTGTTTCACCACAGCAACAGACGAGGAATTGACCCACCCACTGTATCCCTGTACACCCAGGACATTCCTTCTGACTCTCCCTCTAAGCAGGAGGCCTCTTTTCCAAGGGGGTGCTAAAATACACACAATTATACAGTACTGGTCTTGCGCACAAACCCACCATAGGATAACTGTTCCCAGAACCTAAACACGGAGGCTCATCAGACTGTGATCACTAAGGCATTTCTTCACAATTTAGAAATGAAACTTTGGTATAAATCAAGCCTCTGTCAACATACAAATCCTGACAAAACCAGGCTGTCTTGGAAGGGAAGAGAGCTCATGGCAGCTCTGCCTTGGCAGACTGAGAGCCCCTGCTTCACTTTAGAATCAGAGTCGTCAGTTTCAAACATACCAAGATGCTACGAGGAGACAGAGCAGGAAACATACCAAGATGCTACAAGGAGATGGAGCAGGAGGCACTGCAGCTGTCGCTCCAGCTGGACATCTACCAGGCTACTCTTAGTTGGCAGAACGCACCAAAGCCCATGAGAGTGGGAAAGAGCAGACCTGTGACTTAAGGTAGGATGGAGGGGGTTAGGCACTAGCAAATACTGTTCAGAGGATTTCTACCGAGTGACCAGAGTCTAAGCTGTTTGCCAAGAATGCGATTATCATTGACTAAGAGCTCTTATTCCACACAGCCATGGTCCCCTCAAGCTAAAGAGAGGTAGCTCTGTTATGGAGTCCGTGGAATATAAACCTGGGCCCTGGCAGCCTTAACAAGCTGTGTTCAGCCACTCGCCCTCACTATGCCAATTATAGAGACAAGTTATACTAATAAGCAGAGAAAGGAAATTCATTTGACGCCATCATATTTGGAAGAGGAAGAAACAAAGAGGTACTTATTAATAAGTCCATCCTCCAGGAACTGCAGGCCTTTTGGGTTTATAGAGGGTAAATGGTATGTATGCTTACATCAGTGGCTCTGGCCAAGACATTGCCTTGGCTCCTGGTCTAACCTGAAGGTGGTCTGACAAGATGTCAGACTATGAAATCTCTTCCTGGAAGACAAGCTCCTCCTCTGGCTAGTACCAAGTCTTCAGGATTCCCTTTCCCCCAGCATGAGACGAGAGAGAGAGAGAGAGAGAGAGAGAGAGAGAGAGAGAGAGAGCACCACACGAGTCTCTATTTAGAACTTGCTCCTTCCAGCCAAGATGGTTAGAGCTTTACTCAGTACCCAGCATTACAACTGCAGATCTATACAGAAGACATACTGGTTCCAGATGAGTAACATAGCTTTCAAAAATAGTTTACTTAGGGCTGATTAGATGGTTCAGCAGGTAAAGACACTTGTCACTAAGCCACATGACCTAATTTTGATCCCCAGGACCCACGTGATGGAAGGTGAAAACCGACTCTCACAAGTCCTCAGAAATTCACATGCCTACCCCTCAAATGAAGAACTGTAGTTCAAAAATATTTTAGTCTGGCAGTAGTGGTGCACATCTTTAATCCCAGCACTCAGGGATGCAGAGGCAGGCAGATCTCTGTGATTTTGAGACCAGCCTGGTCTATAGAACAAGCTCCAAGATGACCAGGGCTACACAGAAAAACTGTTCAAAAAATGTTTTTTTCCCAATTTCACTAATCCACAGTACAGAGTAGGTATGTTAGATCTGCCCGTGGGGAACTTGACTTATAAGAATACAAACCCCAGAACACAGTGGCCTTTCTATTTGACTAACAGACAGGAAAGGTGGGAGGAACACATTACAGGACAACAAAGATCCTTACTTGAAAGAAATGCAGCCAGGCTGGGGATGTAGCTGATGGCTGAAGTGCTTGACACACAAAGCTCTGGGTTCTACCACAGTACCTTGTTAGGGAGCCGTGGGACATGTGTCTAATTCTAGCAGTGGTGAGGGTGGGAAGACCAGGGGTTCAAGGTCATCCTTAGCTTCAGAGTGAGTTCCAGGCCAGTCTGGGCCACATGAGACCATCTCTCTAAATGAATAAATGCACAATGCACTTGTTTAGAGAAATCAAAGAAAAGCAGCACTCCTCAGAGCAAAGGTGCTCTGCACTGACACGTGTGCACAAGTGTTTACTGCCAATAATAAACAAGGTAGAAAACACCAAAATATCTATTAGGTGATGAGTAACTGAACAAGATGTGAAACATCTGGTGCAGTGGGATATTATTTTCCCAGTGAAAGAAATGAGGTACATCTGACATGGATAAACCTTCAAAAAAAAAAAAAAAAAACTAAGTGAACCAAAACTAACATGAAGTCATAAATAATTCCATTTTAATAAAATACAGAAGTCAATCATTTATTTAGATTAAAAAGTGTTATGAATGGCTGTAATAGTGATGCCAGCACATGAGGAGGCTGAGGCAGAAGGACCCCAAGTTTGAGATGTGTTGAACTACACAATCAAAAAATACTGAATTGAAGCCCTTTAGTGGTTGTTTAGAAGTAATGGGAGAAGCTGGGCATGGTGGCTCACGCCTTTAATCCCAGCACGCGGGAGGCAGAGGCAGGCGGATTTCTGAGTACAAGGCCAGCCTGGTCTACAAAGTGAGTTCTTTCAGGACAGCCAGGGCTATACAGAGAAACCCTGTCTCGAAAAATTAACAATAAATAAATAAATAAATAAATAAATAAATAAATAAATAAAAATAGAAGTAATGGGAGAAATAGGAGAGTGGCAGCACAAAGAGATATACTTTGATTCTGAAGTGATGAAAAATATCCTACAATTGGCTGTAGTAATGGGTACACATACTTATGGACATCGGTGGCTAAGAGCACTGGCTGCTCTTCCAAAGGACCTGGGTTTGATTCCTAGCTGGGTTTGATTCCTAGCATCCACATGCAAGTTCATAATTGTAACTCCAGTCCCAAGGGAGACAATCAGATGACTTCTCTTGTCCTTTGTAGAGACTACATACCTGTGGTGTACATACATGCCTGCAGGTTTACCCACATACATAAAATAAATAACAACAATGTAAACTATGCTGAATAGTAAACATTAAACAAATTATACCTGGGCAGTGGTGGCCCACGCCTTTAATCCCAGCACTTGGGAGGCAGAGGCAGGCAGATCTCTGAGTTTAAGGCCAACCTGGTCTACAGAGTGAGTTCTAGGACAGTCAGGGCTACATAGATAAACCCTGTGTCAAAAAAAAAATCAAACAAAGAAAAATGAACACATTATGAAGTATATAATTGTATTTCCATAATTCTTCAAAAATAAGAACTAACAAGGTTTCTACAAATTTAAATAATAATAAGCTATGCAGAAAAATTGATAATAAAGACATGGGAAAATATATTTTGTTGAAAAAAAACTCAAAATCTCATTTTCTGGGGTTGGAGAGATGGCTAAACAGTTAAAGAATGCTTACTGCTTTTGCAGAGTAACCTAGGGCTTTGGCTTGGTTCTCAACACCCACATAGCCATCTATAATTCTAGTTCCAGTGTATCTGACATACGCTGACCACCATGCATTTTTTATTATATACAGAACATATAAACACAGGCAGGCAAACATACATACCACTAGATGAATAGGTCTTTTGAAAAAGTCACATTTTTTGCACTAAGGAAGAATTTAACACTATGATTTCTTTCTTTTTTATTTGTTCTTTTTTTGGGAAAGATTTGTTTGTTTGTTTGTTTGTTTGTTTGTTTATTTATTTATTTATTTATTTATTTATTTAATGTGTGTACACTGTAGTTGTCTTTAGAACACTCCAGAAGAGGGCATCAGATTTTTGTTACAGATGGTTGTGAGCCACCATGTGGTTGCTGGTATTTGAACTCCGGACCTTTGGAAGAGCAGTCGGTGCTCTTAACCGCTGAGCCATCTCACCAGCCCTTGTTCTTATTTTTATTAGATATTTTCTTTATTTACATTTCAAATGTTATCCCCTTTCCTGGTTTCCCCTCCGAAACTACCCCTCTTCCCTCCCCACTCTCCCTGCTCAACAACCCATTCACTCTGTTTCCTGGCCCTGGCACCCCCTGGGCATATAGCCTTCATACGACCAAGGGACTCTCCTCCCTTTGATGACCGACTAGGCCATCCTCTGCTACATATGCAGCTGGAGCCATGAGTCCCACCATGTGCACTCTTTGGTTAACACTATGATTTCAATATGATAAGTTGCAAAAGATGATCCATGAGTCAGGAAAGCAGAAGCCACATTGATTATTTCACTGTTGTGTTCCATGTGGTGCTGGGGATGGAACCCAGAGCCTCACTCGAGCTGGGTAAACTCTGTCATTGAGCTAAATCTCCAGACCATTTAGGCTTTTTTTTTTTTAAATTATTTGAAACTAGGTCTTTCATATGTAACTCAGGCTAGCCTTGAACCTGTGATCTTCCTGTCTCAGTTTCTTTTTTTTTTTTTTTTTTTTTTTTAAAGATTTATTTATTGGTTATATGTAAGTACACTGTAGCTGTCTTCAGACACTCCAGAAGAGGGAGTCAGATCTCGTTACAGATGGTTGTGAGCCACCATGTGGTTGCTGGGATTTGAACTCCGGACCTTCAGAAGAGCAGTCGGGTGCTCTTACCCACTGAGCCATCTCACCAGCCCCCTGTCTCAGTTTCTAAGGAATCTGGGATTACAGGCATGTATCACAATGCCCAGCTACAGTCTAATTTTTTTTTTGTTGTTTGTTTGTTTTTGAGACAGGGTTTCTCTGTGTAGCCCTGGCTGTCCTGGAACTTACTCTGTAGACCAGGCTGGCCAGAAATCCCCCTGCCTCTGCTTCCCGCGTGCTGGGATTAAAGGCGTGCGCTATCACTGCCCGGCAGACTTAAACACAAGGAATTAGTTACACAGGCATCCAAAAAATGACAAAACAAAATGGGCCAATGAAGTAAATCAGAGTTAATAAATGCAGTAAATATTTACTCTCCTGGGGAAGCAAAGGAATGAAGGTGAAACAAAATGAGATAGATATAATCTGAATTGAGAAACTAAGAGGACAAATCCCATGTAGTGGGCACACGGATTCCCAAGGAAATGGGTGGCCTGGATAGTGCTGTAGCACAGGAGCTCCCAGAAATAACCCTGGGCCTGAGGTACTGCCTAGCCTCTGCTTAGAGACCAAGGAAGTAGTATGAGCTAACTCTAGGAGTGTGCAAAGAGGCTGAAAACAGGAAGCAACTGCCGCAGTTGGGTGGACAGAGTTCCATGCAATCAAGAAGCAGCAAGAGGCTTCTCTTTCCTTCTGGCATCCAGTGTCTCTTCAGCTATCCGCAGAGCTAGTTCAATGGTAAAGACTGCACAACCATAGCTTTAACAGCATAAGCTGAAAAATGAGAGACCAACCATCAGTAGAACTGACTTGATTGCAGCCTCAGAGTGAGATAAGAAGATGGAACTGCAGGGCTGGGGCAGCCTGGAAACCAAAGCATCCTGCAGGTGCAATTACTCACCGCTGGAAGGCTTGGCAATGCATACTTAGTAATTCACAAGCTGAAAGAATGGGAAAGGCTTGATTTAATCAGCAAACTCAGAGGAATGGCCCAGTTAGCAACAGAATGACCTATGCAGAGGACAAAGCTGTTCCCACCAACTGGCTTGTGCCCTGGGTGGTGGTGCTAATCTCTGACCTCAGAATTCCAAAGGTGGAGGCAGGAGGTTAGGAAATGTAAGGCAAGCCTGGTCTACAAGTTGAGTTCAAGGCCAGCCTTAGCTACAAGAGATCCTGCCCACAAGCAAACAAACACTTTCTGTGAAGATAAGACGTGTTGTTGGGATGGGTGTCAAGGCAGGGTTTCTATGTAGCCACGGCTTCCTGGAACTCACTCTGAAGACCAGACTGCTCTCAGACTCAGAGATCTGCTTGCCTCTGCCTCCTGAGTGCTGGGACTAGAGGTGCGTGCCTCCACTGCCTGGCTAATTTTTGGACATCTTTTTTTTTTTTTTTTTTTTTTTTTAGATTTATTTATTTATTTATTATATGTAAAGCACACTGTAGCTGTCTTCAGACGCACCAGAAGAGGGCATCGGATCTCATTACAGATGGTTGTGAGCCACCATGTGGTTGCTGGGATTTGAACTTCCGACCTTCGGAAGAGCAGTCGGGTGCTCTTACCCACTGAGCCATCTCGCCAGCCCCCTTTGGACATCTTTATAAAGGACTTGTACTATTACTATTATTTTAAATTTTAATTTTATGTGATTGGGTGCCTTGTTTGTGGGTATGTCTATGCAGCATGTCTGGTAGGTGTCTTGCTTGCATGCTGGGTGCCTGACCTAGAAATGGAGTTGCATAGGTTATCTATCTATCTATCTATCTATCTATCTATCTATCTATCTATCTATCTATCTTAGACTGGGTTTCTCTGTGTAGCCCTGGCTGTCCGGATCTCACTCTGTAGATTAGGCAGGCCTCAAATTCAGAGATCCACCTGTCTCTGCCTCTCAAGTGCTGAGATTAAAGATGTGTGTAACTCAGCACTCAGGAGGCAGAGGCAGGCAGATTTCTGAGTTCGAGGCCAGCCTGGTCTACAGAGTGAGATCCGGACAGCCGAGGCTACACAGAGAAACCCTGTCTCAAAACAAAACAAACAAACAAACAAACAAAAAGATGTGTGCAACTATTGCCCAGTGAGTTGCAGGTTTTGAGCCATCATGTGGGTGATGGGACTCAAACTGAGGTCCTCTGAAAAAGCAGCAAGTGTTTTTAACTTCTAGGTCATTTCTCCATTTCTGACTTGTATTATTTTTATAAAGATAACAAAGTTACAAAATGAATTTACAAGAAGCTTTACAAACAGTCCTGGGGGAAAGGGCCACTTGCATAGGGAATATTAAGATGAAATTATGCTCTAGGATGCAATCTGCCTAAATTGCTGCTTCTCAATTATAACTGCACATTTTAACCACTGAGGAGCTTTTAAAAAATACCAATGTCTAGGCTCCAGCCCAGACCCATTAAGCCACAATCTCAGGGGTAGGACTTGGGAATTGGTGTGTGCTAAATGCTCCCCGAGTGATTGGGATGTACAACTCTGGTCAAGAACCACTTGAGATAACAGGTCACATGGATACGTCCCAAGATGACTGTCCTGGCTACAGAAAAGAGTCTCATGACCAGAGCTAGTTACTAGGGAAGAAGGAAGAACCACATGAGATGGGCGACAGCAGCCTGACCCCAGCCTGGCTTCTCTTGTCATAAAGTGCCTGACAGCAGGAACCAAGAAGGCGACCAAGAAGACCATGTGTGTTCTTGTTTACAACCTCTGTGTGTGTGTGTGTGTGTGTGTGTGTGTGTGTGTGTGTGTGTGAGAGAGAGAGAGAGAGAGAGAGAGAGATTGGCTTTCTGAGTTGGCATCTCATTGTATGTTGCTGATTCAAAATGGATAAGGCACACCCATTACAGGAGCAATTTCCAGTAAGCATGATGAACTATTGTGATTAGCTTACTAATGCTTCTCAAACATTACTTTGTATAGGCATTGCTTGAGAATCTTTTTAAAATGCAGATCCTGATTCAGTAGGTTTGGCCATGGGCCAATTTTGGCATGTCTAACAAGCTCCCAGGTGATTAGAGTGGCTGGTTGAGGTGTCAATTACAATGTCCATCTTAACTGCCAAGCACACAAGATATTTATATTAGCTGAGGAATACATTCTTTCCTTGTAGGTAACTCTAAAGAGAAGCCAATTATAATCACGAGGGCTTAATGAGCAGAGGAGATCGCAAAGCGTATGTGAAGGCACAAAAGCAAGGAGCTGCTCACTGAGCAGTGAGATGGGTGGGACAAGGCAGTCAGATCACTAAAAGGTGGGCCCTTACTGTTCTTCAGAACACAAAGCCATAAGGGATAGTCTATGAGAAAGAACTCTTCTAGGTCCAATTAGTGTGGGAAACATTACATTCTATGTCTCTCACTAGGGTATTTACAATGGCTACTTTAGTTTTCAAGATGCTAAGAAGTTTTCTTGCAATAATGAAGCCTTTCCTTAAATAGATAATAACTGATAGGTCAGGCAGGGTATGTCAAAATAAAAACCAGGGGTTGCTCTTCCAAAAATCATTCAGACTTTCTAGATGGTGACAAGAACATTAAACCAACTGCAGAGCCTTTCTAGGTGAGACCTTGTACAATGCCCAACACCAGGCCTGCTCTGAGGACGCTGAGAGGAGTAAAGGGGGCACTGGATAGAAGGTGTTTATACATTATAAACACCAGACAGACACATGGGCTTTGGTGAAGATTCTTGGCTGCAGTAGAAACTTGTTGGATCTAACTGCAACAAGACAGTCAAGAAGAAGTAGTAGTTGTGGTCACTGTAATTCATGATAAAGTTTTTTCCAGGCTAGTTTTGTTGTTGTTGTTGTTTTCCCCGAGACAGGGTTTCTCTATGTAGCCCTGGCTGTCCTGGAACTCACTTTATAGACCAGGCTGGTCTCGAACTCAGAAATCTGCCTGCCTCTGCCTCCTGAGTGCTGGGATTAAAGGCGTGCGCCAGCACTGCCAGGCGTCCAGGTAAGTTTTCCATACAGGCAAGTACCTAGGCAGTCAGCAGTCACCTATGCACGTGGAAGAGAAAGCTCCACATGGAAAAGAAACAGTGTTACAACATTCTCAGCTCTACTAAAGAGGTTCTCTACATCCAGAGGCAAGGCCAGCTCATAGAGACTGTCTAGTGGGGGGAGTGCCTCTTTACCCCAATTCCATTCTCTAAAGAAGAGGCTCTGATGGTTCCATTTAGTTTTACCTAGACTAAACAAGTCTATATAATGACTGTAGCTAGAGGCTCAGTGAATTCAATAATCCAGCTTGGAGACCCTGAGTCCTCTGAAATTGGTAATTTGGAATGCACAAGGATGTGCAAGCAAAACATATACATCCCATAACTGCTTAACTTGAGGGACAGTTTTTTTTCTTCCTTTTTGGACAGGGTATCATAGTCTCAGTTAAGGTTTTACTGCTGTGAACAGATACCATTACCAAGACAACTCTTATAAGGACATTTAGTTGGGACTGGCTGATAGGTTCAGAGGTTCAGTCCATTATCAAGGCAGGAACATGGCAGCATCCAGGCAGGCTGAGAGTTCTACATCTTCATTTGAAGGCTGCTGGCAGAATACTGACTTTCACGCAGCTAGGATGAGGGTCTTAAAGCCCACAACCACAGTGACATACCTATTCCAACAGGACCATACCTTAGAATAGTGCCACTCCCTGGGCAGAACATATACAAACCATCACACATATCCAGTCCCAGTTGCCCCAGTGAGACCTCTCTGCTTCTGTTTCCTAAATGCCAAGATTACAGATGTAGCCAACATGCATGGTCTGGGAGACATTTCTTAATGGAATAACTATTAATACCCAAAAGAAAGGAGAGGAGAGGAGAGGAGAGGAGAGGAGAGGAGAGGAGAAGAGAGGAGAGGAGAGAGCAAGCAAGAGTACTTGGGAACTGCTCCTGGAACACACATTGAGCTGGGATGCTTGAAGGACAGGTCTGAGTACCATGAGTTGAGTTGAGCTTGTATGATAGATGGCAGCAAGAAGAACTTACTACACAGACTGAGACCAGTGAAGGGAAGGCTGGTTGAGCCAGCTACCTATTCAAGTGAGGTCTGTATAGTGGAGGGATAGAGAAAGGAGACGCCTGCAGAAGTATTTGGGAAGTTAAAAATCCGCGAGGCTTGTCGATTTATCTATGAGGGGAGTGGGGGAAAGAGGAAAATAGTAAAAATGATTCAGAATAGTCATTTAGGAATGAATCAGTGGTGAAATTGCTAATTGTGGAGACAAAGTAAGGGTTGGGGATAGGGCACAGATATGACGGGTTCTTAGTATGTTTGGTGACAAGAATGATATTCAAATGGAAGCCTGAAACTTGGGCAGGAGGTAGAGACGTGATATGCCTGGGAGATGCAGAAGCATCTATCTCTACATGTTTATGGGTTGGAATTTAAAAACCCAGTACAACAATGTTGCAATGTTGGGAAGTGGTAGCCTAATAACAGGGGGATTGAGGATCTGGGGGGAGATGGCTCATTCGGTAATAATGTTTACTGAGCAAGCACAAAGATGGTTTGAGTTCCAGAACCTGTTTATAAAACAGGGAATTGTGGCAACTATAGGTAATCACAATGCCTGGCAGACAGAGACAAAAGGATTCCTGGGACTCACTGGCCGGCCAGCCCAGTAAAATCTCAGTGAGAGTGTCAACCTCATCCCTCCACGTGCCATGCACACACATGTGCACCTGTACACACACAAACATGCATATTGATATTTAAAAAGAGGTGGGATTAAGTCAAAGGGCTCTCCTGCATAAATTAGTATCACTATCTAGGGAGTATATGTTATTTTGAGTAGATTATTATAAAAGCAAGCTCAAGCCCTCCCCTCCTGGTCTTTTGTCCTTTTGAGTTTTATCATGGGATTGATTACACAGCCCCAAGGATCTTTCCACTACTTTTAGCATTGGACTTCCTAGTCTTCAGACGCTTGGGAAGTAAATTTATTTTCTTTATTAATGACCTGATTTAGTATTCTGTCAAAGCGATACAACAGTAAGATTTTTATTTATTTATTTATTTATTTATTTTGGTTTTGGTTTTTTGAGACAGGGTTTCTCTGTATAGCCCTGGCTGTCCTGGAACTCACTTTGTAGACCAGGCTGGCCTTGAACTCAGAAATCCGACTGCCTCTGACTCCCAAGTGCTGGGATTAAAGGCGTGCGCCACCACGCCCGGCAAGATAAATTTTAAATCAGTCTGTCTTTATAATGATGAAAACCCAAAGAGCTGTGTTTAACAGGCACTAGGATACATCACATGAACAAAGCACATACAGTCCTTAGCCTGGTAGAGCTCACAGATGCCTAGGGAAGACACTGAGTTAATTAAAAGGCCCTGGATTGTCAAAACCAGGAGGTAAGCCATTAATTAGGAAGTTGTCCCATGAGGGCCTAAACTCTCCAAGAGAGGTGTGATAGAAAGTGGTCCCAACGACTGCGACCAAATCTTTGGAGCCATTGTTGTTCCCTGCAGATTTCAAGGAAGGGCAAGACAATTCTGTAACTGGTAATAAGAAAACATTCAGTCTGATACATAGCCAAGGTAGTTTCTTTTGTGCTTACCCAGTACCCCTGGCTCATCAATTGCAGGAAGTCAGTAACACTTGCCTACTGTAGACGATAACAAGGTGCATTTTTTTTTTATCCCTAAACCTCCAACATTTGAGTGGAAAAGGGGAGATAAACGTTGAGCGGTAGGGCTGTATTAAGGTCTACAACTCCTGTAGGTGCCAGCATACCGGAAGTAGGGGGAAAGAGACTTCAATTTTGGGGTGCATGGGCAGCAGTGCTTACACACAGGCAGTTTAGGGAGAACAATGAGATATCCGGGAGGAAGCGGTGGATGAATAAATTCAGTCTCACACAGAAAGTCGGGGGTTTGCAGCACCACACGAGGCGCGTGACCAGCCCCGGGAGCAGAGCGCCAGAGGTCCGGCGTGCAGGCCAGCCCTGATCCCAGAAGGTAAAGGCCGGGAAGTGCACGCCCGATGGCGGCCTCACCCGCGAGGAGAGCGCCGCGCCAGTGCGCACGCGCGGAGCCCCGGCCGGCCCCCTGCGCCCGGCGCGCGGGAGAAGTACGCACTTCACTGCGAGGCGTCGCGGCTGGGTGAGTGCTCCCCCCTTTCTCCCGCAGTGCTTTGCGCGCGGCCGGTGGGCGGGGGAGGGAGGGGAGGGGAGGCGGCGGCGGCAGCCATGTTGTTGTGAGTCTCTGTGCCTCACCCTCGGTACTTCGGTGGTTCGGAGGAGGAGGGGGAGGAGAAGAAGGAGGTGGGGTGGGGGGGAGGGAGGTAGGAGGAGGAGAAAGAAGACGTCGCCGCCACCGGAGGCGGAGGGGGAGGACGGACGGCCGAGAGCGTCGCCGCCGGTGCCCAACGGTCGGTGTCCCCCGGCTGAGGCAGCGCGGCCGCAGCAGCCCTGTAAGTCAGCCCGCGCTCGCTTCGTCGGGTCCGTGGGCGCCGCGGGGGCCGGCTCTGGGCTTTGTGTGGCGGCCTCCGCGGGAGCAGGCCTCGGGCGGGAACGGGTCGGGCCTGGGCGGGGATCGCGGCGGGCCGCGGCCTGGGCCCCGCTCGCACAATGCCGGGGGAGGGGAGCCGGAAGGGGGTGTGCGCCGGCGGGGGAGGGGGCGCACTCGCCGCTTTCCCGCTTCCTTCCCGCGCCCCGCGCCCTTTGCCGGCCTTAGTGACCAGATCCGTGTGGGTGCCAGGCGGCCTCCAGCCCCTCGGTGCCCACAGTCTGGAAGAAGCACGGTGAATCCAGAGAAACGTGCGAGGTGGAAGTGGGTGAAGCGGAAGGAGTGGGTTTATGAGAGCGAGGGTGGGTGGGCGGGGGTCGCTAGGTTGGGGTGCGGGGTGGTCCTCTGGCCTGCGAGTGTCCAGGAAAACCTTGGCAAACGGATGTGAATGTGAAAGAAAATCGGGACTGGGGTTCGACCTGTTCAGGTGCCTTAGAAAGGAACGTGGTGCTTTTTGTTAGGGGAACATCTCTTCGGTACCCGAAGAACGAGGAACTTGAAAGCCGAAGACCAAAACAGCGACTTCAGATATTCGAACCTTAGTTTTGCTTGTGAATACGGTCAAATTTGAGGGGAAATAAACTGTGCGGAGTTTATGGCCGAACACGTGTAAAGTTAGTGCTTCTTCCAAGAATACGGCTTTAGAAACCCTTCTTTTTCCTCGTAGCCTTTTATTCTGTAACAGCTGAACTTTTGGGGAAGGGAATGGAATTCAGACGTTTTATGTACAAAAGAAGACATGCTATGATAGTTTTTTTCAGATTTAAAGAAATCTGGAGGAAGGGGTTTTCTGTGATGATTTCAGGAGAAATGTTTTTAAATGCTTAGCAGGGTGCAGTGCCTGGAAACGATACAGTGTGTCACGAAAGCAGTTTTAAGGAGTTACCTTGGCGTGTTTGAAGCTTGTTCACCGCTTAGATTCGTGACTCCTAACCATGTGACCGGGTGAATGGAGGATGGTTTAGGGAATTCTGGCCAGGAATCCTGTTAAAAATACAAAGATGGATTATTTTTAATTGGTTAATAATAAGCCTCTGTTGCTAGTCCGATATCCTGCTGTTTATAAATGATTTACATCATGTGACCAGTCATAAGTAATTGTCTGCATGTTCTTTAACTGAAGAATGTCTTTAAAATGATTCTGGGAGAGATTAAGTTCTGTAGGGTTGTCTTTGATGTTTTGGAGCACAGCTGTTCGACATGAAAAAGTTACAATAACTTTTTTATTTCAGAAACTTGCTACAGTATTCAGGGCTTTAATTTTATTTTTCTCATTTTATCAGTCTAGCAGATTTACCTTAACTGGATTTGCCAGGAGCACTTTTAAACATTTTCAGACAATCTAAGCTGATTTAATAAAATTTCTTTGTCTTGAGTCTAAAGTTCCTTTAGGTAGTTCATATTTAGTAAGATTTTAAAGTAATTTTTTCTTTAAAATTATATTACATTTTTGTGTAACTTCTTGTCTGTGTTGGTGGCTTGTGTATGGAGGTCAGAGGACAGATTGTGAGAGTTACTTCTCTCCTCCCACCGTGTGGGTCCTGGGGATGGGACTCAGGTTGTCTGGCTGTAGGTCCTCCACCTCTACTTTGTTACCTCTACTTTGTTGCCTGCCCAAAATTTTAAAGTAACTTAGTATGGGTACAAAACCATGGATTTTCTTTCCTCTTCTTTGTAATGTTGAGATAGTTTCTCTTTTAAAAATGTATTTTTCCACATCAGAAGTACTAATCAATTTAGGCCAGGTGTGACATCCAGAACGCTGACCAAGACTGCTTGTGTGTATGTATGTGGGTGTTTGTTCTTGTATTTATCTGAAATACACTATGTAAATACTCATATCTCACAAGGCTTTGATTAACTTGTATTCATTTACAGCTTTAGGCCATTTTACTAGCAGGTTAATAAACAGTGCACTTGTAGGTGGGTAAATTGAAATTGGCTTGTGACTCAGGCGGATTTCTGAGTTCGAGGCCAGTCTTGTGTACAGAGTGAGTTCCAGAGGATGACACAGAGAAACCCTGTCTCAAAACAAAACATTTCAGTTTGAAGGAATATTTTCCTACTGCATTAAAATTCAGAACCTACTGAATTGAGAAGCAAGTTAGACGGGGAACGAACGAACGATTTTTCATGCTGGCAAAGCCACAGAGAAATACTTTAGACTTAACACAATCACTTATAGCACAAGCTGCCAACCACCATCCTCTCCAACAGAAAGAACTATCTATCCTGGTTGGTCTCATGAAGTGAGACACATTTTCTGCTGGGGGCACACTCCCAGGAAAAGAGAGGAAGGGGTCAGCATAGTACTTAATTCTCTTACAACAGGCCTAATAGACAAACAAGGAGAAAAAAAGTGCAAGCCAGACAGTTTTCATGCCTTCTTTTTTGTTGTTGTTTTTTGTTTTTGATCCCAAGTGCTGGGATCAAAGGGGCGTGCAACACTCTTGGTTAACAAGTCAGTTTTTAAATAATTACTGCTTTTGTAGTTGAAACATGGACTTAAAGATATTTTCAAACTTTTCTAGTGCTTGAAACACTGTAGAATTATTATTATTATATAGGAGGTGCATAATGCTTTTTCTTAATATTTCAAGAAATAGTAAATTTAGAGATGAGATGATGCTTTTTCTTTCCATAATTCAAGAGATTGAACTTTAAATGAGAATTTAGGATTTGCTTAGTTAGCAGCCTTCACCTTAAAGAGTAACTTTAAGTTTTCATTGACTTTTTAAATGAGTCTTTCTGACTCTTACCTTTTTTGAATCTAAAATGAAATGGTTTAAGAAATTGAAAGTGATTGACTTTATTCAAATGTGTTGACAGAAGGATGGTTTCTTTACTCCATTCTGAAAGTCTTAATCCATTCTCAAGCAACAGGTCACTTGTTTTCACTTTCTTTTCTTTTGTGGAGGGATAAAAGATTTGAGAGTACTGAGAAACATCCAGATGTGCCCACCTGATGTGCTTGTCACACTAGCTGCCAGCTACAGAAGAGTAATTTCAAATGTGAAAAAGGTGTGTTTTAATTGACTGCAAGCAGGACAGGGGGAAAAACAAACAAACAGGATTATTATCACCTACTTTCTGGCAAAGTATGTGCTTGGGCTCCCCCAAATTTGTTTCCTGGAGAGGATTTAGTGTACTTGGCTATACTTTATACTATAAGACTATATACTCAGTCAGCACTGCCTATCAGGCATGTCCAGTTCTTGGTCCATTAGCTGTATGTGGTCAAGAATAACTATGGATGCAACTCACCATAAAACCCTAAACTCACCTAAAACATTATGAAATACTTCTAAAAATTAAGTTTGTGTGGTTCTTAAGTATTTCATAGAAGACAGTGTTGTAATAATGTCAAAAGTTGGATACCCCTGGGAAGGAATAAAACTTGTAACTGCCAACAAATGTATAATGTGGTAGAACTGGAAAAGTAGGAAAGTATTGTTTTTGTATAGTCCCTTTTTTAAAAAAACAAAAGTCAAATAGGGAGTCTGACCTGGTTTTTAAGGTCAATCTTTGTGATGATTTCTGTTGTAATTGACTTGCCAAGAGTAGCAAGTTCTTTTCTTTGTGTTTGTGTTCTAGTATTCAAACATAGGACTTGAATGTGACAGAGTACATGTGTGGAGATCAGAGGATGATATTGGGTGTGAGTCCTGACCTTCTACCTTGTTGTATATGGGGTGGGGTGGGGGTTCTTGTTTGCTATTGCAAAAAATGAGCTCTTGGAGATTTAAGGGTTTCTCATGTTTTGTCTCTTACCTACCTACCTTAGGACCTGGAGATTTGGCTGTATATAGGTTTTTGGGGATCTAAACTCAGGTTCTCACTCTTTACTCACTGAGACATCACCTTATCCCTTTGGCACCATTTCCAAAAGACTTCTTAGAAATAAGTGAATCTTAACTAAGGTGCAGTTGGTTTTATTCAGACAATACAGGTAAGTGAAATATAGAGGTGGGGGAAATCTATGGATAGCTATGTAACAGTCTGTCAAAACGGGAAGAAAGAAACAATAGACTAAATTACAAAGTTTGTTAACTATCAAAAAAATTAAATATTCCAAGTGGTGGTGGTAGAGCATGCCTTTAATCCCAGCACATGGGAGGTAGAGATAGGCAAATCTGAGTTTGAGACCAATCTACTCAAGTTCCAGGACACACACAGAAACATTGTTTCTAAAAAACAAAATTAAGCACAGGTAGGAGCTATTTGAACTTCTCCATACCATTTTATCTATACTTTTTTTTGTGATAAAATGTCAGATACTTATAGTAAAATCTAAATCTTTATTCACAGCATAAAGTTTTGAAGTTAGAAAGTGGGTCTGGGTTTTTTCTACAGCTGCTTGTTTGTTTATGTATTCAGTTTGGTTTGGTTTTTTGTTTTTGTTTTGGAATAAGGAGGTGGGGTAAGGTTAGGATGTTATGTAGCTTAGGTTGGTGTGGAAACTCCTGAGAGTATGACCTTGAATTTAAAATCCTCCTGCCTCTTAACAAGTGCTGGGATTGCAGGTAAAGCTACTGTGTCTGGCTTGAACATTTTGATTGAAGTATAATTATAATAATTGATTTTTCAAAAAAAATGGAGAGAAAGGGTGCTTTAATTTCTAGATTTTTGTGTCTTCACCATCAGTAAGAGTACTCTAAATGCTTGCTAAAAATAATTGCCCTTTTAAATGAAAATTCTTAAAGTATTCATGGAATGTTAAAGAACATAGTATATTTGTTTTTGAATATGTATTTTTATTAAGGTATACTATCAAAAGCACACTTGTTTGAGGATTGTAGATTGGTCTTGAACTATACTGTCTTTAGATGCTGGTAATCAGTAATTCTTGTTCTTAAGGAATTTATAGTGTAGAGAAAGGGTTAACTTGGGTTTTTATTCAGTATGCTGTCATAAAGGTGATATTATAAAGGTGGCTGTGAACTCTGGGGTAGAAAATACAGTAGTAGTCGGGAAAAGTTTGTATAGGTATAACTGGAATGAACTACAATCCCGAGTTGGAGGGCCTTGTTTTGTCCTAGGCTGACCTTGAACTCTGAAATCTCCTTGCCTTAGTCTCCTGGGATTAAAGGCATATGTTACATTGCCTGGGCTTTTCATAGCCATTATGCCTCAAGATCTCCATGCCAAGATCCAGGTGAGGAGCTTGTGTCTCCCAGCCTCAAGATCTGGATCAAAGTTGAGTTCTCCAATTATGGATTATAGTTCAGATTAATCCATTCCATTATTAATTAGTTGACTAGATATAATCAAGTTGACAACCAGGAATAGCCATTACAATAACTGAGTCTTTTTAAAAGAGTTAGAGAAGTTAGGGTTGGTGAGACGACTCGATGAATAATGATGTTTGCCATGCAAGCCTAGTAACCTAAATATATTCCACCCCAAACCTATGTAAAGGTGGGAGGAGAGAGCTGACTCTGCCAAGTTGTTCTTTCATCTCTGCATGAGTGTTGTACTGGTGTCCTCACACACTCAGTGTCATGTATACATATATAATAATGATGATACAAAATTTAGGGACATTAATGTCAAGAGATACATGAAATGTTATTTGGCCAGAGGGATTCACATAGTGACTGGGAGAGAAGTGTCAAGATCTGAATGGAGCAACTGGAGCTCACCATAATGTGGTCATTTGATTGGGATATTTATTCATTTAGGTTTGAACAACCAAAATTTCAGTTAAGGAAGATTTAAATTATCCCGAAACTATTCTAAAATTGTTACAGAATTGCTTCCCCTGTGTTGTATTTGGATTTAGGTATATAACCTGTCCTTGAGGGACTGGGGGAAAAATATTACTGGAACTTCATTGAAGACACTGCCTGTTCTATCCCTTCTCTAAGAAATATTCTTTTAAATAGTAATGCTAGAATCAAAACAACCCTGAGATTCCACCTCATACCAATCAGCATGGCTAAGATTAAAAACTCAGGTGACAGCAGATGCTGGCGAGGATGTGGAGAAAGAGGAACACTCCTCCACTGCTGGTGGGTACAACCAGTCTGAAAGTCAATTTGGCAGTTCCTCAGAAAATTGGACATAGTATTGCTGAGGACCCAGCAATACCACTCCTAGGCATATACCCAGAAGATGCTCCAACATGTAATAAGATGCTCCACTATGTTCATAGCATCCTTATTTATAAAAGCCAGACGCTGGAAAGAACCCAGATGTTCTTCAACTGGAGGAATGGATACAGAAAATGTGGTACACAGTGGAGTACTACTCAGCTATTAAAAACAATGAATTTATGAAATTCTTAGGTGAATGGATGGAACTAGAAAATATCCTGAGTGAGGTAACCCAGTCACAAAAGAACACACATGATATGCATTCACTGATAAGTGGCTATTAGCCCAGAAGCTTGGAATACCCAAGGTACAATTCACAGACCACATGAAACTCAAGAAGAAGGAAGACCAAAGTGTGGTCTTAGAAGGGGGAACATAATACCCATGGGAGGAGATACAGAGACAAAATGGAGCAGAGACTGAAGGAATGACCATCCATAGACTGCCTCACCTGGGGATCCATCCCATATACAGTCACCAAACCCAGACACTTGTCGATACCAAGAAGTGCATACTGATAGAAGCCTGATATAGCTGTCTCCTGCGAGTGCCTGACAAATAGAGGTGGATGCTCTCAGCCAACCATTGGACTGAGCACAGGGTCCCCAATGGAGGAGCTAGAGAAAGGACCCAAAGAGCTGAAGGGGTTTGCAGCCCCATAGGAGGAATTACAATATGAACCAACAAGTACTCCCAGAGCTCCCATGGACTAAACCACCAACCAAAGAGTATGCATGGCTCCAGCTGCATATGTAGCAGAGTATGGCCTCATCAGTCATCAATGGGAGAGAGGCCCTTGGTCCTGTTTAGGCTCGATGCCCCAGTGTAGGGGAATGGCAGGACCAGGAATTAGGTGTGGGTGGGTTGTTGTTGGTGGGTGGTTGGGGTTTTCGGAGGGGAACCCAGGAAAGGGGATGACATTCAAAATGTAAATAAAGAAAATATCTAATTAAAAGGAAAAAGAAAAAGATTTTCCTAAACTTTAAATGTATATTACATTGTGATCAATTTGAATAAAAGTGCTTGTATGTCTTAAGTTAAAATTCAAAATTCTGGGGTATTGCTGCTATTGCTTAGGATCGAACAACCAGGATTCCACAAAACTTCACATATAAAAGCTCATGGTTGAATGAGGTTACCAGGAGATCAAAAGCAGGGCATGTATTATGTGTTCAGAACCTATAAATCTTAATGACAGAGGTCAGGCTGAAAGCATGAACTGTCCTGCCTTACTGTATTTCATGAGCTTGCTGATACTTAAGTGGGGTTTTTGTTTGTTTAGAATAAAAATGCAATATATAAAATCTAAAAATAATAGTAAAAGAAGTAATGTTTGGAAATAAGGTTGCCTCTGTGGAATAGGTATTATTCCCTTTTTCCCCCTGCAAAATATTATTTCATGTTATTTTCCAAATGTTAGTTTCAAGAAGTCAGTAAACAAATTGTACTGGCTGGTTTTGTGTGTCAACTTGACACAAACTAGAGTCATCACAGAGAAAGCCATTTTTGAGGAAATGCATCCATAATTGGGAAATGAGGGCATTTTCTCTATTAGTGATCAGTTGGGGAGAGCACAGCCTTTTGTGGGTGATGCATCCCTGGACTGGAGTCTCTTAAGACAGGCAGAGCAAGCCATGAGAAGCAAGCCAGTCAGTAAGCAGCACCCTCCATGGTCTCTGCATCAGCTCCTGCCTTTATGTTCCTGCCCTGACTTCCTCCAACAATGGACTATGATCTGGAAGTCAACCCTTTCCTCCCCAACTTGCTTTTTAGTCATGGTGTTTCTTCACAGCAGTACAAACCCTAAGATACAAATCTAGTCTATTACAGTCAAGTCAAAAAAGACTGAACAAAGCCATAGAAGTATATACATTAGGATAAGAAATAAGTAACTCTTTGCCAAATAACAAATTTTAGACAGAAAGCGATTCTTATACTGTATGTGGAAATATTTTCTCTCCTTAGATTGTGTGCCCACATATTTGAGCTCTTCTTCAAGAATGAAGATGGGGGAGGCAAAGAAGAGAAATTCTTACTATGGGGCTAGCTTTTATAGCTAAGGCTCTTCATACAGTTAGATGCAATACATCAAAGCACAAAACAGAATGTCAGATGATTATATGATCTTCCTTGGGCCAATAGAGAAGGTGCTTACTGTTAGCTCAGTTCAAAGCCAGTACCTAATAGCGAATACCTTCACATTCCAAATTTGACTTCTTACCTTGAGTGAGATCTTCAAACTGCTATGTTTGAACCCTTTCTGGCTCTTTAGAAGGTAACTAAAGTCAGTGTAGTAAGTGTATTCTTTATGGTAGGCAGCTGAAATTGAAATTTTACTTTCAGGGTCGTGAGCTGAGCCTTTGTAGGAACCTGTAGGCATTTCAGATGGCAAAGAACAGACCTCCTAACTACAGCCAAAGTAGGATCACGCCATTGTCTTGCCATGAGGAAAGGCATGGCTGCAGTATGAGGCAGCTTCTGTGTCACACTGCGTCTGTATTCAGGAAGCAGGGTTATATTTTGGATAAGAAAAGGTGTTCATATCTAAAAGTTTTTTAAATTTTTAAAAGTATTATGTGCTCTGTGTGTGTGTGTACAAACTTGAGCAAGTTTTCTCTATACTGTGGGTTCTGGGTGAGGAATTCTGGCATGGAATTTACAATTAAAGTAAACTTAGAATTTATTTACTAGTTTTATTATTACTAGTCTTACCATTCAATACCTGCTTTTGTTTTTTTAAATACAAATTTTATTTTGTATGATAGTCCTAGAATTTTCTGTTTAAAGAACATAGAATAAGTTTTAAGTCGTGCTGAAGAATCTTATTCACAACCCCTCTTAAAAATGTTTTTATGTATGTGGGTGTTTTGCCTATGTATATGTCTGTGCACCATGTGTGTGCCTGGTATTCAAAGAAACCAGAAGGTGTTGTTGGATCTCTTAGAACTAGAATTTCAGACAATTGTTATCTGTGATATTGGTGCTGGGAATTGAATCCAGGTCCTCTGGAAAAGCAGTCACTTAGTGCTCTTAACAGCTGAGCTATCTCTCCAGCCCTGCAGCCCTGGAGCTTGTCATCTTTAGGATATTTTGATTGTTGGTGAGAAGAAAATGATCAAGAATTCATGGTTTATTTGAATGTCTGAGGGGAAAAGAATTTCAATTCATCATTATCTAAAAAAGACTCTATTCAATTTAGATTTGTACAAACCATATATTTTACACTATTTCATAGATAACAATAAACATTTTAAAGCTTTTAACTGTTAAAAGGTGTTAATTGTTAAACGCCACAAATCATTATAAAGTTAAGACTATTTTATATAGCCTATATGGAAAAGTACATATGTTCTTTTTTTTTTTTTTTAAGTTGTCTAGGGGAAGTTACTGGGTTTTTTTCCCTTGGTATTTTTTGTGTTAACATTTGCTTAAAATGTTACCATGAGAGATTGCGAGATGTCTTAGTTGGTAGAGTACCTGGCACATAGTCATGAAAATCTTATTTTGGATTCCCAGATGGAACCCACATAAAAAGCCAGGCAAAATAATGCATATCTATAACCCCATTTTGTGTGTGTGTGTGTGTGGTGGTGGTGGGGTATGTAGAAACAGGCTGGTTGTTGAAATTCATTGTCTAACTACCTTGGCTGAATTGATAAACTCTGCTCTTGCCCTGTCTTGGAGCACAAAGATCTATCTCTTGCCTACACATGTACACATATGTATACTAACAAGTAGTTACAGCCCACACATAGACCAAAAATAGCTGTGTTGATACTGGGGTAAAGTCTTAAGGACAATGGGTGAACCACGGTGACCTAAATTAAGCATGTGCTCAGAGCTTAAAAATAGCTACTGGGTTTTAGAGATCAATGTATCTTAAATATATTGAACAAGGAACTTATTTCAAAGAATTGTAAGCCAATCATTTTTTTTATTTAATCGTTCGCTTTAGATCCTGATTGAAGCCTCCCTCTCCTCCCAGCCCCACCCTTACAAGCCCCTCCCCACTGTCCTTTCCCTTTCTCAGAGGGTAGTTACCCTCTGTTACCAACCCACTCTGGCACATCAAGTTATAGCAGGACTAAATGCATCCTCTCCCACATGGTAGCCCAGCTAGAGGAAGGGGATCCAAGCTCAGGCTACAAAGTCAGAGACAACCCTGCTACTTTTTTTTTTTTTTTCTTTTTGGTTTTTCGAGGCAGGGTTTCTCTGTATAGCATTGGCTCTCCTGGAACTCTGTAGACCAGGCTGGCCTCGAATTCAGAAATCCTCCTGCCTCAGCCTCCCCAAGTGCTGGGATCAAAGGCGTGCGCAGCAACCCTGCTCATTTTATTAGGAGACCCACATGAAGACAAACCTTCACATCTTCTATAAATGTCTAGGGGCTCTAGGTCCAGCCTGACACTGCTTTGGGTTGGTGGTTTCGTCTCTGAGTTCCCAAGGTTCCAGGTTAGTTGACTCTGTAGGTCTTTTGGTGTCCTTGACCCCTCCAGCTCACTCAATTTTATCTCTGTGATGGCTTGTATGTTTGGCCCAGGGAGTGCCACTGTTGTTGCCTTATTGGAGTAGGTGTATTAGGAAGTGTAGCCTTGTTTGAGTAAGTGTGTCACTGGGTGGCTTTAATACCCTCATCCCAGCTGTCTGGAAGTGTCTGTCTTCATAGTAGCCTTCAGATAAAGATGTAGAACTCTCAGCTTCGCTGCACCGTGTCTGCCTGAATGCTGCCATGCTCCTGCCTGATGATTATATAAATGTTGGCCTTATAAGAGTTACCTTGGTCATGGTGTCTGTTCACAGCAGTAAAACACAAACTAAGACAATCTCTTACTCTTCCCTGAGATCTGCCTGAAGTTTGGCTGTGGGTCTCTGTATCTCTATCAGCTGCTGAGTGAAGCCTTTCAGAAGACAGTTAATGCTATGTTCCTGTCTGCAAGCATAGAGCAAAGTATCATTAATAGTGTCAAGGGTTGGCTCTCTCCTATATGATGGATGGGTCTCAATTTAGGCTGGTAATTGGTTGATAATTCCTTCAATCTCTGCTCCATCTTTATCTCTGCATATCTTGAAGGCAGGCATTTTCCCGTTGACTAAGGATGTTGAATATTTAAGTGCTTCTCAGCAATTAGAGGTTCCTCTGTTGAGAATTCTGTTTAGTTCTGTACCCCATTTTTAAATTGGATTATTTGGTTTGTTGGTGTTTAATTTCTTGAGTTCTTTAGATATTTTGGATATTAGTCCTCTATCAGATGTAGGGTTGAAGATCTTTACCCATTCTGTAGGTTTCTGTTTTGTCCCATTGATGTGTCCTTTGCCTTACAGAAGCCTGGTTAGAGTTACACTAAGGTTGCTTTACTAAATTCTTTCTCGGCCCATTTAACATTACTGAATTTTTTTAAGTTAATTTTTTATTCAGCCACTTTGCTGAAGGTGTTTATCAGCTGCATGAATTCTCTGGTAGAATTTTGGGGTCACTTACATATACTATCATATCATCTGCAAATAGCAATATTTCTTCCTTTCCAGTTTGTATCCCCTTGATCTCCTTTACTTGTCTTAATCCTCTAGGTAGAACTTCAAGAACTCTATTGAATAGATATGGGGAGAGTGGGCAGCCTTGTCTCTGATTTTAGTGGAATTGCTTTAAGTTTCTATTTAATTTGATATTGGCTATTGGTTTGCTGTATATTGTTTTTATTGAGTTTAAGTATGCATCTGATCTCTTTTTTTTTTTTTTTTTTTTTTGGTTTTTCGAGACAGGGTTTCTCTGTGTGTAGCCCTGGCTGTCCTGGCACTCACTTTGTAGACCAAGCTGGCCTCGAACTCAGAAATCCACCTGCCTCTGCCTCCCGAGTGCTGGGATTAAAGGCGTGCGCCACCACGCCCGGCTTCTCTTTTTTTTTTTTTTTAAAGAATTATATTTTATGTATGAATACACTGTAGCTGTCTTCAGACACACCAGAAGAGGGCATCACATCTCATTACAGCTGGATGTGAGCCACCATGTGGAATTGAACTGGGAATTGAACTCAGGACCTATTAAAGAGCAGTCAGTGCTCTTAACAGCTGAGCTATCTATCCAGCCCTCTCTGAGACTTTTAAATCAAAGGAATGTTGGATTTTGTTAAAGGCTTTTTTTATTAGCATCTAATGGTTCTTTTCTTTCAGTTTGTTTATGTGATCAATTACCTTGATGTGTTTTCTTTTTGAATCTTCCCTGGATCCCTAGGTGAAGTCTACTTGATGATTTTTTTGATGTGTTCTTGGATTTGGTTTGTGAGTATTTTATTGAGTACTTCTGCATCAATGTCCATAAAGGAATTTGGTCTGATATTCTTTGTTGAGTCTTTGTGTGGTTTAGGAATCAGGGTGACTGACTTCCTACAATGATTTGGTTTTTTTTATATATACATACATATACATATATATATATATTATATGTATGAGTATACTATCTTCATGCTCACCAGAGGACGGCATCAGAAAGCCATTACGGATGGTTGTGAACCACCTGTGGTTGCTGGGAATTGAACTCAGGACCTTCGGAAGGACAGTCAGTGCTCTTAATCGCTGAGCCATCTCTCCAGCCCCTCCTACAATGATTTGACAATGTTACTTCTGTTTCTGTTTTGTGGAATAGTTTGAGGGGGGTGGGTATTATTGGTATTAGCTCTTCTTTGAAAGTCTAGTAGAATTCTATGCTAAAACCATCTGGCCTAAGGAGACTTTTAATGATAGCTTCTATTTCCTTAGGGGTTATATCCCTATTTAAATTGTTTACCTGATCTTGATTTAACATTACTAAGAAAATTGTCCATTTTGTTTAGATTTTTCAATTTTGTGGAGTACAGGCGTTCGAAGTAAGATATATGATTCTTTGAATTTCTTCAATGTCTTTTATGTCTCCCTTTTTGTTTAGGATTTTGTTAATTTAGATACTGTCTCTGTGCCTCTTGGTTTTGTTGATTCTTTGCATTCTCTTTGTTTCTATGAGGTTGACTATTTCCTGCTGTCTACTCTCCTTAAGTAAATAATCTTACTGAGCCTGGTGGATACCTGTATGTATACCTGTAAGCATGGCACTTTGAAAATGGAGATAGGAAGATTAGTTCATGGTCATTCTTACCTACATAGTTTGAAACCATCCTGAGTTTCATTAGGTCCCCTTTTCACAACACCACCCCATCCCCCAAGATGCGCATTGAAATGTTTGAAAGAAAAATCCTTTAAAATTGCATTAAAGAACTGTTTGGTATTTTCCTTAATATAATGGATGTTTTATTAGTACATATAGCTTTAATTTTAATAACATTTTTAGTACATGGGCTTTTGTTACTATTAAATCTTTTTTTTTTCTGTTGAACTTGGATTGTTCATAAAGCACTATTGGGTAAAAACTGTTGAATAGTTCTGCTCTGTTAATGATGCTGTTTGTATGAAGCAAATTCACAAAAGAGAAACTTTCACATCTGAGAATTGTATATTGATTTTTTTTTTAAACAAACTCATTAAGATAGGCAGTTAAAAGCCGGGCGTGGTGGCACACGCCTTTAATCCCAGCAGAGGCAGGTGGATCTCTGAGTTCGAGGCCAGCCTGGTCTACAAAGTGAGTTCCAGGACAGCCAGGGCTACACAGAGAAACCCTGTCTTGAAAAACCAAAAAAAAAAAAAAAACCAAAAACAAGATAGGCAGTTAATACTTTAGGAAGCAGCTGGGCAGTGGTGGTGCACGCCTTTAATCCCAGCACTTGGGAGGCAGAGGAAGGCAGATTTCTGAGTTTGGGGCCAGCCTGGTCTACATAGTGAGTTCCAGGACAGCCAGGGCTACACAGAGAAACCCTGTTTTGAAAAAACAAAACAAAACAAAAAATACTTTAAGAAGCACTTTGTACTGGCTGGTTTTGTGTCAATTTGACACAAGCTGGAGTTATCACAGAGAAAGGAGCTTCAGGTGAGGAAATACCTCCATGAGACCAAGCTGTAAGGCATTTTCTCAATTAGTGATCAAGGGGGGAGGGCCCCTTGTGGACTGGTGGTCTTGGGTTCTATAAGAAAGCAAACTGAGCAAGGCAGGGCAAGCAAGCCAGTAAGTAACATCCCTCCATGGCCTCAGCATCAGCTCCTGCTTCCTAAAATGCTTGACTTCCAGTCCTGACTTCTTTGGTGATGAACAGCAATGTGGAAGTGTAAACTGAATAAATCCTTTCTTCCCCAACTTGCTTCTTGGTCATGATGTTTTGTGTATGAATAGAAACCCTAATTAAGACACTTATTTCAGTTTTGTGTATCTATATATTCTAAGTCTTTTGTCTTGGATTTCTGTTATACTATATTGATAAAAAGAACTTTAGTTGAAAACCTAGGCTATATTTGCAAAAACACAAGAAAATCAAGAAGAGGGAAAAACAACGTGTGGATAGATACTTCATTCCTCCTTAGAACAGAGAACAAAATACCCATTAAAGGAGTTACAGAGACTACTCCACCCGGGGATCCATTCCATAATCAGCCAACAAACCCAGACACTATTGCATATGCCAGCAAGATTTTGCTGAAGGGACCCTGATATAGCTGTCTTGTATGAGGCTGTGCCAGTGCCCGGCAAACACAGAAGTAGATGCTCACAGTCAGCTATTGGATGGATCACAGGGCCCCCAATGGAGAAGCTAGTAAGCACCCAAGGAGCTGAAGGGGTCTGCAACCCTATAGGTGGAACAACAATATGAACTAACCAGTACTCCCAGAGCTCGTGTCTCTAGCTGCATATGTAGCAGAAGATGGCCTAGTCGGCCATCACTGGAAAGAGAGACCCATTGGTCATGCAAACTTTATATGCCTCAGTACAGGGGAATGCCAGGGCCAAGAAGTGGGAGTAGGTGAGTAGGGGAGCAGGGCGAGGGGAGGGTATAGGGAACTTTCGAGATAGCATTTGAAATGTAAATAAAGAAGATATCTAATAAAAAAAGAAAAAGAAAACCTGGGCTATTTGATACAGTTTTGAAGGATTTGCACATAAGAGAACTAGTAAGATGCTGTCCAGGTGAGCTAAAGAAAGATAAGGACAAAGATTTCTTTAAAATTAAGAGTTCAATAGTTATCAGCTTTGTTAGCATTCCATAGCAGTGCCAAATAAATGGAACAGTTTAAGGGAGAAAATATTTATTTAGCTTTAGAGGTTTTATTTCATGATGGGTTGGTTTTATGTTACTGAGCCTGTGGGGAAGCAGTAACTTCATAGTAGAGTAAGCCATTGAACTAGGAAGCTGAGCAGAATGAAGAGGGAATGCTTAGACAGGAAGTAAGTCTTTAAAAGGCACCTATGAGTTACCTACTTCTCCATTTAGAGTCCACACTCTTAATGTTCTGTTCTTATTCAGCTCCCAGTAATTGGGTCATGTCATGAATCTTATCAGTGCACTAATCTATTCATGAAGTCAGGCTTCATAATCCACTCAATTTTTTTTTTTTTTTTTTTTTTTTTTTTTTTTTCTTTTTTTTTTTTTTGGTTTTTCGAGACAGGGTTTCTCTGTGTTGCCCTGGCTGTCCTGGAACTCACTCTGTAGACCAGGCTGGCCTCGAACTCAGAAATCCGCCTGCCTCTGCCTCCCCAGTGCTGGGATTCAAGGCGTGGGCCACCACACCCGGCCCTTCTTATTTTTCGAGACAAGTCCGTCACTGAATGTGGAGCTGACTAATTTTGCACGACTAGCTGGCTGGCAGGTGCCAGGAATCCTCTTGGTTTTGCCTTCCCAGCAATTACAAGGTTGCTGGGAATCCCAATTCCTATCCTCATACTTTACTGACTCAGACATCTCCCCAGCTCCCTTGTATTTATTGCTTCATATAGCTGCAGTGTTTTTGTTTTGGGTTTTTGGAGACAGGGTTTCTCTGTGTAACAGCCCTGGCTGGAACTCACTCTGGAGACCAGGCTGGCCTGGAACTGAGATATCCTTCCAAGTTTTGGGATTAAAGGTGTGCCCTACCACCACCTGTTTTCATATAGTTTTTTAAAAAGAGATTCATGCTCTCTTTTGTATGTACACATGCATACCAGAAGGAGGGCATCACATCCCTTTTTATAGATGGTTGTGAGCCACCTTGTTGTTACTAGGAATTGAACTCAGAGCACCTGGAAGCACACCCGGTGCTCTTAACCACTGAACCTTCTCACCAGCCCCTTCAGAGAGCTTTTGGTTGTATGTATTTCATTAACCTTGATTATGGAAAATGTCAAATGTTGTAAAGAAAATAGAGTGAATTCTTGGATATCTATCCTTTGTATTCAGCATTGTATGAAATATCTATTTTACTTTTATTCTTATAATAATGAGAATGTGTAAAGCTATCTTACCAGTATCACGCCTAACAAAATTTGTTTTCACAAAGCATTTTGTATTTGGTTGTGAGAATCAAAATTCAAACACAGCTTACCCACTTTAGAATTTTCACTTTGTAGATGTATTAGTGAAATCAGTTGATGTCTACCTTACCTGCACATTCTGGATTTGTTAGTTTCTTAATGTATCTATTTTTTTTTTATTCTCAAGTTCCTGCTAAAGTTTAGGCTTGGGCTCTTTTGATTTTAGTCATGATTCTTTATAATGGGTGGCACTATTTCAAACTACATTAATTATACAGTGAGGCTTATGTCTTGTTCTGCTTTTTGGGGTGGTGAGATTTTAATTTATTTTAAAACATTTGTTTTGATGTGGGTGCATATCTGCCATGAGAGCATGTAGAGGTTGGGGCAACTTGTAGTGATTGGTTCCCTCTCTCTCATGTGGGTCCTGGAGATCTTGAACTCAGGTCTTCAGGGTTCTATTTCTGAGCCATTATGCCAGATTGATGCGGTTTTAAATTAGAAAACAACAGCAGCTTAGAAATACTGTTATTTTGATGGAAAAATATATCTTGTATCTGACAAGATTTTGATCACCTTTTTGTGGTATCCCAGTAGTTATCTGAAGTAGGCCATCCTCATTACCGTCTCAATGATCTGACTTCACAGACTATTGGCATATTGGAAGCTAGCATTAACCTCCATCGAAGTATGTTGGTTCTGTAGTATTTTTTTCCAAAATGAATGTTTCATGAGCATTATTTTGTTTTTCAAATAAAGCAATGGAAAGAATGAATGCCTTGTAATATGAAAGACTTTGTAATGACAGTTTACTGGTTTTTTTCCCAAGATGGGTTTTAGTGGAAGACATATTTCCATATGTAGAAGAATATCTTACTTTACCTCCTTGAGGTAATCTTCAAGAAGATTTAATCTTAAGGAGCTAAAACGATCTTATATAGAAATATTTGATAGGTTTTTATTCAGTGACAGTGGTGGGCTGGAATAAAATATTTAATTAGATGATTAGGGCTAATAGCATCTTTGAAGGAGATTTGTGATTTCTGATCAGTAAAATATAAGTAATGTCCCAGGTCTTCACATTTACTCCCTGTTTATTTAGCATCTTTAACTCCCATAAGTTCCTTGCAAGTAGATATAGCACACTTGTTTTGTTTCTGTATTTCAGTATATTTATATGCACTAATACTTAGTGCATCTGCACAGGTTCAGATTTTGTAGTCTGGAAGTAGAGGCTGCCATTTAGACTAGGAAACTATCTGATGTTGGAAGTCAAATAGACAAGCACATATTTCAGCAGGGTTGGTCCTGATGACATTTATGTTACCAAGTGATGGAAGGTTATCATACTCTTCCTTTATTTTTATTTTTTATGTTTTCTTTAAAGGAACCTAGAAAAACATAGGTGTGTGCACATATGTCACAACTGTGGAAGTCAGTCACTTTGGGAGACCTCTCTTCTCCTTCCACTATGTAGGTTTGAAGGATTGAACTCAGGCTACCTGGCTTGGCAGCAGAGTGTTTACCTACTGAGCCATTTTCCTGGCCCCTGGTTTTGGTGGTGAGCTAAGTGAGAACAGTAAGTAGTAACCTAGTCTGAATTCCTGATACTTTTACTTAAGTGTTGGGATTGCAGGCATTGACCATGTCTTGTGACCTTTATTTTCCTTCCCACCCCCACCCCCCTTTAGATTAGAAATCCTTTTCAAATTTTAAACTGACCCTTCTATTATCTCTGCTAGTAATTGCATTTATTGACCTTGAAAGATATTTTTTCCATTTTAGTAGTTTCATTTTGGTTATTTTTCTAGTTTCTCTGAACTGTTGAAATTTTATACTTATTATCTTTTTCTGTTGCTTTGATAAAATACTCTGACATGAGAAACTTAAGGGAGAAAAGATGTATATTTAACTCAAAGTTCTAAGTACAGTCCGCCATAGTAGGGAGCAAAGCCTCAGCTTCCCGCAGCTACTCACATGGGACTCTGCAGTCGGGGACAGATGCTAGTGCTTAACTCCTTCTCCAGTTTATGTAGCTGAGATCAGAGTCAATCCCATCTCACTTAATGCAATTCATATAATCCCCATAGGCATTCTCAGGTCCATTGTAGATTTTGTCAAGTTGACAACATTAATCAGATTTGCATACTGGAAGCATGCTTTTCCTTCATCTAGCACAGTTGATAGGTACTTTTAGCCAGGTACATCCTGTGGGTCACAAAGGGTTGATGGTTGCCTAAGACCGCCCTGCATATCAGAGTTTACATTGCAATTAATAACTAGCAAAATTACAGTTATGAAGCAGCAAGGAAAATAATTTTATGGTTAGGGGTCACAAGATGAGGTACTTAAATGTATTAAAGGGTTACAGTATTAGGAAAGTTGAGAACCATTGCTTTTAAGTTCTGTATAGCCTAATTCTGTCATGCGTTATCTTGATGTTGGTTGATTGTTCTGAACATACATCAGAAACATGGACAAGCACATTTGTGTCTTTGTGCATGCTTTTAACCACTGAGCCATCTCTCCAGCCCAGGAGACATTATTTAACAGTAAATTCACAGAGAAGGCTTCAGTGGCTGCAGTTTGCCAGGTATTACTGTTTTCCTTGATAGCTCTAGTTAAAGAGAACACAATCTATCTCATCTCATCTCTCCTTCCTTCCTTCCTTCCTTCCTTCCTTCCTTCCTTCCTTTATTTTTAGTTTTTTTCAAGACAGTGTTTCTCTGTGTAGCCCTGGCTGTCCTGGAACTCACTACCAGGATAGCCTCGTACTCAGAAATTTGCCTGCCTCTGCCTCCCAAGTGCTGGGATTAAAGGTATTCGCCACCACTCCCGGGCCAAAAACACATTCTTACAATCTTATTTATTAGTATTAACTCTCAGATGACACAGTGTAGTGTGTGTGTGTAGGTTACAGAATAGCTGTAAAGGTTAAAGAGGCAAAAATTTTTAAAGAAAGAAGCCTGAGAGGCTAATGCTGGGGACCTGCCTGATATGAATGCCAGTCTGTTAATAAGTTATATAACCTCAAGTTAGAGAAACTGCTGGCTCCTAGTTGCAGAGTCTGGATGCAAGATCAGAACTGAGCTGGAGGAATAAGGTAAAGCAAAAGGCAGGTTTGGGCCTAAATAAATGAACAGGCAGATGAATGGCAGGCCCAGACTGCTGGGCAGATAGGACGCCTTATCAATAGTTGAGAAGCCAAGCTGAAGCCCCTAAGAAAGTGGAGAGTTCTCTTTCTATGTCATCACAGTGCTAGGTCAGTCGATGTTTCTGTCTGTCTGTGTCTCTGTCTGTCTGTCTGTCTCTCTCTCTCTCTCTCTCTCTCTCACACTTAGATTAATTTTTTTTTTTGTCTATGAGTACACTGTCACTCTCTTCAGACACACCAGAAGAGGGCATCAGATCCCATCTCAGATGGTTGTGAGCCACCATGTGGTTGCTGGGAATTGAACTCACGACCTCTGGAAGAGCAGTCAGTGCTTTTAACCACTGAGCCATCTCTCCAGCCCAGGTGTCTGTCTTTATGGGCTCCAGGTGAGACAGTTATTCTCTTGCCTTGGTCTTTTGTATCTGATAAATTCTTGGTTTTGTTTTTTCTGATGTTTTAATAAGACCTTGTGTTCTTACAGTTGGATTTACCCAGATACATGTATAGGATGGTATTCTTTTTACTCCCAGACTAAATCCATTTATTTTTCTGCCATGTGGGTGGTGCTAGGCAGATGGTACCTTTCATGTGTCCACTTAGGCACATAGTACTTCATGATAGAGTCAAAATCTGCTTGTGGTGGAGCTAGGCAGTGGTGGCACACAACTTTAATTCCAGCACTTGGGAGGCAGGCAGATTCTGAGTTTCAGGACAGCCAGAGATACACAATAAAATCCTGTATTGAAAAACTGAAAGCTGCTGTGATAAAACAAGGCAAAATGTGAGAAATAAAAATGACTTTTAAATCAATACAGAGTAGCATAGGGCAGAGCACAAGCCTGATTTCAGCATTTGTCTTTATTCATTGATACTTTTTTTTTCTTTTTATATCATTTTCTAGTTTCTTCATAGGTTTAAATAGTCTGAGTTTCAGATGTTATTGATGATTGAATTCTGTTGTGGAGTATCTTGGGTTTAGTTTTCATGTAACTCAAAATCTGAGTTCCTGTAATTTTTATGGTCAGCAGCTGAAATTTGCTTAATTCTGATTAGATCCTTAATTAGACTTCTTGGAACTGGTTCTAGATCTGTAGTTCCAGGGTCATCTAAATATGTATTTTAATTTAAATGCAGAATTTATGCTCTTTCTTTCGGGGATTCTTCTCATTGTTGTGCAGTAGCTCTGGTTGCCCCATAGTGGTTTTGTTTTGTTTTGTTTTTTTGGTTTTTATTTATTTATTTATTTATTTTGTTTTTTTTTAGGCCTTATAGGAGTGGATTTGCTATAGGAGTTTCAGAGCCTGTCTTGTTTGCCCAAATATTTGTGTCTTGTTTGTCAGGAGGCAGGTGCTAGGAACTGGATTCTGGTCCTCTAACTTGGCAGTTTTGAACTGCTGAGCCATCTCATTAGTCCCTGAAAGTCTTCTACTAGCTGTCTTGAGTAATTACCTAGTAATCACTACTTTATTATTTTTCTGACTTAGTTTTCACAGCCAATCTGTGTGGCAGGTCTTCATATTAGAACATAGAGAAAAGAAATACTACTTTATTTGTCCAGAGATAAAGAATTACCAGATGTCTGAACTCTAATGTTTTACTTATATATTTGTTCTTGAAATCTGACTGAGCCAATGTGGGAATAAAGAAACTACACAGGAAAGCTGGAGTTGGGTGGACTGTGCTTACCATAGGCTGTGCTCACGCTAATGGAGGATACCTACTAGAATCCCAAAAAGTCAGCTTGTTTATTATGAACAGAGCAAGGAGGAAGGGCTAGCTAGTCTCATAGGAGATCTCTGTCAGAAGTAGTCATCCAAGAGGAGAAAACTGTGGCTAGTTTTTGTACACACAGTTTCGTAAACACTCAAACTTAGACCAGAAGAGGCTTTGCCATTCTCATAGATCTGAGGAACTGGGGCCCTTGACATGGATGGGCCCATGCTAACAGTGTACACTGGCTCAGGACTTCATCAGCTCTGTACAGCTATTTAGTGGGAATCAGGCAAGCTGAGGGAGTCCTTCCACCCTGTGGCTCATGGGCATTGAACTCAAGTTGGAGGATACTTTCATCAGCTAGGATCTCTTTGTAAGCCATATAAAGGAGTTTGAGCTTTACGAGAGTCGCATGATCAGAGTAGTTATTATAGAAAGATAACTACAATTTGGAGATTAGATTATAGAAAGGAATGATGAGGAATGTTTCAGTTTTTCAGTTAAAAGGTGGTGTTCTCAACCTGACAGCTAGAAAACAGATTTAAGCAGGTAAGATTGGTTTAACAGGACTTGATATTTGATAAATAATATGAAATGAAAATGTGTGTAAGAAAGGCAGTAAAGGAGAACAAAATGGGAACTTTGTGTGTTACAGTCAGGGAAATAAAAGGAAAGCGATAACTGGAAGTGTTGGAGAATAGAGAAATTTCCTTTGTAGATACAAATTTGGTGGGTTTGGTATCCAGCTCATCTAGACAGCTCTCACAGCATTGAAAACAGAGATTATTCATATTATGGAATGGAGAAAAAGGGTGACTTCTACAGAATAATGAGGAATACTAATAATTAAGGGATGAGATGAAAAATAGGAATCTATGATGTACCAGCTAGAAACCTAGGAAAGCAAAAATAATTATCATAGGATCAGATTAGAACAGAGAGCGGGGAGGAATTAAAGTTAGCCCTCTCAGTTTGTCAAAACCTGAAGGTTTTAGAGAAAGAATGAGTTGGGGTTTTAGGGGAGGAATAATGGATTTTTTTTTCCAGTTGAATTTCAAAGTTGTTAACTTGAGAAAGGCTTAAGCTTGCATGTTTTATTTTGTTTTGTTTTCTTTTGTTTCTTAGTTGGAGGAGGCAGAGGACCAATAACAACACATTGTCACATAAGAGAGTGGTAGGACTGGAGATGGCTCAGTGGTTAAGTGCTTTTTGGAAGGTCCTGAGTTTAGTTCCCAGTACCCACATGGTGGCTCACAACTGTCTGTCTTCTGGTGTGCAGATGTACATGCAGATAAAATACCCATATACATACATAAATAAATATAAACGTAAATAAATAAAATACACTTCAGTGGATAATTAAGATTTTCTTTTTTAAAAAAATATTTATTTACTTAATTATTTAATGTATGAGTACACTGTTGCTGTCTTCAGACACCAGAAGAGGGCATCCATTCCCATTACAGATTGTTGTGAGCCACCATATGGTTGCAGGGAATTGAACTCAGGACCTCTGGAAGAAGTCTTAACCTCTGAGCCATCTCTCCAGCCCAAGATTACTTTTAAAAAGAGAGAGGTTAACTATTATGAATGGAAGGATTGAGAAGTGCTTTCTTGAAGAAACTACAACAAACACGGTCGTTAATTCACTGTATATGAAATGTTTTCACTAAAAATGTGCTTCACCATTTAATTATCTTGCTAACTTTTTTACATTGAGGTTTATAAATAAGTGGTTAGAGTTTTTAAAAAAAATCCTAAGAAAGGCTGCGTGTGGTGGTGCACGCCTTTAATCCTAGCACTTGGGAGGCAGAGGCAGGCGAATTTCTGAGTTCGAGGACAGCCAGGGCTACACAGAGAAATCCTGTCTCGGGGATGGGGGGGCCTGGGTGGGGGATTCTAACAAAACCTTAAGTAATATAAAACAATGTTATAGAAGTGACTTGTCACACTAAAAAGAGAAATGCTTTAATGTTTGGATTCACTTTTACTTCCTTTGCTTCAAGAATGTGTAGTGGACTGTTGGCATACAGAATTATATAAACAAAACTACTTTTACAGTTTTAGGAAAGCCTGTCACAGAAACATCTGTTCTTGTCTATTTTGGAGTGTGATAATATTAGTTAATAGACGTACAACATAGTTACTACTTTAAAAAAATCCTGCTAACTTTCACTTTTTGTTCTTCACTAGGTTTGATCTGTGGATGAAATGAATCATGATTTTCAAGCTCTTGCATTAGAATCTCGGGGAATGGGAGAGGTAAGAGTTCACCAATACCAAAAACTTACGATTCACTTTAATCATTGAAATTTAGTTTTAAACTATAAATCTTGGAAATAGTTACAGCTTTCAGACCTATATTTTTTTTAATTGAAATTATGCACTTGTGTAGTCAATGATTTTTTTTTTTGGTTGCTTATTTTGTAAGTTAAACCCAGTAAGTAATTATTGGTGTGCTTATTTGTGTCTAGGTGATTTTGATTGACTTGGTTATCATATTTTGCTAGTGAATTGTGTAATTAGAATTAGCTCTGCTCAAAAGAGTACATCCTGTTCTGCCATTTTATATATGTATGCTGTTTGCTTTAGCTATGCTTGACTGTTGCTACTCTTTCTCAAAACTCTCTTTACCTGAAGATATTTGCTTAATAAACTCCTAATCTGCAAGACTCCACTGAAAACACAGTATCTAGTATCCCATAGCTGTCTGTAATAGAATTAGCCTCATCTGACTTGTCATTTAGTTCATTATAAATACTTTATGTTACTGATTAGTTTGTTTTGTATTTGTCTCCTATAAATTGCTAGCTTTTAATGCTTAGTATAATAGGTACTCTACAATTTTGAATGGATGTTATCTTTTCTATTAATCTATGGTTTTCTTTGGGTCACCCAGTTAACCATACCATTACATATTTGAAGGCATCTAAAATACTTAGTTTTCCATATTCCTAATGAATTTTAGAAAACTGATTATAAAAACTCCTGTAGACACACCTTTGTTGTGTTCTATATTACACACTCCTGTATAGACTTTGATAGTAGAAAATAACAGTAAACAGACCTAAGATGTGTAATGAATTGCTTGCTCCTGGAGATTATTTTACTTTAGTAGATTAGAGACCTTCAAGAGACTCACTCCATCCAATGCTGTGCTCTTCAGATGCAGAAAGAGAGTCCTGTCACTCCTTTGGGCCACAAGAGGGCACTCTGCAGCTAGCTAACCCTCCCTTTCTTCAGAACAGCGTTTTCCAAAGAGTTTGTCATTTTCAGAGGACTGATTTAAGGGTGAGTTAAGGTGCTTAAGCTAAGTATTGCCAAAATAAACTTGTTAGTTCAGCACATAAAGTAAAGTCTAATCTGGGCCCTAAAAATATTTTGAGCGAGGGATACTTTTTGGTTTTAAAAGAAAACCTATATTTTGTAGCATAGTGTCTTGCTCAGGCATTACTGATACTCCAGTAGACTAAATAGAGCTAAAAGGGCTGCCCCGCCCCCCCCCCCCCCATTTGTATTCTTAGAGTTTTAGAAAGTAGAGTAGCATATCTTAACAGCAGGTCTGGGAGCATTGTAGAACATGCCTGTACTTCCAGCACTTGGTGGGCCAAGGCAGAAAAGTTTTGTGCTCAAGGCCAGTTTAGGTTAAATAGGAAGACCTTATCTTCAGATACTAAAACAGTGAAAACATTTTTGAAGTGTTTCTACCTTCTGTCTGTGACAGACTTGAACTTGATTTTCATAAGAGTGAGAACCCTACATTAATCCTAGGCTTGGTTCTTTACTTCCATATACATTATGGATTTATTTACTAATTGACTTTTGTTTTGTTTTGTTTTGCTATTTGAAAAATACATTTGATAACTTAAATATACCTTTGTGGTTAAAATTGTGGTCAGAAGCAGTGGTTAAATTAGTTGTCTATGGGTTTTAGTAGAGGAGTTGGATTGAATAGTAAGCTAAATGAAATAAGCTAAAACCCATGCTAATTTATTAGTCAACATATCAGACAACCAGAGTGCTATAGGCCTAAACTTCTTGCTGTCTGGTGGATGGCTGCAGGCCAGTTTAACATGTAACCTTCATCCAGTAAAAATATTTTTTTTTTAAAAATAAGCTGGTTTTGCTATTTTTTAAAAAACAGTTTACCAGTTAATATTGTTACCTCTTAAGAGATAGCTAAGAAGCCTACTCAAATTTCTGTCTCTGGGTTCTCTCCCACAAGCCTTTCTATCTTTCCTCATCTCACAGGCAGCAGGGAACCTTCTGGGATTTCCTTCTTTGCCTGTCTCTCTCTCACCAGTCTTCTCCTCCTTTACTGACAGGTGAGGTGTTTTGTTTGTTTTATTCCAGAATTCACCCATTGGAATAAATTAAAGCAGCCTGTACTCTCTGGCTCTTTTCTCGTTTTCTAAGATTGCTTGTTTGGGATGTTTTTGTGATGTAAAACAATCCCTTTTTTTTTTTTTAATGGATTGCCCTGTTCTTTCCTTTTAAAGTTTTGCATATTGAGTCTTAACTGTTATAAATCTCTCTAATGTATGGAGAATCATTGTGTATACTTACAAGAATTGTTTTAAATGTATCGTTTTTTGTGAGCTATCATCAGGAGGTCATTTTATTTTTTAAAGTCTTATTTATTTTATGTATGTGAGTACACTCACTGTCATGTCTTCAGACACCCCAGAAGAGGGCATCAGATCCCATTACAGATGGTTGTGAGCCACCATGTGGTTGCTGGGAATTGAGCTCAGGACCTGTGGAAGAGCAGTCAGTGCTCTTAACCGCTGAGCCATCTCTCCAGCCCAGGAGGTCATTTTCTTAAGTTGTTAGTCCAAAAATAGAAACAAATCTGTATTCATAAACTCATTCTTCTCCTCAATAGCATGTTTTTGTCTGTATTGATTTCCTTTATATTGTGTGGCTTAGAACAAACAAATACAACACATAGGAAGAGGTGCTTGGCTTTATTAGTATGTATAGAGATGTAATATTTTAGTCAAGTATCCAGAGAAGCACATGCCTGTTAACTGTCATCAGTTTATTAGGGTGCATATAGCTGTCTCCTGTTTAATTTTGAAATAATAGAAGAAAAGGACCTTGCCTGAATTTTGTTGAGGAAACCAAAATTTCACTTCAGATCTTTGAGCTAATGAGTTTTATTTGGGGATTGTTCTGTTGTGATAAATAATGTTCTCCTATTTTGACACAGTATTTTAGAAAAAAATATTAAAATGGAAAGAGGACTTAGTAGTTTAAAGAGCACTGGTGCTGTTCCAAATGACTTGTGTTCAAATCCTAGTATCTATCTACATGGCAGTTTGTCTGTCTGTAATTTCTGTTCAAGGGGACCAGATACCCTCACACAGACATACATGCTGGTAAAACACCAAGGCTCATAAAATAAGAATATATAAAGCATTAAAAAAAAATCTCAAGTAGAGTCTAACCTGGTAGTAAATGCCTTTAATTCCTGTATTGTGGAGGCAGAGGCAGGTGGATCTTGGAATTTAAAGCCAGCCTGGTCTACATAGTAAGTTCCATGCTAGCTGAAACTATACAATGAAATCTGTCTTAAACAAAAAGAAACAAAATAGAGTGATGGAGTAGGGACATATTGGAGGAACTAAGGAGACTTCTGTTGTCGCAGCAGTCTCACTAGCTACACTCCAGGACAGCCAGGACTATAGAGAGACTTTGTCTTAAGACAAAACATAAAAGGAAATCAGCTATTTCAGGTAGTGTTCAGAAGATTGCAGTATATTTATAAAATCGCTGTCTATTTTTGGAGTTTAAAGATTGAAGAATTAGATAATCTTAAACTTTTTATTTACCTAGAGATAGTCTTTTTTTTTTTTCCTCAAAGATTTATTTCTTGTATATGAGTTACACTGTCACTGTCTTCAGACACACCAGAAGAGGGCATCAGATCCCATTACAGATGGTTGTGAGCTACCATGTGGTTGCTGGGAATTGAATTTAGGACCTCAGCCAGTGCTCTTAACCACTAAGCCATCTCTCTAGCTCAAGATAGTCTTAATAATGGCAATTCTTAGAAATATTGATGAATTGGAAAGTACTATCTTCTGTAGTAGTTAAATGTAAATCTGATTGTGTTTTCTTATGTAGAAAAACTTATCATATAGCTATTCTTTTTTTTTGTCCTTGGTTTTTTGAGACAAGTTTTCTCTGTGTAGCCTTGGCTGTCCTGGATGAAACTCACTCTGTAGACCAGGCTGGCCTTGAACTCAAAAATCCACCTGCTTCTGCCTCCCAAGTGCTGGGATTAAAGGCTTGTGCTGCCGCCACAACCACCACCCAGCTTCATATAACTATTCTTAAGTATTAGGTTTTCATCTCTCTGGGATACTTAAACTAAAACAAGAAAAAAGAAAGAGAATGGCTATAGCCAAAACCTTAGTAACATACAATTCTTTGAAATAAACAGTCAATAAAATGACTCTTGTACTTTGGCTATGAAAGGTTCCTAGTATTTATGGTGGCTATAAGCTAGAGGATGGATTGGATGACTCTTTTAGTGGTCTTTCATTGCAGTCTCAGTCTTGGAGCAGTAGGTTGTGTTTTCATTACAAAAAAAGAAAAATGAAGAGTAAAAATTATTACTTATCTTTTATTTACAGGATACGCTACAGATTAAGGCTAGAAAGCACCATTTTAGAGATTTAGGAAATTTCATCATGGTTTCTTTTTTGTTGCTGTTCTCTACAACTTCATTTGGGATTTTGTTTTGTTTTGTCTTTTGTGAATTTGTATTATATAAGTAGAATGATTGTATATCTTGATCTGCCCCCCCCCCCCGTAGTTGAGTTATGATGTCATCATAACATCTCTTTTCTTGGAAGTATCTGAGCTTAGATAAGCTGTATGAATTAATTTCAAGCATGTTAATTGGCTACTTTGAGATTTTTGCTTAGTTTATAGTAGAAAAGTATGGTGTTTTAAGTGTACCTCCTGAAATGCTGGGCCAGGAATTTGGTTGATTATAAGGCAGTATATATCGGGTCTTCACTGGTTTCTTCACAACAGAGAGGGCAAGCCATAAATTGTTTCTGGAGGACAAAAAATGTTTGTCAGTCACCCTGACATGGAGGATGGAAGGACAGGTTGACAAGAAACACTTAGTGTCCCAACCATGGTTTTAACTCAAAGTTTTGTGAGTTAGGGCACTAGTAGGAAAATAATAAATTTTTTATTAGATTTAAAAATTTCTGGGCTGGTGAGATGGCTCAGTGGGTAAGAGCACCCGACTGCTCTTCCAAAGGTCCAGAGTTCAAATCCCAGCAACCACATGGTGGCTCACAACCATCCCTAACGAGATCTGACTCCCTCTTCTGGAGTGTCTGAAGACAGCTACAGTGTACTTACATATAATAAATAAATAAATCTTTAAAAAAAAAAAAATTTCTTTGCCTTGTTTTCTATAACGTAAATCTTATTTATTCTATATCATATATAATCAAAGAATTTATGGAGACATCTCTGTTTCTGTCTCAATTCATTTAACCTTATGTTTTCTCACTTTTTATTTTAACTGTGTTTTTTTGACCCATTGCCTTTTCTTCTCTTTAATCCATTTTAAACTATGGGTCATGAGCTAGGAAGAACGTAAATTACTGTTTAAATTGCCACAGAAGGTGTTTTTCTATGGGGATGACTGAGTGGGTAACAGCTTACTTTGTAAGTCAGTCTGAGGACCTGAGTTCGGGTCCCCATCATCAATGTAAAAAGCCATGGCTGCCAGTACCTATCATGCCAGCCTGCCCTATCTTTGTCTCAAAGGTAAAAAGGCAGAGTCATAAAGACACATTTTGCTCTTTGCTCAAAACACACTAATGTGCATGTATTACATATAGTACACACTCACTGAAAACATATTTTTAATAATTAAAAAGCATTTCTAGAGTGTATGGAAGGTAGATCTCTAAGTAGAAGTGTTAATTTTGGCTAAAATATTTTCTGTATATCTAATAATTTATGCATAATTGCAAAAGAAATACAGCTTTGCTTATAGAAGTACTTGGTAAATTAGCATATTGAATATTCGACATGATTTTTTTCTCCCCTACATAAGCAATATACATTTTATTTTACCCTTTTTGTGGTGCTGAGGATGGAACTCAGAGCCTTATATGCTAGACAGGTGTTTTTCCACACTATGCCAATCCCTAGTTGTGCACTTTGTAGTCTAAGGCAGTGCTCTGTGAAAGCACTCGGAATATTATCTTAGAGCAGAGCAGTCTCAGTGGGGTGCTGTTATTTCTACTCTCTCAGAAGATGATGACTCACCTAGTCACTTCTGTGCCCATGATTAGTTAAAACTTTTATCTTACATTAATTAAATATATAAGATAAGATGTTCATATTCAACACTGCTTCTTGGTTTGGTAACAACAGTATCACTTAGTTTTTGTGCATTTTATTTATATTTTCCACCATTTGTAATCAATGTCTTTTGATATTCCAAGAAGTCTCTGAGATTCCCCCCCCCCCCCCCAGCTCTTTTCTGCCAGTGCCCTCTTAGATCTAACTGTCTTGGCTTTGTTGTGACTTTCCTAAACTGATGGTTTCCTTGCTCTTTAGTCTTCCCCATTCTATCAGTTGGTATTACAACTTGACTTGTTTTCCAAAACATACTGTCACTAACCTGTCTTAATTTCTGTCGCTTTAGTAAAACTTTCAGTTTCCTTAATTTGCCTTTAAGGGTTTTCATAACCTCATGGTTAGCTTTACTAGTGTTAAATGAGTTGTCTTGCATCTTCTTTGTGTAGAACATTGCATTTTCTTAAGTTTTGCTTTTGTTCATGGTTTTCTGTTTCATTTATGGTTATTGTATTTCTCACCTTGCATGCAACTCGCCCTGCCCCCTGAAAATAGACACTAAATTATCTCTCAGACTCTACATCAGGTATTATTGAGTTATATTTTACTCCATTCTGTTTAAATTCTCCGAAGATGAGATCAGCATGCCTTTAAAGGGGCAAACACAGGTAACTAGTGTGGTCAATATAGTAGTAGAAGTATGTACAGGCCTGGTTATGAGTGCTAAAATGACTTGTCATTTAATTAATAGGATACAAATGATGTCTTTATGAATGTTCACTTAAAATGCTACATGTATGTCTTGAGAAAAAGAATCTGTTCAAACAAATGTAATTTTGTTTCTGAGTGTCAGGGATAGAGAGTAACGACCGAGTAGTCCTATTGACTGATGTAGTTTTTACAGGTTACCATGTAGAATAGAGCATAATACCTTGAGGTTATTATCTCAAAAAATATTGTTAGGGTTTCTCTTTGTGTGTCTTCTGTTATTCATAGCTTTCTGATTTGGAATCAACAGATTGGTGCTATTCAAAGCTAGTAAGAGTTTTGAAAAAATACTATTTTGGAACTTTGATAAGAGATTGTTCAAAAGCAGCTTTTAGAAGTGAAGGAATTTTTTATAATTTCTTTGGGCATTTTTATTATCCTGAGCAAGAAATTTGTTAAGTCTTTTGAGAATTATATATAAAGAAAGTCATAAGGGGGTAAACTTAGTGGTTAAGAGCACTTGTTGCTCTTTGAGATGGTTCCCAGCGTCTGCATAATAGCTTATAACTCCAGTCTAAGGGGATCTGATACCCTCTTCTGACCTACTTGGGCTCTAAGCATGGATGATGTATGCATACCTATATGCGGGCACAATTCTCAACACAAAGTAAATAAATACCTTATAAAAATTGAAAAAAAGATGGGACATAACAAAACTCTGAAAATTGTATTAGAGGCCTAGAATTATTTGAGCCAGTACTTAAATGAGGAGTTACTTTGCTCAAAATTTTGCTTGGAAAATAGATTACTCAAATAATAATTAAATAATTAAATAATAATAATTAAATAATAAAAAATAGATTACTCAAAGGTATGCGAAAGCTAACATGTACATATAAGTGACGTGTTTACATTTCCTTATGTATTTTTTGTAAATTGTATAACATTATAAAACTTTGTTTTTCTTCTTTTTCCCCTTTCAAATAGCTTTTGCCTACCAAAAAGTTTTGGGAACCTGATGATTCAACAAAAGATGGACAAAAAGGCATATTTCTTGGGGATGATGAATGGAGAGAGACTGCATGGGGAACTTCTCGTAAGTCATTAGTGTTTGGGTGAGAATTATGAATAAATTCAAAATTTTTTTAATTCAGGTTTTCAAATTGAAACTTTTTTGCCTATCCTTAAACAATTTAGGGAAAAACTTTGTGATACCTTTGTTGATTATAGTGTAGATTTCTGTTTTTGTTTTTCTCAGACAGGATTTTTCTATATAGCCATGGCTGTCCCTAGAGCTGGCCTTGTAGACTGGGCTGGCCTGGAACTCAGAAATCTGCCTGCTTCTGCCTCTGCAGTGCTCATTTTAAGGGCATAGGCCACCATTGCCCAGCTTTAGTTCAGATTTTTGTAACAACTGTTAAGTCTTACGTGACAATACACTTTATTGATTAGATAGATTTAGTACAGGATTTTAATAGTTGTTTTCTTTTGTTTTTTAATTAACTCTGGTGATAAAAATTTGACAACTACTAGAGGACTCGTTAACTAGAATTTTCTGTCTTAAATTCTTTTGGGTGACAGTGACTGATTAATCTAACTGCATTTCAGTCTAGCATTGTAAAACATTAGCCACATCTAGAAATGGTATACATTGGTGATACAGATCTCCTAGAAACAGGGCAGTTGAAAATATTTTTGATTCCTATTAAGTTGCAAGGAAAGAGTAGACCCACAAAACTACTGGGGAAAGGGACCTGGCAGGCACATAATGAACTGTAACCTGTAGAAATCACATTACTTATCAATTTTAAAACATTTTGACTTATTTTATTAAAATCTGTGATGAATCAAATTTGAGGGGCATATAAATGTTTTTACAAATATTTTCTTTTTATTGCTGAGTATGATACAGTTTGTGTATGCTATACAAAGTAAACGAAATAAGAAAAATACAAATTCCTAAGCATATATTTTACAAGTAACATTTCTTTGGGGGTTGAATAAGAACAGGGATATATAGGGCACTGCTTGAGGAGGTCAGAGGACATAGTGAGATCCTGTCTCCGATAAAGAAAGAAAATTCTTGGAGCAGTGAGAAGGATAAAGGCTCTTACTGTACAAACCTAGTGACCTGCAACTCATGCAAAAGTGGAAGCAGAGAACAATCACAGTTGTCCTCTGACTGTTGTATATGCTCCATGGCACATATGCATCTACATATACATCATACACAACAATAAAGCTTCAAAGTTATTTCTCTGCTACTATGAGAGGTCTAATCATATATATTATTACTTCCTTGCAGCTAAAATGATGTAGTCTGGTTCCTTTTTTTTAAGGCATGCTTCAAACCGTGGGACTTTGGAGCATGGTAGTTTCTATAACTGAAATACTCTCACTCCTCCTTCATTGTCTCACTTTGTAAGTCTACTCCTCCTTTCTGTCTATGCCACTTAAATATCATTTCTTCTTTTGTATTCACCTTAAGGGTGGGAAGAATCAATTCCCCATGCTTTATATTCCTGTAAAATTCTGGGTTATTTTTGAGGGACTTTATCCTAGTTTTGATTATTCCTTATTAAATGTAACCCTGGGTTGGCCTGGACCTTAGTGTAGTAGAGACTGACTTTGAAATACTGATAGTCCTGCTCCCACCTCTCAAGTGCTGAGATCAGGGATGTGTGCCACTACACCCATCTTATACAATGTTAGGAACCAAACTTAGTCTTTTGCATGCTTGGCAATCACTACCAGTTGATCTACATCAACAGTCTCCATGCTCATTCTTTCTGTATATTGACTTGTTTTATGTTGACTTGACACAAGGTACAGTTATCTGAAAGGAGGGAACTTGAGTTGAGAAATACCTCCATAAGAACCAGCTGTAGGGAATTTCCTTAATTAGTGGTTGATCGGGGAGGGCCCAGCCCACTGTGGAGGATGTGATCCATGTGCTGGTTCTGTAGTGCTATGAGAAAGCAGTCTGAGCAAGCCCTGATAAGCAAGGCAGGAAGCTGCACTCTTCCATGGCTTCTCCGTTAGCTCCCACCTCCAGGTTCCTCACCTGCTTGACTTCTTGCCCTTACTGCTTTTGATGATGAACTGTCACATGGAACAGTGAGTGAAATAAACCCAAGTTGCTTTTGGTCATGATATTTCATCACAGCAATAGTAACTCTTAAGACACGTTGTCTTGTCCTGGGATTCCCCATTGAATCATTATACTATGATGGGTCACTATACACTAGTATTTAAACAGGGAGGGTGAATGATTACGGGAAGGGTAAAATGACAACTCTTTTATGGATACAAGTGGGAAACAGAAGGGTCTTAATAAGAACTAATGAAAGTACCATTTACTTGAAAATTATTATAGCAATGAAATAAGTGACTATACCCATGGTATTAAGGACTAAAACTAATTGAGATTGTTTCTGTTCACAAATGAGCCAGAGTTAACAGCCTTTTTAGTTTCTTTAAACAATTTTCAGCAATAAAAACTTGGAATACTGCCTCTAATTTGTGGATTGTATTAAAATTATGCTAGCTTTCAGATGTTGCATTTATGTTGGGTGCATAATTTTGTTCTAAAATAAAAGAAACTAGAAAGTATTTTAAAAGACTTTGATATTTGGGTTTCTCACTATGCACATAAAATTCTGAGATTTAATTGATTTTTTTTCCCCCCAAACTGATTGGTATTTAGTTAATAACAGTGCGTTCTAGGTTTGTGTGATGTATACCTGAGCTTGAGAACTGCACCTCTTGTTTTTTATTTGTTTAGTTTTTTTGTTTTGAATAGTTTTTATTCCTAAAGGTTTAAGACTTAGAAACAATTCAGCCTTCAGAGTCATTTTTCTGTGGCATTGATATATTTTGGCTTGACTCTTTTTTGCCTTTTTATCACTGAATTAAACTCATGTGAAGGTAGGAGAAGCAACTCCACAAAGTTGCCTTTTGTCTTTCTCTCTGTATTTTCAAGAAACATGCTCTTAGATCAGTGATGTGATTGAGCTGGTAAAAAATACTTGCCATAAAGCTTGACAATGTGAGTTCAATCCCCGGTGCCATGCCAATGTGAGAGGAGGGAGTGTCCACATGTGACCGTCCCCTGACTTACTCAAATGATAACCTGGTGCCATGCCAGTGTGAGAGGAGGGAGTGTCCACATGTAACTGCCCTCTGACTTATACATGATAAGAGATGTCCCAGCTATCCAGAATGAAAAGCAAGAGTATTATATAAGAATATTATATTATTATAGCAAGAATATAATAAAAGGGAATACTAGTTTTCCTGAAATTGATATGTTAATTTGTAAACTATATTTTTCTTGGCTTAAAAGTAAAACTGTATTATGTTTTTCTTCCAAACAGATCATTCAATGTCCCAGCCTATTATGGTGCAGAGAAGATCTGGACAGAGTTTTCATGGAAACAGTGAAGTAAATGCAATTCTTTCTCCACGCTCAGAAAGTGGAGGCCTTGGTGTGAGCATGGTAGAATATGTATTAAGTTCCTCTCCTGCTGATAAATTGGATTCTCGATTTAGGAAGGGAACTTTTGTAAGTATTTTAAATATAAATTTAATGTTTTCATTGTTTTGTGTGTGTGTTTAATGGTATTTTATTCTTTGAGTCCTTCCTTTTAACATAAGATCTTACTATATATTGCCTTGGTTAGCCTGGAAATCACTGTGCAGAGTCCAGGCTAGCTGAGTCAAGCCTGAGTCTCCTGTCGTGGCATTACAGATATGGGCCACTGCTTCTAGTTTAGCCATAGGACTGAAAGAAACTTTAAAGTATTTACAATTTGCTTTCTTTATTTAGTTCATAAAATTATAGAATAATCACAGGTACTTACGTTTTTATGACCGTGTTAACAAAAACCAAGTCATTTTAAAACTTTCTTTGCAAAGGTAATATTGCTTAGTCCTGATAGTACTTAATCTGTACCTAAGTCAAATTATGTAACAATAAACTACTTTAATTTGTGGTGTTACTGCTTTTCCTGTACCGCTATAGTTAAGGTTGACTTAGCCCTTCTGTTATAAATCCCTAGGTTTTTTGGCCTTTGCTAAATTAGTTCACTTAACAAGATTAAATTGTTGTTTTATTATTACATACACTACAGGGTAGTTTTAGACTACCTTTTGGTGCCTTTTTTTTTCTGTTCTATTAAGTATTGAGAATCAAACAGATTCTTTTTCCTCAGGGTACTAGAGATGCTGAAACAGATGGACCTGAGAAAGGAGATCAAAAAGGCAAGGCTTCTCCATTTGAGGAGGACCAAAACAGAGATCTTAAACAAGATGATGAGGACTCTAAAATAAATGGCAGAGGTTTGCCAAATGGAATGGATGCCGATTGCAAAGATTTTAAGTAAGATTTTTAACTTTTTCAAGAAGAAAAATATTTCTTTTAGGAGATATTCCAGTTAGTTGATGTGATTGATTTAGATGGTTTTTCCAATTTAGGGTTACTTGATTTCCTTTGTGCCTTGTGTTAATCTGGATGGATTTTTAAAAAATAGTTAATCATCATGAGTCATTGAAAAGTCTTCACAATCATATCTAAAACAGTGTGTTATGTTAGAAGATTAATGTTAGAAGCTGCTATTTTTGTCTTATGAACTAAATTAGAACTTTTTTTTTGTTGCTAATTAGTGACTTACAGGTTTAACATGATTTTTCCTCTCCCCTTGAGTTGTGCTTGCATATCTTGTAGTGGAATTTTTCTTTGTATTGCTATATTAACTACTTTTTCATCCCCTGCCATTTGGCTTTTTTCATCTTAGATATATGAAGCAAAATTAGTTTAGTAATCAGTGGTTTTCTTATACTATATGAATTGTGCTAAAACATAATTGCTTCTTCAAATATGAAATAGCTTTTTAAGCTTGAATTTCTTGAATACTTATTTTTAGTTGTCTCTAGCGATCAAATGTGTATTTGTTGTTTGGTTTGGTTTTCAGTCATTGGCTTTAGATTAAACACTGCACACTTACCTGTGTGCTAGAAAGCTGAGGCTTCAGGCTGCCGTGCAGTTCCTAGTTAGTTGTCGAGCTTCACCTCGTGATGGATAAAGGAAGGGTTACTTGGTGCTTTGTATGTTTCTGTATTTATTGCCTTCACCTAACAAAGAATAATAGTCTCTGTTAAAGAACCATTTTCATCTGTTCCTAGTGCAAAAAAGCATCCAAATCAGTAAACCTCTTTTGACAAGGAAAACAATATATTGTTCTTTATTTAGAATCCTTTCCTGATTTTTCTTTTCTGCTACTAAGTTTTAGTGAAAGTCAGGCATTTCAAACTTGGTTGATTTTTATATATTTATAATTGAAGTGTTAACACACCATTAACTATAGCAAGAAAATAGCACCACTGAAAACACAGTATGTTCTTTTGTTCTCTGCTTTTGCTGTATTGAGTTGTTTTATGTGAAAGTTTATTGCTCCCTTTTAAACATGACTATGAATATCTAATTTGTGGGTTTTGTTCCACTAGATTTTAAATATGTGTTTGAAATTACTAGTTAAATACAGTATCAGTTAGTACTTGTCATGTAAAAATGCTTAAGAAAAATTGCTGTGACCATATGATCTCTTTCAAGTTTATCATTAAAATTTGTTAGTAACACATGTCAGGAATATATACATTACTGGAATGAAGTGTAGGACTATTCCACCTTTTTTTAAGTTGGCTAAGAAGCTCTGTTTTGGTTTGTTTGTTTTTTCTTAAATGTTTCAAGTGAAAAAAACCACAAAAGGCAGGTATGCTATGGCTAAAGGAAAAACACATTTGAAATCCAATATGCAAAAACAGTGATTGACTTGGAAGTAGCATGAATGTTTTAAGTACTTAGTGGTTTTAATTAAGAATTACTTTGTCGTGGTGGCTCACGCCTTTAATCCCAGCACTCAGGAGGCAGAGGCAGGCAGATTTCTGCATTCCAGGCCAGCCTGGTCTACAAAGTGAGTTCCAGGACAGCCAGGGCTATACAGAGAAACCCTGTCTCGAAAAAACAAAAACAAACAAACAAATAAACAAACAAAAAAAGAATTACTTTGTAAACTGCTGTATGATAGCAAACTTATGCCAGTGTGGAACATCTTAAATTAGAGGCTGTTAAGTTTGATGAACAGCTGGTGTTCGACACAAGTAAAACACTCATTACTACTAAACTTAGGTACTTATATACTTTGAATGTGTTATGAATGCATAGTTTCTCAGAGCAATACACTTAAAGTAAGATTCCTATATAAAACATATATAAGAAAAGATAGACTATGTTAGGATTAAAAACAGTGTAAAAAGAATATTAGAGGGGCTCACTAGTTAAGAGTACTGGCTGCTCTTCCAGAGGTTGAGTTCAATTCCCAGCAACCACATGGTGGCTCACAACCAACCATCTATAATGAGATCTGGACCCCTTTTCTGGCCTGCAGGTATACATGCAGGCAGAATACTGCATCATCATCATCATCATCAGTAGTAGTAGTAGTAGTAGTAGTAGTAGTAGTAGTATGTCAGAAACATGAACAATGTTGATGAGAAGAGAAACCAATGCTGAAATTTTAATTCAGTATTAGTGAATTTCTTGTGAAAATTAGGGTAGTGTGGTGCAGCGGGGTTGGTATTTTGTTTATATAAAATTGTGTGTGTTCTGTATACTTTTTAAGTTTTCAAAATTTACTACATTTACCTTTAAAGAGAAACAACTTGGAACAGTAGAGATGATCTTTGGGTAGCTGTTTATTGTATAGGGCTTTCATAAAGGCTCGCTGTTTGGCTGCTACTCCCTTTCTTGCTTGCTCTTCTGTTCTTTTAGCTAAAACTACCCAGTCTTACATTTATTCTCATTAAGGAAGCAAGTGCAAAAGATAAAAGGGTTTGCACAGAAAAAAACCTTTGAAAGTCACAGTTGTGAGTCAGCTTTTGTTTTAGTTTAGATTTCTTTCACTCACGGAAACTTAACCATCATGTCTGGTTAGTTTTTTGATAAGTGGAATTTTGAGCTTTGCCATATTTGGGGTTTTTTTTTTTTTGCCATATTTGTTATTTAATAGTTGTTTTTTATTCTTAATTTTTGTCTATGGCTTTAGACAAAAGTTTCAAGTAGTATAGTTGTAAATTTTGACAAATTTTCTTACCTGTGTCTTTGTCTTATCTGTATGATTGAGTTATATGATTATGCTATTCAAATTGAGGAGAGTGATAAAATTAAAAATACTGAAACTGTTACCTTAAGTAGTTACGAAATAGGAAAAGATATGAGAAATGGAACATTTGATGACTCAGAAAGCCTTACTTATTCTTCATATTTTGGGACTTTTTTCCCCTTCATACTTAACTATTTTATTTACCCTTGGATTTGCTCCGTTTACTCATAGTGCTCTTCTGTTTTCTTTACTTAGTCGCACTCCTGGAAGTCGCCAAGCCTCTCCAACTGAAGTAGTTGAGCGCCTTGGCCCTAGTACTAATCCCCCAGAAGGATTGGGCCCTCTTCCTAATCCGACAGCGAATAAACCACTTGTTGAAGAATTTTCAAACCCTGAAACTCAGAATCTGGATGCAATGGACCAAGTTGGTCTGGATTCCTTACAGTTTGACTATCCTGGTAATCAGGTACCCATGGATTCTTCAGGAGCTACTGTAGGCCTTTTTGACTACAATTCCCAACAGCAGGTAAAGAGACTTCTGTAACACTATTATTAGTGAAATCTGAAGTGGTATGACTCACTAGGAATGATAAGGGTTTTGACACTTAATGCTTTATTGATTAAAATGTCATTATGGTTAAGAAAGTTCTTCAAATAAGTGTTTAAAATATTCATAGCTTTTTAATGAGAATTGCGATGTTTTGGTATTAATCTTTGTATTAAATATTTTCCTGGATAGCTCTTTCAGAGGACTAGTGCACTAACAGTTCAGCAGTTAACTGCAGCTCAGCAGCAGCAGTATGCATTAGCAGCAGCTCAGCAGCCACATATAGGTAAGTCTTTTCAATTAAGTTACACCTTTTCATTATTAGAAGAAAAAGCTGGTATTAATGTATTTAAACTTTCCTTTTATTTCTTAATGTCTTGTTTACATTTTGTTACTTTCTGAAACACCTCTGAGGTTAGTAGTAACAGATTACACACTAAAGATTATGATTAATGGAGGGAATCATTTTGATTATTTGCATCATTGGTTAAATCTGTCTGTAATTTGGGCCAGCAAGATGCTCCAGTGCGTTTGTCACAAAGCCTGATGACCCAAATTTGATCTTAAAATCCAGGATCTATGGGGAAGGAGAGTGCCAGCTCCACAGGTTATCATCTGACCTCCACATGTGCTCTGTGGCGTGAAAACACACTCACACATACATTTGAAAATTTATACTTGATAAATGTTGTTAGTTTTTAAGATTTTTTTTCTCAGTTGATAATTGGTAATCAAAGATCTAGAAATAAAATGTTATTATTTATATAATCTATTTTCCAGTCAGAACGCTCATTTTTAGATTTAATCTAAAACAAGAATACTAAAAAATTTTCTGTAAAATTAACTTTTTTGATATCTAGTTCTAACTAATGTGAATTAACTCAGCCATATAATTATTACTGATAAAATTCAAGTTTGGTACATGTTTTGTTGTCTATATTTAGTTATTTTTGTCTTTCTTGTTTTTCCTACCACTTGCACATCTTTACTGTTTAATAATATAGATGATAATAATATGCTAATAACTGTTTTGTTTTTCTTCTCAGCCCTCTGATTCTGACTCTTAATAGTAGATGTGGAGTGAAATAAGTTTAAATGTAATATATTTGGGGGCTTTTTAAAAGGTAATAATAGATTATAAAATTAAGTACAGGGAGTTCCTCATACCCTTCTGTCTAGTTTCTTCTAATTCTCCTTATATAATTGTAGTATATGAAAACTAGCAAGATGTTATTAATACAGAGCATATATAGTTTTGTATCATTTATCACTATATATCTAACTACCTGATTTTGGATAAACGTAATTTATTTTTTAGTTGCAAGTGTTTTGTGGTAGGATTTCTTTGTTATCTTTTCCTTTCTTTCTTTTTTTTTTTTTTTTTTTTTTTTTTCTTGGTGCGGGGACTGGGGGGCTGGGAATTGAACTTTGGGGTCTCTGGATCTCTCTCGCTGAACTGTTTCCAGCCCTCAAGTGCTCTTTAAGGACTAATTTGTTTGTTTTCCCTCAAATGTCTATTGTTCTGTATTAGTGCTGTTAAGGCTTCCTAGGAATTTTACTTGGGGCTTTTACAAAGATAAATGAAAATATACATATACCCATTGTCTTAGTCAGGGTTTCTATTCCTGCACAAACAAGTTGGGGAGGAAAGGGTTTATTCAGCTTACAATTCCATACTGCTGTTTATCACCAAGGAAGTCAGGACTGAAACTCAAGCAGATCAGGAAGCAGGAGCTGATGCAGAGGCCATGGAGGGATGTTCTTTACTGTCTTGCCTCCCCTGGCTTGCTCAGCCTGCTTTCTTATAGAACCCAAGACTGCCAGCCCAGAGATGGTTCCACCCACAAGGGGCCTTTCCCCCTTGATCACTAATTGAGAAAATGCCTTACAGTTGGATCTCATGGAGGCATTTCCTCAACTGAAGCTCCTTTCTCTGTGATAACTCCAGCTGTGTCAAGTTGACACAAAACTAGCCAGTACACCCATTATAATTGCAGCATCTACCTGGCCTCCTTCCTTCCTTTCTTCCTGGGCATCCTTTATCCGTGTATTTATTAATTTAACCTTTGTACTGTTAAAATGTATGAATTGCACCTGCTCATGAAATTGCTCATGAAATACACAGGTTTTATTACTTGGACCTTTATGGTATGTTTTAATATTTCACAGCTGTTAGTCTTTGCAATTTTGAAAGTTTTTGGAGTTGTTTTTGTTTTTGTGGTGGGAGGTATGAACTTCAAAATCACCTACTTCTAGAAGATCAGATTTTGGGTTTTAAAAATATACTTTGGAAAAATTAACATGGCATAAATTATCCTTATTAATGAATGCATAGAATAGTTCAAATCTAGTGTTGATAAGTGCTTAAAATTTGTTGTGGGTTGTAGTTCAATTGTTAAAGTGCTTGTATAGTACACAAGAAACCCTGAGTTGATTCCCTCAATTGCTTTCCTTTTAAAGTGTATTTTTATTTATATGTATTCAGTTAGTGTGATGATGTGCTTGTGGGTGTTCTTGGAAACCATAAAAGAGTATCAGATTCCCTGTAGTTGGAGAAGCACACTTAGGAGCTGATGAGGTGCTAGGAAGAGAACTTGGTAAGAGCAGCAAACATACTTCACTGGTGAGCTAATCTATATAGCCTGATCTAGAATTGGGCGGGGTTCCTGCCTCTGTGTGTCTGTGTGTGTGAGAGAGTTCATTTATTAGTTGGTACTTGTATCTTACAGGACTTAAACAATCTTGACAATTTGCAAATTTTAGAAACCTGAATAAATTCAAAATATTTATATTTTATGATAGCATAAAATATAAGCTATCAACTGACTCCATTTTAATCTTAATTTCGCATTTGTAAATATTTATTTTTTTCACCGTTGGTACTTTTTAATCAAGTTTTGCAGTCATCCTTGGCTAGCTTACAGCATACTTAGAACAGCATGATAGAAATAGAGTATATATTATGAACAACTTTAAATTAGTAACCATGCTTAAAACATGAACTAAGTAAAAGTGATCCAAATTATTTGTTTTAACCCATTGTATCATTTCAGAATATTGGTAAGAACCTTACTAATGAGAACTTTTACATCCTTATTCTGAAATGAGATAAGTGTTCATCTGATCTTGTTAAGCTTGTCACATGTTTACTGGAATTTATGTGGCTAGTAACTACCATCTTGTTCAGTATTGGTGTAAAGAGTCTTCCAAAGGGGGTTGGCCAAACATTTTCTGTAGAAGGGTAAACACAGCAAATAATTTAAGCTTTTCTGTCCATGTGATCTTAGCCAGTAACTCCTCTGTAGTAGCATGAACATTGTCGTAAATGATACATAATAAAGATAATTATTTTCTGTAAAAGCTATTTTACAAGTTGATACAAGCATCAACTAATAAATGAACTCTCACACATATACAGACACACACAGAGGCAGGCATGCACCCCCACCCCCATTCTACAATAGTTAGCATTTTTGCTTGGTTTGTTTTCAAGACTGTTTGTTTTTGTAGTCTTAGCTGTCCTAGAGCCAGCTCTGTAGACCAGGCTGGCCTCAAACTTAGAGATCTCTGCCTCTCTTTGCCTCACCATGCATCACAACTGCCCATCTGCGTTAAATTTTGCTTTGCATTTTAATTATTTTTTCAAGACATCTAAAAATAATGGAATAACTTTTTGCTTTTTTATTTGTTTTTACAAAAATAGGTAGCAATATAAACTTGGCTCATATAAAAAGGTTAGTAATAAGTATTAGATGCAACATATTCTTAAAAATAGACATTGTACACCAAGAGTGTGTAAGTCAAGTCAGAACGAAAGGTGGCTTGTTTAGAAAATGTCTGTAGTACAGGAAATCTGAAAATCAGTAGTGTTAAAGGCCTATAAAAAGCTAGGGATAAATGACCAGAGTCTAGAGAATTTCAGGTCAGCAAGGCTGCATAGTGAAACTTTTTTTGTGGAGGTGGGGATAAGTTTAAGATACCAGAGAGTATGTAGAGGACTTGAAAATGCAACATAATGTGAAAATCATTAAAAAGGCAATTCTTCAGACTGCATTACTGTATGGCTATTACCTAAGAGAAAATTGAGAAATCCTCTAGAACATTGAGATAGTCTGTAGTGACCAGGACATAACAGAGGAGAAGTTTGGAGCAGTAAAGGGAATATGAATATACATTGTATTTTTTAAAGAACAACACTTTCTATCTGGCTGCATACCAAATATCCTATACATCAGGTATTTACCGTACGAATCATAACAATAGCAAAATTATAGTTCTGAAGTAGCAATGAAAATAATTTTGTGGTTAGGGGTCACCACAACGTGAGGAGCTGTATTAAAGGGTCACAGCATAGTAAAGGTGAGTTTCAGGCTCTCTACAAGGCCAGTTGTGCTATTCATCACTTGAGCCGTCCTCAGCCCCAACTAGGGAGAAATCTTGACACTGTTGACCTGGAGTGGGGTTTAGAATACAGTCCTGAGCAAATGATGCTAAGTATAAGCGTAGTCTTGAATCCACATCTTAATTAATTTTTTACCCCCAAAAAACTGGTTTTGAAAAATGGCTATGTTGCTTGTGTCTGGGAATGAAATTGTGTGGGTTTCAGCCTATATCTTAGAAATCCTGTCTCAAAAAGGCAAGGAAAAAATAAACTCATCTTTATCATCATCATCTAAAGCTGGGTCTCTAACTCCTTTAATTTTAAATATATTCATTTTCATTATTTCTTTCCCTTTTCAATTTGTCTTGGTTACCTTCCAGAAGACACATTTGCAGCAGTGCATTTTCAGGAATGGTAATTGTCAGTGCCTAAAAATTTCTTCTCTTTTGATAAGAATACTGCAAAGAGCCAGGCTTGTGGCTACCAGCCAGGCTGTAGTGGTGCACGCCTCTAATCCCAGCACTTGAGAGGCAGAGGCAGGGGAGTTTCTGAGTTTGAGGCTAGCCTGCTCTACAGAGTGAGTTCCAGGACAGAGAAACCCTGTCTCAAAAAACAAAACAACAACAACAACAAAAAGAATACTGCAAAGACAGAATTTTCAATAGTTTTTGGCTTTTACCTAATCTGTGTGGGCTTATATTAAGCTCAGAAATCATAGAAGCTTTAAAAGTAACTCTCTTTAAACTCTTTCTTGTTTCTCTGTTGTTTTGAGGACAAAATCCAAACTACTTAGGATGACCAAAAGTTTAATAAAACAGCTGATGTTCTAAATGGGGTTATTCAGTAAAAATTTAAACCTTTATTGTATGGGGTCCCACCCCAGATTCAGAATTACAATGGTTGTGAAGAAATGCTTTACATTTTCGTTTATTATTTCTCACCCTTTTAAATATAGCTGGTGTATTCTCAGCAGGCCTTGCTCCAGCTGCATTTGTGCCAAATCCATATATTATTAGTGCTGCTCCTCCAGGGACTGACCCGTATACTGCAGCAGGATTGGCTGCAGCAGCAACATTAGCAGGTAACTTGTTTATTCTTTGTTGCTTGTTATGAACTTGGTTTTAATCTTGATATAAGGTTTTTTTTGGGGGGAGGGGTAATCTATGAGTAATTTGAAGTTCTTCTGAGAAACTAATATATTTTCCATAATAAACTGAAATTTGAAGAGAGTTCATTTTTCAATTACACTTACAGGGCAGCAACAATAACTCTTGTGTAGTTGGTTTATATTTCTAGTTTGTAGTTTAGAAATCCTACAGTGTGGAACCTACACCTTCATTTTAAATAACTGATCCTAATAATCAAAACAAAGCGACATTATTTTTTCAGAAATAATTTGGAGGTCGATGAAATTCTTGGAGAGAATGTATATCTAAAACATTTCTTAAGTATTACAAGCAAGCTGGGTGCAAACAGTATGGAAGGAATTTTATTGACAGGTGCTCTTCAAGCCAAATGTGTATTAATTGCTTATTTAAGTTAAGGGAAACTTGCGTGCTAGTCAGGTGCAGTCTTACTGACAGACTATTTTGATGGTCTTGTGTAAAGTCATTAGGGGTATTTGATTTAGGTTGAATTGGCTACAGATGCAGAAATAAATTCAGTCCTTAAGCATGGTTTGTATTGCTTGTAGAGGCAAGAATGTGTTACTGTCATTCCTAGGTTCACTTGCATGCCTCTGGTGGCATAACTTTGAAAATGTCACTACTACTTCTGACTTTTAAGAGATAATTGTCACCAGTTAGTATTTATGACTGTTGGATAGTCCATCTCTTTTTGGAGAATGACAGCTTCCAAACGTAAGACATACTTTTAAAGTGAGAGAAGAAAGCTAATTCTTCTTCTTCTTTTTTTTTTTTTTCTGTCTAAACTATTAAACTGAAAGAAACCTGTCAGTAGCTTTTGATGTAGAAGTTGTGCTACATAATTCCATGAGTATGTATAGTTTGCTGGTGCTGTTTAGCTAGATATTAATATGCTGATGTTAGTAGTCGTCTGTTTATGTGTGTGTGTGTTTGTGCATGCTCCTATATATGTGTGTGTATATACATTTATCCACAGGACTGAAAGAAGTATCTTCAAGAGGTTATTTAGTACATACAGTTAGTTAACTTAAGCCTTTTGTTAGCACCGTGACTGTTCAGCAGAAATGCAGTATAAGCCAGAAAATACAGTTTATTAGTTTTTTTAGTTAGCCATAATATAAAGTAATTCAGTAGTATATTTTATTTGACTTGATCCAGTATGTCTAAAGTACTGTAACACCTAATCAATATTTTTAAAATCTATATTTTGCATTGCTCTTCATGCTAAATCTTCAGAATCCTAGTATACTTGTGCAGAACTATTCCGGATTAGGCCTCTTGCTCAGCTTCCACACTAGTTTCTGGCTGTGTTGAATAGACAAAGGCTTTTGGTAGTTTGAGGGTTTTTTTTGTTTTGTTTTGTTTTGTTTTGTTTTTACACACTTTAATTTTCTATTGATTTGTTTGTTTTGCAATTTTTTATGTTCTGACAATCTTTATTATAGGTTGTGTTTAAATCATTATCTTTAGAAATATATTTGCCTTTAAGTTTATAAGTGCTTTTAATTTTAGCAATTTGATATTTATACTGGGCTCTGTTTTTCTCCTAAACTCTGTGACGTTGGGTTTTTAAACAAATTAATTGCCCTAATTTGATTTGACATTTTGTTGTATCTGTCAAAAATCAGGACATTTACTCAACTACTTTTTTGGTGGACTCATTAATCTATATAATCAAATATCTTAAGCAAAATAAAATAGAGCAAAACCAGTTGATTTTATTTCCCCTTAGTTTGCTTTCTTTATCACCCTTTTTGAATCATCTAATTCTCGACTAGACAACTTGTTCATTCCCCTGACCACTGATGTCTCACATCTGTTTTCATATAACTCAGTTGCATGTAAGGATGTTGATGTGCTGTTTCCAATAGGAAAAATGTCTTTAAAGGCTTAAAGTTCATACACTGTGAGCTGGTTCCCTAGTTTTCTTACAAAGTAATAGTTTAAAAAATTTAACATCAAAAAATTATTCTTACTGAATTAATGAGTTATTTTAAGTGTTACAGTTTTATGGTTTCTAATGTATTACCTTGTTATTTGTGTCTATAGTAGACCCACATGGGCAGTCAATACATGTGAGTGTGTAAGTGTCCTGTCAGTTTATTGGTAGCCTTGTGTTTTACTTGAATCTATTCAGTAAGGCCACTGCTGTCATGAGCACTCTTGTTCTGTCTTTGATAGCAGCAGTAAGCTGGGTATTGTAATGGTGCAAGTAATTGGGAATCTGCAGCAAGACATTATGAGTTTGAGACTAGTTGTTTACAAACTGAGACGATGTCTCAAATTTAACAAAAACAAACCCATACCTGACATGTCTTAAAAGAATTAGAAAAAGTGTGGTGTAATAGCAAGTGTGAGGAGAAACATTATAATAGATATGCTCAGCTCTAAGCCTTAGATTTGTCTCCTTTTATAGTTTAATGGTAACTGATCTTGTATATAAAATTTAGTGACTTTTTTTCTTTTGATGGGCCATATGGGGTTTAGGTCCAGCAGTGGTTCCACCTCAGTATTACGGTGTTCCATGGGGAGTGTATCCAGCCAATTTATTTCAGCAACAAGCTGCAGCTGCGGCAAGCAACACAGCCAACCAGCAAGCAGCATCACAAGCTCAGCCTGGACAGCAGCAGGTAGGCCTTTCTTTGTGAAATAATAAAGGAGTCTTTATTATTTAATTATATTATACAGTCCATTCCTCAGTACATAGCATGATAGTACTTAATATATAGTTGATATGCAACTACTTACTGACTTTTAATTTTCTGATCAGCATTTAAAGGTTTGGTGTGGTCTGGCAATAGTGGCACACACCTTTATTTAATCCTAGCATTTATCTGTTTGAGGCCAGCCTGTTCTATAGAGCTAATTCCAGACCCGCCAGGGCTACACAAGCAAACCCTGTCTGGGAAAAAACCAAAACCCTAAAACAATGCTTTGGTGTGTCCTGTTTTCATTATTTTACTTTCTTCAAAAGTCAAGTAATTTTAAGGCTTATTTTTTATTTATGTTCTTTTTTTAATCGTATGAGTATTCTGTCTGCATGTACACCTGTATACCATAAGGGGGCATTAGACCCCTTTATAGATGGCTTCAAGCCATCATGTGAGTGCTGGGAATTGAACTCAGGACTTCTGGAAAAGCAGCCAGCGCTCTTAACCGTTGAACTTTCTCACCATCCCCAAAAGCTTATTTTTATCGATCCTTCTTTTTTTTTTTTTAATTGATTCTTAAAAGTTGCTAATACACCTGATGTGGTGTTAAGTGTAATCCCCATCACTATGGGGAAACTGAGGCGAGCCCATCTTGAGTAATTAGGCCTTGTTTCAAGAAACATCAAAATAAACATTCTTGATGTCTATATCAAAGAGCTTGCTCCTTCATTTGTCTACAGATGTCTAAGTAGTTATACAAGTGTGCTGTTAATCACTAAAAGATGAGACATTTTCATTAAAGGGTGCTTTTAATTTCTCAAATAAAATATTAATTAGGTAGAGGTTTTTTCCACAGAGCTTTACTATAAAGCCACTCCCAGTGATCCTCCAGTCTGTGCCTTCAGAGACAATTTTTGAAAGGGCCTGAATTAAAATTATCTTGATAAATGTAAACACAATGTTGCTAAGTGAGAATTCTGGCTGCTGTGTTCATGGTATTTCTATAAAGCAAATTAAATACCTTGTTGCTTGCTTGTTAGGTAGTTTTTGTTAGGAATTTTCTATAATACTTTTGTTTTTATAAATGTATTATATGTAAGTACACTGTAGCTGTCTTCAGACACTCCAGAAGAGAATATCAGACCTCATTACGGATGGTTGTGAGCCACCATGTGGTTGCTGGGATTTGAACTCAGGACCTTTGGAAGAGCAGTTGGTGCTCTTTACCACTGAGCCAGCTCACCAGCCCCTCTATAATACTTTTAATGCCATATTGATGTTCTGTGGAAGGTATTGTTTAGCTCAGCCTTTGTATATCATATCATAACATCATTTAATAATTTATTTAACCCGTATCTTTTATCTTTTGTGTGTGCCCTACCAGGAAAGAGTTTGCTCTACCAGGAATTGCTTGAATACTTGTAAAATGTATTATTAATTTCATCATTTTTGTTTTTGTTTTGTTTTGTTTTTGTTTTTTGTTTTTTTGGAGTCAGGGTTTCTCTGTGTAGCCCTGGCTGTCCTGGAACTCACTTTGTAGACCAGGCTGGCCTCAAACTCAGAAATCCGCCTGCCTCTGCCTCCCAAGTGCTGGGATTAAAGGCGTGCACCGCCGCCGCCACCACCACCACGCCCTGCGCTTGTGTTTTATTATTTTAAGAGCTTTCTACCTTACTTTGAAGTTTGTTATTTTTCACACATAAGTTTTATGTTTTAACAAGTTCTAAAGCTAAATTTTCCTTGAGTTCCAAAATTTTTTTGTGTGTTTTGGTTTTTGGTGAGTTTTTTGTTTGTTGGTTTGGTTTTTGGCTTCACATCACAGTCTCATAAAGGTGAATTCCCTTAAACGTCTCATGTTTCAGTGTTCAGCCTTAGAAAATAATTTAAATAAATTTTAATAAATAACATTTTTAAATTAAGTAATTTAGCTCTTTAGCCATTTCACCTTTAGTTGGATCTTTTAAAAGGAGAGTATAAATATTAGAAATAAGTTACTCAAAGAGCTACACTCTCAGTGTTACTTTATAGAGTATTGTAGTTGTCAAGAACCAGGAGTGTTGTTTCTTTGTTTTTATGGTGGAAATTATTTATAACTTTTCATGTTAAATTTATATTTTACTTTCCAAAAAATATCCAAATTCTACTGTGATATGTATATAGTTGTCTAAGATGAATTTGTTGCTATATTCCTTTTAACTGAGTTATTTGTCCTTTCTAGGTTCTTCGTCCTGGAGCAGGTCAGCGTCCTATTACTCCAAGTCAGGGCCAACAAGGGCAGCAAGCAGAGTCACTTGCAGCAGCTGCAAACCCAACTTTGGCTTTTGGTCAGAGTCTTGCTGCAGGCATGCCAGGTATATAAGTAGTTTGATATAACTGTAGTTGGGGGTGGGGTGGGGGGTGATTTTGAGGGTGGGAAGGGGAAGCTCAAGAGATTTAAAATGTTAGGTGAAGAGTGACCAACTCAGAATCTTTGAAGCTTTGACTATTTATTAATATATTATTGCAAACTCAGAATCCATCTGGGTAGTGATGGTCCATGTCTTTGATCCCAGCACTTGGGGCGTGAAGGTGGTGAATTTCAGGCCAGCCTGGTCTTACGGGAGTTTAGGACAGTTGGGGCTATGCAAAGAAACCCTGTCTTAAACACAAACCCCTCAGATCCAGATACTAATCTTTGAAATCAATTTTTTTTTTTTTTTGAGAAGTCCAGTTTTGGGAATGACAATATAGCAAAATTCTTAACACAGTTATCAAGGGTTTTTGTTGTTGGTTTTGTTTGTTTGTTTGTTTTTTTTAAACTGTTCCTGGTGTGAACCACAGCATCTTTCCACTTCAATTATTATAGTAAGACAACCTCTCACATTTTAAGATGACATTCTCCCAGCTGATTCTAGATTGTCAAGTTGATAACTAAAATTTATCATCACACACAGTTACCTAATGTCAGGGAAATTTACATATCACAAAAAGCCAGGAGAAGTTGGAAAGATGGGTCAGTGAGTAAGAGAGCAGATTGCTCCTATGGAGTGTTCCCAGTTTGACTCCCAGCACCCATACATACCTCACTATTATGTCATTTTAGTTCTAGGACATCCAACTCCCTTTCCTGCCATTATTAGTACCATGGTGGCAGACATGTGTGTGGCATATAGACTTATATGCAAGCCAAACATCTATACATGTTTTTAGAAAGAAAAGAACCTATAGAATTTCATGTTAATAAATTGGGAAATACGGGCATAGTAAATTTTGTATTTTTATTTTTATCTCTGCTTCATTGTAAACACTACGCCTTTTACAAAAATTTGCATCAGAAAATAGCAATACTTAGTCCCCCCTTTACTTACCCTCATAGCTACATCGATCCTCAACAGATACTTTAAGAATCCAATCTCTCTTTTGTTACTATCATTTGGCCTATCCAGCCTTACATATTAGCCTGGATTAGTTTTGCCTTGTCTTCTTTGATGTCTGGTTCTTTTGTTCTGCAAACGTAGAATCTTTCAACATTAATATACATTTTTGCATTAACATGTATGGAATGTGCAGTGTGTACAATTCAACTAAAGATTATTCTTTGTGTTCAGATTAGGGAAAAGGCATCAAATTTTATAAGTCTGTTTGTACTATATATCCAATTTATAATATAAATTTTTACCCTTGCCATACAGAGGATGGCATGATAAATCTTGAGAACTCTGTAACCAACAAGATTTACAGGCTGGGCATAGCTGTAGTCCTGGCTTGAGATATCCAAATTTTAGCCAGTTTCAAACCTGTTCCCACATAAAGGGATCAGTGTATATACTTTATCTGTTTTATTTTTCTTCTTGGTTTCTTCCTTTGTTTCTGTTGCCAAGATCTTCAGTATGTCTGCTCTGGTTAAATCTAATTTTCACTACTTTTGATGGAATCCACAGCTTTTTTTTTCCCTATTGAAACAGGCAAAACCTCTTCCTCAATGCAACACATTCCTTTCTTTTCATTCTGAGGTTTTCACATACATAGGCTGATCTAACAGTTCTTTCAGTGTATTTCAGCAGCTATGTTATGTCTTAATTGATCTTTAAAAAATAAAGTGGATAAAGTATTTAATCTATCTCTGAGAGATCCCATATCCCCTTTCTGTCCTGTATTTCCTTTAAAGCATAGTTAGATCTTTTTACAGTTGTTTAACCTGTACATTTGTAAGGTATATTTGTAAGATGTATATGTTTTACCCTATAATATTTTAAAAAACTGTTCTATTTTATTGGATACATATGTCAAAGCATCATCAGCTTCAGTCTGTAAAGGTATAGCCACCATCTCTAATAAATGTGCAATCTTAGAATTATTTCTTTTTAAAACTCAAGGCAGAAGCCCCTTGGAATTCTGAATTTGGCATCAACTATATGATGTATTAATACATGTAAATATTTTACATTTTCAAATTCTACAAAATGAAACAAAGTATTGTATGACATTGTTCTAAGGTGACTTCATTAAACAGAATCTGTATTTTTAACTCAGTATATTTTCCTCAAGCCTTTGTGGATTTTTCTCATCTGGAACTCCCCTTATGCTGTTGTTGTAGACAACATAAGAATGCACTGAGGATTCCTGATTCTGATCTAAAGAATCCTTTAATCTCATTATCCATTCCTTAGTCCTTTCCCTTTCTAAGTCTGCTTTATTCTGATATCTTTTTAAAGGGACATCTAAAATTGTTGTTGTTTCTGAAAAAATAATTATTTGTACATTGATATGTGAAACAAAGTCATATGGGACTCAGATGCATTGTGTCATGTTTTTCATTTTTTTTAACACAAAATATTTTTCTTTTTAATCTCTAACTTTCTCCTTAAGGACTTCCCAAATATCTTACCAAGTCTGTTGTTTGTTTGTTTGTTTGTTTTAGCTTTTCCCGTTGTCTGCAGTGTCTGTAGCTGGCATCTGCCATGTCTCTGACATTTAGCTACTCTCTGCCACATTGCACAGGCTGCTGGCTCTGCCCCTCCTGTTGGTCCTTCTCTCCCCTGGAGGGACCAGCAGGATTTTCCTGAGGGCCCACATATGACTTCTACCCACTCTGAAAAGGTGGCCTGTGCCTCTTCTGGCTCCAGGCCATTGCAGGCTTCACACACTGATTTCTCACGGGCCCAGGTTGCTCAGTCCCTCTGTCACCTGGGAAATGTACTAAGGCTCTGGTTGAGTCTCTCTTAAAAAGAATATCTTCTGCCTGGCTGGGAACTGCTCTAAGAGGTGATTGTTCCCTGCCTTTCCACCAGGGGCATACCTGGATCTTTTGTTCTAAGTTGGGATTTTTAGCTAAGTTTGGAATACAACAATGATGGGTGCCATTTGTAACTTTGGGCTTTTCCACCCATATCTCAGTTCCTGAATAATGACTCAGAGGCTTATTATTTATTAAAAAGTGCCTAAATAGCTAGGCTTGTTCCCAGTAGTTTGTAGCTTATTTAATGTTTAGACTATTCGTTATCTGCCATATGGCTAGTTACCTCTCCTTAGTTCCTAAAAGCTGGTGGCCAATAATCTGAGGCTGAATTAGAAGGTGAAACATCTGGCAGGGAGACACACTCTGAGAAATAGTCAGAGGAGATTTTGACCCAGTGTCGTCCCCTCCCCCCCCCTTGAAGGAAGTCAGTTGTCAAGCTCTTGTCACTGTGAAAGGCGAACCTTCTCAACCTGAGCTCCAGGAGAGAGTTAAAACCCTATTGCCCCAAAATAGCTGTTACTCACAGTTAAATTGTCTTCTGTGCCTTTGGAGCAGTACTTTTAATGTATGGCCCTTGGGAAAATGTCAAATGTCATTTGTGTAGTTTTGATTCAGAGGAGAAATTCTCTTGAGAAAGAACTGCTTAGAAGTAAACTGCATTTTCTGGTGTTTTTTATAAATGTAAAAATGTCATCTACCTCATACACAAACCTACAATAAAACTAAGGCCTCTGTGAGAGTCTTTACAGGTTGACTCTTAGTGATCCTAAGTTGTCTTCTCAGATTATATTTTTAAAATTTTTTAAACTTTTGGGGAGGGGTTTGAAACAGGGTTTCACTGTGTAGCTGTAGCTGACCTGGCTCCCACTATGAAGACCAGGCTGGATCTGTCTCACAGACCCTTTTTTAAAAAAATGCCAACACTCGGGAGGCAGAGGCCAAGAAGCAAGTTCCAGGACAGCCAGCATTACACAGAGAAACCTTGTCTTGAAAAACTAAATAAAAGTAAGATATGTTTTATTTTCTGTGTATGGGTATTTTTGCCTGACTCTATATGCTTGACCCCTTGAAATTGGTCATAAGCTGCCATGTATGTAGTGGAAACTGAACTTGTGTCCTTTGCAGGAAAACCAAGTGCTCCTAGCCTCTGAGCCATTTTTCTAACCCTCATATTTTAAGATTTTAAAGTGATGCTTACAAGTGAAATTCTAAGTGAATTTATTGATAATGTACTTGCTCTAAAATTTAGACAAGCCTTTTTTTTAAATTGTGTTCTAATTTACTTCCTCTAGTCTTTCTAGCCTGTCTCTTCATAACTGACCAAATGGTGATATTTTTCTATTACTTAGTTCTTGGAAGCCTATAGCTTCTGTTTTAAGAAAATAATTCTTTTCATAATCTGTAAGTAAAAGACATGACTGATAAACACATTTTTAAAATACCTCAGATGTGGTTTTTCCATCTGTATTCAGAGGTTTAGTAGTAATAATGTGAAATCATTGACTAAACACGAATATAAGGGAAAGTATTCATGTTTTATGTTGTAAAGTGTTTTCATTAATAAATACTCATTTTAATGTTATCTAGGCTATCAAGTACTAGCTCCAACTGCCTATTATGATCAGACTGGTGCCTTAGTGGTTGGCCCCGGAGCAAGAACTGGCCTTGGAGCTCCAGTACGATTAATGGCTCCAACACCTGTCTTAATAAGTTCAACAGCAGCACAAGCTGGTAAGCATGACTGACATTTTTAGAGATTTTAGGTACTTTTCTGAGTAGTTTCAAGAAGTTTCTGAAATTATTTTACAGCAGCAGCAGCAGCAGCAGCTGGAGGAACTGCAAATAGTCTTACAGGCAGCACAAATGGTCTGTTTCGGCCAATTGGCACTCAGCCACCACAGCAGCAGCAGCAGCAGCAGCAACCAAGCACTAACCTGCAGTCTAATTCATTTTATGGGAGCAGCTCTTTGACTAACAGCTCCCAGAGCAGCTCTTTATTCTCTCATGGACCTGGCCAACCTGGAAGTGCGTCTCTTGGCTTTGGAAGTGGTAGCTCTTTAGGAGCTGCTATAGGCTCAGCTCTCAGTGGATTTGGCTCATCAGGTAAGTTTGTTTAAAAACTTTGCTAAGCATACTTGAGGTATTTGAATTTTTAATATAAAGACAAGCAGTAATAACATAGTGTAGGAGGGATAGGAATAAAGTATGAGGCGTTAGTTTAATTTTACAGAATTCCTGTAAATCTTTCAGTCATTTATAAATGTTTAGCTCATTCTAGCAAGCCCATACTCCCCTTCCCCCAGCATTTAAAAATTTGGTACTCTATATTTTGCTAATCACTATTTCTTCCTTATTCCCCATAATGTTGGAGGAGTTTAATACATGGCCATCCTAAAATTTGGATAACTTAAAAAGAACAATAGTCATTATTGGATGGTACAGTCGTACTAGGTTTGGGTAGCTAATTATGGTTTTCTGTATTTGGCCTAATATCTAAATAAATGTTGAATCACTAGAGTCCCATAAGAGTCCCAGTATACTTAAAATAACTTACTTTTTTTTTCATTAAAAATAATGTAATAGATTGTTTCTTACTTGGATTAAGAAATCATAATTTTAAAACAGTCTCACATTAGGTAAGGATAGCATACTCTAGTTCTTTATATGTAATTGATAACTTTCAAGAGAGCACAGATACAAATTTGGACTTCAAGGGATTTTTCTAAAATACTTAATGTTTATATTTAATACTTGTAGAATCCCTAATCATTTTCCATTTGTTTTCTTATCACTTCAAATTTTTTTCTGATGTGGAAAATGATAAAATTGGTCTGGGGGTGTAGCTCAGTTGGTAGAGTGCTTGCCCAGTGTGCACAAAGCCCTAGGTTTGATCTGTAGCACAGCCTAGACTGGATGTGGTGGCATAAGTTTATTATCCATTTCTTAAAAAGGTAGAGTTATAAGAATCAGAGGTTCAGGGTCATTTTTGGCTTTACAATGAGCTTGCAACAAACCTAGCTTCATGAAACACTGTCTCCCCCCAGAACAGAAATAAAGTGGCAAAACTAATGCAGTACTAGTTATCAGGTGCTTGCCATTTTCCTGACGTGTCTTCTGAACTAATATTCATCTTTGTAGAACAGCTATAAACTTGTAGGGAGTAAAAGGCACTTTCAGTTTCAAGAAATACAGTACAGGAATGCTTCACTTGCCTAACAGTGTTGTCTACAGAAGTACTACAGCGTAGGGCACATCTGGTCAATTTGGACTTTGTGTTAACGCTCTTAAATTTTTTATTTTATGTATATGGGTGTTATGCCTGCATGTATGTCTTTGCACTACATGTGTGCAGGGAGGCCAGAAGAGGGATCAGATCCTCTGGGACTGGAGTTGGTTGTAAGCCATCACATGGATGCTGGTTTAAAACCTGTGTCCCCTGGAAGAGCAGCCAGTGTTCTTAGACATTGAGCCAACTCTCCTGTCCAATTCTTTAAAATTTCTACTTATTTCGAGTTGATTATTTTTATGTCCAGATGATGTACTCCCATGAGTCTTATTCTTTGATTCTAACCCAATTAAGACATTATCCCAAAAGAATCCTAAATGTTCTGAGCAAAACTGATAGAACATACACTTTAAAATATAAACATCCTGGACATAAAGTAGTTTCTAAATTACAGCTATTGTCCCCTTATAATCCTTTGGGGAAAAACAGCTTTGATAAACACCATATTCTTTTCTCTAATGTATGCTATTGATGCGCTGGTGCAGGTTTCTAGATCACTGTATTCATTTGTTCTTGAGATTCCCGTCTGTCTCAGAGTTAGGAATTCCCCTTAGAGCACTCATGCCTTACTCACTTTTGAGCATCACATGCTGAATTCTGCTGCCCGGTCTGGGAACTAATTTTATCTTGCTATTAGGAATATTAGGACTAGGCATACAGCTCAGGCTTAGAGTGGTTGTCTGGTGTGCATTCCCAGTATAATATAAAAATTAACTTACAAGTTAAATTAATAAGTAAAAAGAAGGGAGCATTACACTTGGCACTTAAAAATGCCTCTAGATAAATTTCATCTTCTCCATTCTTTTTGACTTTTTGTGAGAGTCCATTCAAGTGCTATACATATGTACTTACACCTGTTACTGCCCTGTCACACAATTGCATACATAAGCAGAAGCTAAAAGACATAGTTGTCTGTTTTTACATAACTCTCCTTACCAATATGATAGTTTTATTTTTGAGTAATATCAAATGCGGCAGGCAGTGGTAGCTACTCTGATATAACAATTAAATCATGGTTTGTTTGTTTTTTTTTAATGACCTGTTAATTCTAAAGTGATATTTTAATTGAAAGTTTGTGATTTAATATCATATGCATAGTTGATGAATGAGTTGTGATTCCAGCATTTGTCTACCTACTTAGTATCTTAGGTACATTTTGTCAATGTTGCATGTAATTTACAGACAGGACAAAATTTAAAGAACCTCTTTATATTTTGAAGTAATTTCTGAAAAATTTTTTTTTTTTTTAAGATTTATCTTGATTTCTGTTTTCGGGGAATACATTACGTGTGTCACAGCCAGTTTCTTTTGGTTTATTTGGCCAAGGAATGATAATGGTGCTGCTCTAAAGAGCCAATAACCTTCCTTATCAGTTAAATTGCTTATTAAAATAAATAGGAGTCTGAGATAAGTATAATAGGTAATATACACTTCAAGCGATCACTTTGACAGTGTCCTTTTAAATTAGCATATTTGATATAGCACATATTGACATTTTGCCAATACCAAACAAAAAATGTTTATTACATTAAGGTTTAATTTAGTTTTACTATTATAGTACATATAGTGTCCTTACTGATTCTAGTTAATCATATGTAAGGTCTTAAAATGTTAACTGTTCCATGAGACATAGTCAGTATTTTAGAAACTGCATTGGATGCTATGAAAGTCACTACTGCAGTATAACCTTTTGCCTGTGCAGTTGTCACTACCCCCAACCCCCTTTTCTATATAGGTATTTGAATTTGACAAAACCTGGATAATCACGGTTTCTATCTGTTAGAAGCTCAGCTTGCTTATTATGTTCTCTATTTGTTTTCTTTAATCCATGTTAGGTGTGACCTACTTATTATATACATGTATGAGTTACTTGTATATGACTTACAATATAAAAACCAAGACTTAGTAGACTTTACAATTCCTTGGAAAGAATTGCCATATTGGTCCGAATATAGAGCTTGTCCTTATTGGGGAAAGTAGACCTTGTTCCTAGGTGAAAAAATGTTTCATGAAAGGTGTTTGGTTAAAAGAGACTGATGTTTCAAAATAAGAATGAAACTTAATTGAAAATATTGGTTATAAGTGATAGAAATTTGGGACGTGGCCTTTGCATACTCAGTAAAGGATTTGATTGTACACGTGCATGCTGCTTTACAGCCAGACTGTTGTTCCTAGCATGCACTCCTAGCTAGCTGAGGGGTAGGGGGAACTTGGGAATAACGAGCTCAGGAGGCCAGTTCTAGAAATCTTAAAAAACGAAGGATCCTGAAGGGTAAGAGACACAGGCATGGTTTTAGTGTGGCCCAGTAAAGAGAGGCATTAATTTTCCGAGAAAAAATTTGGTGGTTGAGATTTTTCTGTTTAACAAATTATACGAACAATACTGAGAAGTTAGTTCCCACTTGTTTTTCACAGCCAGCTAGTAATATTCGGGCCAATATGGGCTTTATTTTGGACACAGCTAAAATCTAAGATATGACTGGTGAGGGAAATTTATGAATACTCTATTTATTAATCTTCTTTTGGCATTGAGCTGAAATCTTAAAAACCAGGTTCCAGATATCAGGATAATACCAAAGTAAACCTTATTGGAGTTTAATCTTTTTTATGACCTAAAACAGACAACTTTGCAATTCAGAGTTTATAAATCATACCAGGGTATTAAAGCACAGTAACTACATGTGTCGGTGGTAAAATATGTGTGAAATAATGAATCATATAACTGCTCTGTTAAGGATTGCTTATTTATTGGGGTGCATTTATACCCTTTTATGATTAATAAGTTGTTATATATGGTTATCACAATAATTATCATCTCCATAATGTTTCTAAAATAATTATTGTGATCACTTCTATTATTGCCCAGCAAGAGTTGGTTGGGAATAGGTTCTATTCAGTTAACACTGTATGTAATTAGGGTTTTTTTTATTTCTTCTTCAGTTGGCAGTTCTGCAAGTAGTAGTGCCACAAGGAGAGAGTCTCTATCTACTAGCTCTGACTTGTACAAAAGATCTAGTAGCAGCCTAGCACCCATAGGGCAACCATTTTACAATAGTCTGGGATTTTCCTCCTCTCCAAGTCCAATAGGCATGCCTCTGCCAAGCCAAACTCCAGGACATTCACTTACGCCACCGCCATCACTTTCATCACATGGATCCTCATCCAGTTTGCATTTAGGTAAAAAAAAACCCAAAACCCTTTTTATTTGTATGTATACATGTATGTGTGTTTGTGTGTGTGTTTATAATATATGTAAAATATTGAATGTTGGATAAAACATGCCAAATTGCTTTTGCTTTTAGATACTAGCCTTTTGAAAAAGTTCTACTTCCTGAAATTCAAAGTGAGGGTCTAATGTACAGTAAGGTAAAGACCCTCTTTTGTACTTTATGTTCTTTTATGGCATACAATGGTGTATGTTTTCTTGTCTGTGCTTTTGATTTATGTGTTCTAGAGCATCTGAAAGTCAAAAATAGACGTAATAGTGAGAGAAATTTTTACTGTCAAAAGTTTTTGCACACCATAAGAAAATTATATTATAGTAATGGGATGTAAATAATTTAGTACAGTATTGGCCATTTTACCACAAGTTATATCAGAGAATATCAGTTACTGTGTGCACATTAGAGAAGTTAATAGGCTTCTCTTTTGAATATGTTAAAAGGGAAAAATGATTTGAGCGTGTTATATTCCTAAAGGTGAAACATTTAGGACTTTTATTTCTATATCTATTTAAAAATTGTTCTCACCTCCAGATTATTAAATTGGTGGTTATCCTTTATTCCTCTTCTAGGAAGTACTTGTCCATGAGGGAAACAGTATATTTTGAAGACTTTTTAGACATTATTAGCTGTATATGAATCCCTGTCTTATCAAAGAATTCTGCCATTAAAAATTAAGCTATCGATTTTTGTGATTATTTTTAAGTACAGCTGAAACTAAATGGTTCTGTTGCTTAGAAATATTTAAGCTATCTTGTGATTTTTAAAATGTAACATTATTATGAACAGACTACATCGAAGATTCTGGTCCTGCATCCCACCCAAATTCTGAAATTTTTGCGCTTTGGAGGATTTGCTCTTTTGAATATGTACCAGTTAGTTTATTCAGATAGGGTCCTGAGGTCTGATTTACATCCCTGTTCATAGACTTACGTAGTTTATAGCCTGAGCCTCTGTTACCAACTGTCTTAGTCACAAGAGCTGTTTGATAAGACATGCTTTTGAAATGTATTAAGTTTGGGACAAAGGACCAAAAAATGTTGGGTGTGGTGGTACATGCCTTTAATTTTAAACAGAGACAGGTGGATATCTGAGTTCCAGGACAGCCAGAGCTACACAGAGAAAACTCTCGAAAACCCAAAAGCAAATTTTTAAAAAAAGAAAGAAAGACAAAGAAAAAAAGACAGGTGTATCCCAATAGTTTTGTGTTTGTAAAAATTATATTTGTTGTGTCCTGTCATCTTTTCATAGGTAAGTTGCAGATCAGGTTCTGTTAACTGTTACTGTGTGTGTTTGTTTACTTAGAACCTGTATAAATAGACTCGTTTTATATAACTTGCTAATAAATTGAATATATATGACTTTTTAGGTGTCTGTAATTGCACTACAGTGTGGATGTGTCTCTCTCTTTTTTAGACAGTAAAGAATTTGGCCTAATTACTTAGAGAAAGAATTTTAGTCAGTTGTGGGAAATCATATCTGAACAAGAGTCCTATGTTATACCTAGTACTGTTACACCCAAAGCTTCAGTTGGAAATTAGATGCTCAAACTCGTTCTGATTGCAATGAGTAATTACCTATAATATCTTCTCTTGTTAGTCCCTACTTTCCCCTAGTTCTAGTCATGTTACTTGAAATGTTTCCCCACCAAATTGAAAATACCTTAGGTTTCATGAATTTACTCTTTATACACTATTTATGAAAATAATCTATTCTCTACTTTCTTATGATTTAACAATGATACAAAGCTTCTATGCTTTGTGACATTAAAAATGTTTATTTTTTTAAAACAGGGTATTGCTATTAAGGCCTGGCTGACGTAGAATTTGCTGCATAGACTAAGCTGACTTCACATTAATAATGATCTTTCTCCGTTTGCTGCCTCAGTTATTTAGAAAGTAATTTTGAACTCTATATCATTGAATTAGATTTCTTTGTGAGTCAGTATCAAGATTGCTGATATGTAAAATACTTTGGGAGTAGAATTTACATATTTGATTTTATATAAATCATTTTATTTACTTGGCCTGCATAAGATTCTTCCCTGTGAAGACATAGTAGCATGCATTTGTAATCCTACTTACTTCAGAGGCTAAGGTCCAAATTAAAGTTAGCCAGGAAACTTAGCAAGGCCCCTATATCAAAAAGAGTAAATCTCCCTGCTTTACTAGAATTGATTAAAACTAATTCTCGGTTAGACCAAGATTTGAAATGATGAATATACAACTATTATAGTTATGAGTGGTTCTTAGGATCAACATTCCCAAAGTTCTTGATGAGACTTAAAAACTCATCTCTCCTTTTGATAATGGTAGTTGTCTGAACCCCACAGAAACTGCCCAAAGCAGCAATCTCCTTGTAAAAAGACTTTCTTTTCAGAGTAAATATTTAATCAGTAGATATCATTAGACTTGCTAGAGTCACTTTTATTGGAGAGCTATTTTAGTTCATAAGTTTTGAATATTTTTAAAATAAAAACTTATATTCAGAATCTATGTTTTTTAGTATATTGAGCTTAGAAGACCGAAAAATAGTTTTAGCTTTTCAATATGTAGTATAAAATCAGGTTTTCTAACACTATACCTATAACATTGTTATCATACTTTAATTTCTTATTGATTGGTCTGCTTGGTTGGCTTAAATATCAGTCATTTGAGTCACAGTCTTTTAAGTTTAATTGTCTTTTTATTTATAGTTGTTTCCCCACTTTTTTTTTCTTGTTTTGTTTCATTCATTTGTTAAAGAAATTGTCCTGTTGAATTTCTCACATTCTTGAGTTTGCTGCTTGCTTTCCTATGGTGGTGGTAAGCATATGCCTACTTGGTATTTCCTGTAAATGGTTTCTTTTGGCAAGGTGCAGTTATGGGCACTTTCTGTTGTGTTATATTGAATCAAGATACATATGGTTGTAGTACTACCAGTCTAGTCTACATGGTGTTTTAACACCTTATGGCCAGTGCCTAAAATATTTCTTCAGGGTTTATGAAAAGTTGTGGCTCTAATACTATCAATCTATAAATTCTCTATGATGAATTTTTCTTTATAACTTAAAAGGTTACCCTAAAAGGTTGTTATTCCTATAGTGGTTAGGATAATGCCTCATTCTTTTATTTTCTAACTCTCAGAATGAATAATTAGTTAGTGTCAGTTTTAAACCATTAGTTGTACTGTGCTTGGCCTCCTTAGACCAATTCTATATCACCACTTTTTAGGTTAGGGAAAACAAACTTAAAATATGTTAGTAATTTCTAATTTGGCTAATGGTTATGGTCTTAGTATTTAGATAAATTTGGGACTTCTTTGGTATAAAGCACCATTTTGCATGGCCTTCCTTGGTTTTGCCAGACTAAATGACTTCTCAAGATATGTGCTTCCACCCCCAAGAAAAGAGAATAAAATGTATACTGTGAACTTTGAACTCAGTGATACTAGTTTATTGGAAGGTGGCTCAGAATTGTGGAGATTCATTTATGTAAAGTAAATAGGAAAACATTAACTCTGGATCACACATTCTAGAATGTATTTTCTTCTCCTAATCAGAACATTTTCTATTTAAAAATGGAGCATTATTTACTGTTATGATTTCCCCCCCCCCCAAAGTTATTTGCTAAGAATTGCTGGCTTTAACAGACTTATTCAGACTCTCCTTTTAGAGGAAATGTATAAGAGTGAACAAGTATGGCCAAGTTAGATGTAAGATTGTCTTCCATTTTTATGTTTAAGTATGATTGTTAATAAGAGCATAAAAACAATAGAAATATATTGAAGTGTTAACTAAATAGCATTAGTCTTTTGTTTTTCGCTAAAACATCTTCATATTTGTCATTTCATCCTTAATGTTGACATAGACTGGCTCAATGACAAATCCATTTAAAACAAACAAATTAAAGAGTAAATAAGCTCCTAAGACTTGTAAGAGTAACTGAAAGAATTGATGCCAACCTACAGTTCTGACCTGTGATATTATTCCTTTTCTATTATGCTCTTACATAAGGAATGGAATATAGTTTTTTAAAGTGTTTGAGTACTGTATTTTAACTAGCCTTTCAGGAAGTAATATTTACATTATCTTGAAGATCTTGTTTCCTAAGGTTTTGTGGGGTTTTTTTGTTTTTTTTGTTTTTTTTTTTTGTTTGTTTTTGTATAGAATATTAGTAGACGTCTAGATTCCTTTCTCAATTTAGTTATTCTTGAGATTTCCCTGAGAGATACTGCCTAAGCACCTTTAAAGTTCAAGTGTGTACCTTCTGCAACTTTAGATGGGCAACTCACAGTCAGGAAGTAGAACATCACAGTCAGCTCTCAGAAGATTATATATCAGTTCTCATGTATGCTAAGGTACTGTTACAACTCTTCAAGATGTCTGTCTTGCTCATGGGAGGGTTAAATGTAAAGAAGTTATAAAATTTTGTTTTGTGGGACAATTTATGATTGGCTTTCTGTATAAAATTTTGTTTTTATAAGAGGGTCTTAACACCGTGTGATTCTAGCTGGCCTGGGGGCTCAGAGTTCTGTCTCTGCCTCCTGAGTACTGGGAGTAAAGTTGTGCACTACCACACATGGCTACACATAAAAATTTATTGAGTTTTGGTTGTTCTGGTTTCAAGACTGAATGATTTTACTTTTGTCCTTATAATTTTGTTTATTATCTTTGTTATTTAGTTATTTATCTCAGAGTTATAATCAGATCATCAACAGAAGCAATAGGGGGAAAGAGTTTATTTTAACTGGTTTGAACATATAATCCTTTATAGCAGAGGAGTCATGGCATCATGGTAGTCGGATAGCTGACTGCAGAGTCAGGATGCAGAGAGACATGACTAGTTATGCTAGTTTTGCATCCCCTTTTGTTAATTCTGAAAACACAGAATATAGAATGGTGATGACCACATTCAGGGATAGTTTTCCTCAGATATAAACCTCCCTGGAAACACCCTCACAGAGAAGCCATGAGGTCTGTCTCCTATTTGAATCCAAATCTGGTAAAACTGATAGTGAAAATTAAGCATCAAACCCTTTAAGCACCTTTGTGACATTGGTTCCAATGTTTGTGAATGTTTTCTTCAATTAATTTAGTTAAGATGATCACAGATTTAAGAGAGAGTACTTGACTGATGTACTTTGGCAGTAGATCACTCAAGGCACTTGTTTAATTAAATTAGTACAAGTTGGGCATCTTACCAAAACCTGAATCTTTCACTGGACTCAAAAGTCTCTGTTATTGGAACATTTCCATTCAAATTATCAGCCTAAGAATACTCAACATTGAATCTATCTACATGAATAATCTAAAGTCTGAGAAATGCAAGCCTTAAGCATTTAGATGAGGAATACAGTTGTGTAGACTTGGGGAGGTGAAGAGTTTGGAAATATGTTTGTAACTGATTGTCTAGTAGTGGAAACTATGCTTTCATAACACAGTCCTCACTGCATTTTCTAGTTCCTATATGAAAAGGGGTATCATGGAAAAAAATTTATGGTTACAGTTTGCCTCAATTTAACTCAATTATCTTTTGGATTTTCTTACAAGCCTTTGACTTTATCAGTCATTGTCTTCCCCCGTGTAGTTTCACCTTTTTTGCTATGTTCCATTGACCTTAACTCTGTATTGTTTTTTGGTTGGTTGGTTGGTTGGTTGGTTGGTTGGTTGGTTTGGTTTTTCAAGACAGGGTTTCTCTGTATTTTCCTGGCTGTCCTGGAATTCACTCTGTAGACCAGGCTGGCCTCGAACTCAGAAATCCGCCAGCTTCTGCCTCCCAAGTGCTGGGATTAAAGGCATGCGCCACCACCACCCAGCTGGCCTTAGTCTGAATCATTACATTTTTAAGTGGAGGAGAGGATTTATGGGACAAGAGATAGAAAAATAAGTCTAATTTTTCTGTTTTAAAATGCATATCCTTAGAATATTTTGTAGATGAGAGAGCATTTGCTTTAAATGGATTTTACGTTTCTAGCTTTGCTGACGTAATTACAATCGTTTACTCCCACTTTATTACTTTCCTCTTTTTCCATTGTCCTTTCCATTTCATTTTATTTTCCTACTTTTTGTGGGTTGGAAGTATTACAAAGGTACCAACTTTCTTCTACTAAATGGGTGCATTTAATCTACTGGGGTTTTTTTTTTTCTTCAGGTTTTTAGGAAGGAACTTACTAGCTGATTTTGAAAATCTAGTTGGAAAAGTATAACCAAGAATACTCAAATAGTCTAGAAATACACTTAAAAAGAACTTCATACTGTCAAGTACCAAAACTTAATCGTAATAACTAGAATTTTGACATTAGCAAAGACAAATAAGAGTACCCAGAAATAGATATGCTCATTTAATTACCTTATTCTGACCATAGTTGCTACTCTAATGTATGACAAAGATGGTCTTATCAGTGAGTTGCCTTGGAGCAGTTGTATGTCTGAATGAATGAGAGCAGTGAGCTTTGGTTCTTATTTCACACCACACCGTTTTTAAATGAACTGGTTAGTTTTCAGTCATAAAATAAGAGACAAAACAGTTTTTTGTTCATGCCTGTATGGTTTACTCATATACTTCTCAAAGGATTCTTTTGTAATATCTGTCTGAATAAGTGAAAAGGATTCTATTCTACAACTTTAGAATCTTAAATATTTACATAATAATAAATATAGCAAATTTTAACTTAATGTATTGTAACTTGATGGGAAAAGTGAATTTGTTAGTGTTGTCTTTAGACTTTTGCTTGTTAGTTGACTATATTTATTTCAGTACATGTCGTAAAATGATTGATTACTCATTTTAAAATTATTAATTGATATAGGTCTTTATGGCTTTACAAATACTCATAATTGAGCAATTTAATTCGTACTGAGATGAATTGCTTATTCAGTTTCTGTCTTTCATGTAGCTTACTAACTGCTGCTTTAGACTTGGTTTGGTGTGGTTTGTGATTTTTGGTAGTGATGAGAATTGGATACAAGAAAAGTTCTAAACATTTAAAATTTATCCAGTATTGAATACTTAATGTGATGTACTCTGGCTGAAAAAGAACCCAGCCTTTATTCACCATCCTTAGGTTTGCACTTCTGTGGCCTTGTTGCCGTACTGTGTTAAATACTTTATTCCTGTAGGAAGGTAGTAATTCTCTCCGGTAGAACCAATAGCTTTCTTTAGAGTTTTTATATTGTTTGTTGCTAGCAGGTTTATACTTAATATTGCTTATATATAGCTTTATTTTTCTCAATAGATTACAAATAAGAAAATTATTTCTATAACTTGAAGAAATATTAGACTCAGCTAAGTAGTCTGGAGTCTGGTATACTCTTGTGATCCTAGCATTTAGGCAGAAAGATTATGAAGTTCAAGGCCAGCCTGGGCAACAGTTTCTTGAAGCAGATAGGGTTTTAAAGTTTGTGGATTTCAGATTTTTTTTTAAATTTTGTATGTATGTAATTATTGTGCTACAAAATCAACGTCTTTGTGGTTTTTTGGGGGGTATTCTTTTGGGTCAGTTGTGGGTTTTTTGCTCTGTTTTGTATGTGTATAGTTGATTGTTATTATTTTTTAAAGATTCTTCTAAGCTTGGTACATCTTTCACAATCCTATCCCAGTTCAATGTTTACCATCACTTAATAACACCAAGGGAGAAAATAAATGTGCTTGTGTGTGCTCAAGATATAATTTATATTCATCTACTTCAAGATACAATTTATATTCATCTTCTATATTCTATCTAGTAGAATCAAAGATACTACTAAATACTTGATAATAATCATGGCTTTAAAAAGAAAAAGCTCAACTCCCATAATATTCTAATCCCAATCAAGAAAGGCACCTGAGTTGCTGGAGAAGGTGGCTCATTGGGTAAGAGCACTTAAGTGCTATTGGAGAGGACTGGATTTCATTTCCCAGTATCTACCTTACTGTCTTGTGTCACTCTTGTTCCAAGGGATTGATGCCCTCTTCTGACCTCTGAGGGCACCAGGCCCACGTGGTGCACATACATAATGCAGAAAAAGTACTCACACCAAGGGAAATAAACCTTTTTTTAAAAAATTTAAGGCCACTAGCCATGAAATCTTATTAGAAATATTTGGGGAAAAAAAATACAGATGCACCTTAATGGTCCTACCCCCCACCCCCATGGCAAGAGGTATTTAGGCAAGAAGTCAGATAAAACCAGAAAAAATGAAATAACCTTTATTCATGTGTTCATAGTACTTACTTAGTAGAAGTTTACCCTGCTGATCCTTTTAATGAGGAATGGGCAAAGAAGTTTTCAGAGTGTTCTTGTGTTGGTTATCATGGAAGGAGGGAGGGAGTTTTCATGAGAGATGCAGTTTTTGAAACCATACAGAACCACTCCTTTTTGATGGAGTAATGGAATTGGCACGGTAAGTTTTTGAGGAAATGATATAATACCAGTCTGAAGAGTGAAGCCTATATGGGTTGTATGTTAAAACCTGGTCTGTAGGAGGGATGTTTTCAATACCATGTGTGGTGGTAATGATATCATGCACCCATTCATTTAATTCAAGCACTAGAGACTATATGATGTCTAAACTACTTTTAGAAAAGAATCAAAAACATTAAAAATAAGCAGTTACTTATGTGGCTGAATTTCCAGTCTACAGTTACCAAGTGTCTATATATATTCTCACACAATTTTCCATTACCATGACAGAATTGCTACATTAGTGCTGTTATAGTAGCCATTATTAAGATAGTAGACAGAGTTATACTTCACTTAAGTATTTAAACATGCAGCCCTTGTCTTTTCTCCAACAAAAATGCTTAATTATGTGGGGCTGTACAATTGAAAGTTTTAAATACAGTAGCTTATATCCTTTTCAGTAATGATAGCCATTTCCCAAATTTACCTTATTAAATGTTTTCCTTGAAATGCAGCAGAGCATTACTGAAAATCTTTAAGTTAATTATTCAGCTTGACTAGTTAGTAGGTATACTTTCTTAATTAAGTTGTTAGCTTCTCAGGCTTATTTTCACACAAAACAAATACATTTATATTGCTGCAGGGTTACTAAAATGATGGCACTATGTTATCTATGACATTGTTATATCATAAAATAATGTTGCCAGTGCAGAGCAACATAGATGTATATTTTAGTATGTGTACATACAGAATTTTTAAATAATGTGAAAACCTTCGAATGCTGCCACACTGTAATAGAGCTCCTTATGTTGTAGTGACCCCAGCCATGAAGTTATTTGCTGCTCCTTCCTAACTGTGATTTTGCTACTGATACGAGTTGTAATGTAAATACCTGATAGACAGGATATCCTGTAGTTTGGTGATACTTACTAAAGGGTTAATCATTCCAATAAATGTCAGAGAAAAATAATTTAGAGTAGATGCTAAAGGTAGAGGAGTCCACACTCTAGCATTAAACTTACTGTCCCCAGTTCTTTTCTCTCTGACTTTGCCTTGCTATTGAGGTCATCTCTAAGCTGTGGCCTGGACTACTATGTAGCACTGTACACAATTCATATAAGTACAGCTGATGACGGATATTGCTTTTGTAAACTACTAAATCTGCATTTTATAATCGTATTTACATTTTTTCCGTTTTTAAAAGGACACTGTCAAGTACGTTAGCAGTTATTTATAATAGAAACAATTTCTCATTTAAGTTTGTTTCTGTTAGCTGCCTTTCATTTTCTTGTATGGAATAAACAAGTTGGAGGCTTGTGGCTATAGGAATAACTTAATTTATTACTATCATTCCTTATCTACATAATAATAGCATTTTATGAGAAATATTTTTAATAAAACATTTTCTAGTTTTCAAAAATCGTATTTTACTGTGGGTTTTAAAAAGTTTCAGACATTAAAAAAATGACTAAAAATGACTTGTCTTTACCTCGAAATACATCTGGCAATATATTTTTAATGTCTCCTCCAAAAGTACAGATTTAGCTCTCAATGTTACTCTATTATACTCTAAATGGACCTTTTTTCTGTGGTATTGGGGTTATAGCCCAGGGCCTTGAGTGTGCTAGGCAAACACTCTACCACCGAGCTACTTCCTGAGGCTGCAAAGGAAATTTAATGCATCCCCATGGCTCTGGCTCTGCATCTTACTAGCTAGTTATAACCTGCCGTTAATACGATGGAGAGGTTTGCTGAAGCTTATTTGACTAAATTTATAGTTCATGTAACCTTTGTCTGTGGAATAACCTGTCAGAAACATTTGCTGACCACAGCTGCTTTGTTGTAGGAGGACTGACAAACGGTAGTGGTCGGTATATCTCTGCAGCACCTGGAGCAGAAGCAAAGTACCGAAGTGCTTCAAGCACTTCCAGTCTATTTAGCTCCAGCAGCCAGCTCTTTCCTCCTTCTCGGCTCCGCTATAATAGATCTGACATCATGCCCTCCGGCCGCAGTAGGTTATTGGAAGATTTCAGGAACAACCGCTTCCCCAACCTTCAGCTCAGAGACTTAATTGGACATATAGTCGAGTTTTCTCAAGACCAGCATGGTTCCAGGTAGGTGGTTATGGTTTGTTACACTTCTGTTTCTTTTGAACACGGCTACCTTTAAATAGAAAGTAATCACCATGTTTCTCCCTGAGCTAGCTACATGGTGAGTGTGTGTGTGTGTGTGTGTGTGTGTGTCTGAAAGGATAAAAGAAAAAGCTTTAATTTTGCTTACTGAAGTGGCACATAGTGAATTTTAGGTCAGCCTGAGCTATATCACAAGATCTTTTACACACACATAAAAGATGGGGAATGCAGGTGATTTTAGAAAGGTTGTTTTTAGTTTGTCTTAGAATTTAAATTTTTTTCCCATATAGATTCATACAGCAAAAGCTAGAGAGAGCTACTCCAGCTGAGCGACAAATAGTATTTAATGAAATTCTACAGGCAGCCTATCAATTAATGACAGATGTTTTTGGAAACTATGTTATACAGAAGTTTTTTGAGGTAAGTACATTTATATTCATATGTTCATTCTGTTGTGCTAGCAAATAGCTCTAAAGTTGGGCAACAGTCAGGAACCAATAGACAATTTGATGAGCTTTCTAACTGCACAGTACTGTCACGTTCATTTCTTATCAATACTATCTTTCAGTTTGGAAGTTTGGATCAGAAATTAGCCCTGGCTACTCGTATTCGTGGTCATGTTCTACCATTAGCCTTGCAGATGTATGGCTGCCGTGTTATTCAAAAGGCGTTAGAATCTATTTCTTCTGATCAGCAGGTAATTGTAAGTTGAGATAAAAATTCTGTAATATTTAATTTAAAATTAAATTTCTTTTTACCTTAAAATCTTGAGGAAAAATGACCTAAACATTTCTAGTAGGTGACTTTAAGATCTTTTCATAAAATGTTTGTAAAGCAGAACTTTGATCCATTCACTGCCTCTCCATGGAGGACCTACGTTTGGCAGCTGATGCGTCTTTGCTATCGCTACCTCTTATCTGCAGTTTCAGCTCTTCACTGGTCTAGTGTTTATTGGGGGGGGGGCTACCTAATATTGCTTTTTTTGTTGGGTTTTGTTTTGTTTTTTTGGTTTTTCGAGACAGGCTTTCTCTGTTAGCCCTGGCTGTCCTCTGGCTGTCCTGGAACTCACTTTGTAGACCAGGCTGGCCTTGAACTCAGAAATCCGCCTGCCTCTGGGATTAAAGGCGTGCGCCACCACGCCCGGCTCAAAATGTTCATTCTTAAGTTTATAGTAATAATTTAGAAAGTCATTTTTGACTGTTATAATAAAAGTAAAATCTATAGTTTAAAAACAGGGACAAGGATGTCATAGTTGATTTTTGTTGCTGTGATATAACACCATGACCCAAAAACAACTGAGGGGGGAAGGGTTTAGTTCTTCAGTCACTCACATGTTGGAAGTGAGGGCAGGAACTGATACAGAGGTGGTGGAAGGGTGATGCTCACCCTATTACTGTCCATGGCTTGTTCAGCCTGCTTTCTTACAGCACCCACCAGGACCACCTAACTAGGAGCAATGCCTCCTGCAGTGATTTGGACCCCTTCACATCAGTCACTAATTAAGAAAATGCACCACAGGCTTTCTCACAGGTCAATTCGATGGGGACGTTTTCTCAATTGAGTTCTCTCTTCCAAAATACTGTAGTTTGTGTCAGCTTGACATAAAACTAGCCAGCGAAGAGGAGGTGGTGGTTGGGAGGGGTGTATATGCACGCGCATATGTACACTCACGGTTTAATCACAAAATTAAAAACCTGTAGGAAAACTCTCATTATTCCTGCAGAAGAAATATTTAGTTTTAGATTCATTGAAATATGTCACAGTGGAGAAAAGCAACAGATTTGATTACTCCAAGCTTTAAGAAGGTCTCTGCCATAAGTAACAAAAGGAGCATAGCCTTCCCATAGCCTTGGGTCTTTGGAAATAAACAGGACTGAGACTATCTTAATGAGAACTAGTTAATAAATAACTCTTAAAATCTTAAATATACTATAAATATATTCATAAGTTATTTCTAAAGTATATTATTTAGATTTTATGTTAATTTTATTTTGTAATTTAGTCTGTCAGCATAAATCCATGTTGTGGTTGACTTAGAAGGAATCCTCCATAATTATGATAGAGTGTAATTGAGTCCTTTAAAATACTTTAAAAGATTTTATATGTGTGCCCATCTATTTCTTCAAAGTAATAATTTTCTGTTCTAATAAGACAGTAAACAAGAAAAAATGCCCTTCGGTAATAAATTTAAATTGATAATAAGTGAAATGCAGATAACCTAGTAGTCCATTGTTCTAATCAATGTGATAAACTTAAACAGGCATTAGTACTGATTCCTTAGGAATAAAGGATTAAGACGCTAAACGTCACAGAAGTAGAACTTTAAAAGCTTATATTAGATAACTATTTAAAGAGATAGTTAACCGGGCATGGTGGCGCACGCCTTTAATTCCAGCACTCGGGAGGCAGAGGCAGGCGGATTTCTGAGTTCGAGGCCAGCCTGGTCTACAGAGTGAGTTCCAGGACTAGCCAAGGCTATACAGAGAAACCCTGTCTCAAAAAACCAAAAAAAGAAAAGATAGTTGTGGGGTTAGGATTTAGCTCAGTGGTAGAAAGGCTCTGGGTTTGGTCCTCAGCTCCAGGAGTTTTTTTTTTAAAAAAAAGACAATACAAAACGATAGTTGCAGAACATGTACATGGTGAAAATTGTTGTTTAAATATGGCAAGTTCAACATCACTGGTTTATGTCAGCATGTGTCATAGACATTACTATCCAGTGATGTGCTTTAACATTTTTATCTTGGGGCTGGTGAGATGGCTCAGCAGGTAAGAGCACCCGACTGCTCTTCCGAAGGTCCAGAGTTCAAATCCCAGCAACCACATGGTGACTCACAACCATCCGTAAACGAGATCTGACTCCCTCTTCTGGAGTGTCTGAAGACAGCTACAGTGTGCTTACATGTAATAATAAATAAATCTTTAAAAAAATAACAAAACAAACAAACATTTTTATCTTGAATGGTTTCTAAATTTTTATATATGAAAACAAAACCAGAAAATGGTTTTGAGTATACTTAGTTCTGTGTTAATATTTTTAACTTTATTCCATATAAATATTTTTAATTTTATTGGATTTTTTGGTGAAATAATTATTTAAATGTCTTTTGCAGAGTGAAATGGTTAAGGAACTAGATGGCCATGTACTTAAATGTGTGAAAGATCAAAATGGAAACCATGTTGTACAGAAATGCATTGAATGTGTTCAGCCACAGTCACTGCAGTTCATCATCGATGCTTTCAAAGGACAAGTAAGATTGGTTTTCTTAGCAGAGCGTTTGATAATTTGAGTATTAGCATTCTTTTAAGTACAAGCTTATACCTGGCACTTTAGTAAATGTAAGTTGTGTGCAGTTGAACACACCTGTAATCTCAGGTGTCCGGGAGATGGAAGCAAGGACGTTGGATCAAAGTTGAGTGTCATTCTCAGCTAGGTCCGGGAACCAGAATATGTGAGAACTGTCTCAGAAAAACTGAATGTCCATTAAAATGTGGCCCTTCTTAGTAGTCATTAGATAAAAGTAGTTACAAACTTGTTTTCCGTAATCCCAAGGAGAAAAAAGTGCATAAAACTATGTTTACAAAGGCAAAATAGCTACCAATCAGTACCAAACCCACAATGGTTAATAGTCCTGGGCACACTGCTGAGCTGCCCTCTCCCAAATCCATTCATTTACGCTGTCATCCACTCTTGGTCCTATGGCTAGGTTCTTTTATTGTGTTGTTTGGGCTGTTGTCCTGAGGATTGAACCCTGGGCCTTGCACAAGCTAGGCAGCTCATTAGATTCCTTTTTGATGAAAAGTATCTTTAGGCCATCTGGGCGGCTCAGTAAGTCAAAGAAGCCTGATGACGTGAGTTTGCTTCTCCCAGATGCCATATGGCGAGAAGAAAACAGACTTCTTCCCTAGGATGGCCTCTGACCTATCACAAACATCCCGATTATGTCAACTATGCATCTACCACTTGGCCAGTTTAAACTGGGTTATTTGGTGTCATTTATCTGTCTCATACGATGATTCAAAAATAACAGAAAATGTATGTTTTCAATCTTTCTATTTATTTCAAGGTATTTGTGCTTTCAACCCATCCTTATGGCTGCAGAGTCATTCAGCGTATCTTAGAGCACTGCACGGCAGAGCAGACCTTACCCATCTTAGAAGAACTTCACCAACACACAGAACAGTTGGTACAGGTATAAGTCCCCTAAGAATTTCAGCTGTCTGTATTGTGAGGTTTTGTTTTTTGTTGTTGTTGTTTTTTTTTTCTTTTTTCAGAAATGTAATTTGTTGTTAAACACTTTTTCTTAGTCATTATTCTTAAGGATGGAAAGTAATTTTTAAATGTCTGTCATAGGATCAGTATGGCAATTATGTTATTCAGCATGTACTGGAACATGGTCGACCTGAAGACAAGAGCAAAATTGTTTCCGAAATCAGAGGAAAGGTCTTAGCCCTGAGTCAACACAAATTTGCCAGGTATTGTAGTAGTTCTTCCAGCTCTTTCTATGTACTTTCTAAGTACAAGAATTAAGCTTATGGGTATCAAGTTGTGTGTCCTACAGTACCAATTTCTGTTTTAAAAGTGGTTATAGAATGAGATTCTGTCTTGTTTTCTGGTAGGTGGAGCAAATTGAAAAGTAAAAATATTTTGCTGTAAATAAAAAAAAACACACACTAACAAAGTTTCTGTTTCTGTATATGTGCCTTTAATTTTTAGCAATGTAGTAGAAAAGTGTGTTACTCATGCCTCCCGTGCTGAGAGAGCTTTACTGATTGATGAGGTCTGCTGTCAGAATGATGGTCCTCACAGTGCCTTATACACCATGATGAAGGATCAGTATGCCAACTATGTGGTTCAGAAGATGATTGATATGGCTGAGCCTGCGCAGAGAAAGATAATCATGCACAAGGTAACGCCGTGATCAGGAACTGCATCTGTGTCACATGGACTTTCATAGGCTTAATTTCTCCACAGTAGAAATCAGTTAAAGCACATGGGTAGTTTAGTCCGCTCAGTAAAATGATATTTCTGTAGGATGATTTCCTAGACATTGCCCATTTATACTCAGGAATCATACAAACTTGTGTATCTGGTAAGAAAAGTGCCTGTTTTGTCCTTGACAGTTACTTATTCACTGTAGGTCTAGCTGGGAAGGAGCAGGATAAATTTGAAGAGCATAGCAGTTCCTTAGTGCACTACTTAGAGTTCCCCTTGTCTGTATATGACACAACAGTGGCTTGTTTATTCATTGGACAAAAAGAGTGTTTAAATGCCCCTTTAAACATTTTCGACAGATTTTCATGGCTAAGGAGCTATTTTTAAATCAGGAACTAGGCAAGGTAGATAAACTTACTTGTCACCAAGCCTGACGGCCTGAGTTCAATCTCCAGGACCCACACAGTGAGAATCAAGTTGTCCTCTGACCTCTGCATACTGTGACTTGCATGGACACAACACACAGACACATACACACACACACACACACAATTAAAAGCCAGAAACTATAATAACTTAGATTTTTTTACAAGATTATTTATTTTTCAGATTCGACCTCATATTACTACTCTTCGCAAATACACATATGGGAAGCATATACTGGCCAAGTTGGAAAAATACTATCTGAAAAACAGCCCAGATCTAGGGCCAATTGGAGGACCACCAAATGGGATGCTGTAAGGACAAACGCGGAGCTGCTTTAACCATGTTCAAAGAGTGGGCTTTCTTTGTGAATTATCAAAACACAATTCAACTATGAATCTTTGATTTTTTTTTAAAGCAAAACTATTTATTGACTTTCTTCATCCATTTGTAAATTTTTAAGGTTCTTGTGTATATTTAGGGGGTGGGGGGGTGAATTATAAATTATATTCAACCCTGAGTGGAGACCTATCAGATTGGATTTCTGGTGAAGCACAGAATGCCTGTATATGATGTAACTGTGTCCCCCCCTCCCGCCCCCCACCAAAAAAAAAAAAGGAAAAAAAGTTGTCACATATTTTGTAAATTTATACCTTGTAAAGTCACAAAAAATAGTTTTTAAAGGGAAAAGTACAATATTTTAATAAACTGGCTTGCAGTCTGGTAGGTCTACAACCCCATAGCACAACAGGTTTATAGAGATGTATATAGAATTATAGTTCTTATTTTTTTCCTTTGTGTGAAGCCTTTTATAACAGATTAACAATCAACTGCATAAATATTATTAATATTTTAAAAAGAAAGTTAAGTTGTATTTTGGTAATTCACAAACTATCATGCAAAGAAAAACTCAGAAAGACAGAAAAGAATAAAATGATTTGAGATAACATTATTTACAGTGGATGTGGTTTTAATAAAATTACTGCCCTATAATGTCCCTGACAATGTACAGAATTGTATATACTTATAATTGTAATGAGTTAGAAACAAAATCATGGTGGCACTTCCATCCAGTTAAAACTGCACTGAATGAAAAGTTAAATCTCACACTAACTTTTCAATTTGGTTTGCAACAAGAATGGATGGAGATTTATATTTTCTTCTAATTATAGAATTACTAGGCTGTTGAGGAAGTGTTGGTTTGTTCTGCGTTTTCATAGTAGATACATAAAGTAGGACCCCGATAGAGGTGAGAGAGGCCACTGAGAAGTGAAGTGATAGCTCAGCATTTACGCATGATTGCATATTCAGAGAGCTTTTTTCCCTTCCTATAAATAAACGCATTGTGTGTGTAGGGGTAGATGTAAGTGTAGAATTTGAAAGCAAATCTTGTTTCAGTGTTTGTTATGGAAGCCTTGCTAATTTCATAGTGACGTTCCTTGGTTGTACAGGTGTACATTTGTAAACCTTCATGCTGTAAATGGAATCTGTTTTCTCTCTTCGGGAAACATTTGCATCTTAGTGTACATTTCCATCCCTGCCCCTTAACCTGGCAATATAGTGTTGTATAATGTAAATTTATTTCTCCAAATCGAGAGTGATTTTTACAAATTTTTTATCTTTATATGGTTTCAGAAGTATGAACCAGCTTTCTTGTTATTATTGTGGGAGACATTTTGTTTTATAACATAGTTGTTGACTCTGTTAATAACGGACGTGCTAGGATCTGGATCACTTTCAATTGAAGTCAGGGTATTGTGCATAATGAACAGAAAGTATTGGACTGAGATTGATTACCACAGAGGCCAATGCTTTTTCCATCTTTAAATGTGATGTGACTTTTTTTCTTTGTACAGAAGAGTACTGTATTTTTGAATAGCCTACTCCCAAGTAAGAGCAAATCTGTATGATAACATTTTTTTCCTCTGGACATAAGTCATTATAACAGTAACATGATGTACATTTACAAGCGGCCTTATGTACATTTCCCAACAATCTTTTTAAGGCAAAATTGTGACCATATGTGTATAATTAAAATCGTTTTTAATCCTTTGCCTATGAAAATATTTTGGAAAAAATTGCTTTGTATATTCAGTTTCTGAAAGATAAAGAAAGTGCTTTGTATTTTGTTGAAGTCAGTATTTTATATAAACTTTATGTTGACCCACTTATGTTCAGTGCTAAAAACTGAAAGGAACATGCTATTTCTGGCAGATGAATAGTAGAAGGGATTTTTTTATTCGAGGTCTGCAGAAGAAAAACAATCAGAGCACAATATTGAGTATAAAGATTCTATCCTTGTGTTACTCATATCATGAACCTTAAAATTTGGCATGAAGTTTGGGGTGCCAGGAGTCTTTAACATTGATGCTGAGTTACTCTAGCTTTCAAACACAACATTCCTTGGTGAGGCCACTAAGTCTGGCCATGTTTCACCATTCTCAGTCACACTGCTTCATCAGCAGGTCCCTGTCACAGTAGCAGTATTCTCGCTCATGTAGAATAATTCTCTTCTCCCCTTTTCTACTTTGTTTTGCCAGTCTCAGAGTATCTTGGCCCTGGGTTGAATTTAACTTCCTCTCATCAGCCCATAGTTTCGGATCAAAGTTGTTGGTGTTAGAGATTAGTAACAGCTCTTCCTGCAGAAATGCAGCCCATTCTGGTTTGTCCTCACCCTTCCCTTTGGATGCCCCGGCAGCTGTCACTCGGCTCAGAAAAGTGGCAAGTCCTAGAGAAAGTTATTTGGAACTGAATCCTCCTCTAGCAGTCCTGATTCATACTTCCCAGTGCTGACAACCCAGTCCTCCTGATACTTTTAGGCATATTCTAGAAAAAACCTGTTCGTGTAGAAAATTTATGATCTGCCAGTTTTGGTGCCCACCCTGATTCCACCTTCTAGTATGTTGGCATGGAACTTTAGAAAAATCTGACAATACAGAATAAAGACATCTGATTGGGCAGAATCCACTTAGGCTTTAATTCTTGAGTAGTCTCTTTTTGATGTAGATTGTTTCTGGACCAGTTTGTCTAAGTCCTGGCTCTTATTGGCTCAAATGAAATGTTATCTTCACTTTGTATATTATGTATAAATTAGAAAATGAAACGTGTGAATAACATTGTATGAAATAAACCTGGTCTTGTGTTTTTCTCTAGATAAAATATCCCTCTATATCTCTGTCAAGAGTGCCTGATTACATCACTTCACACACACACACACACACACACGCACACACGCACGCACGCACGCACGCACGCACACACACACACACGTGTGGCTTGCTTTCTGCATAAACTTGGGACTGTTCTAGGAAAATGTATATTGGGTTCAAACCTGAGTTTAAGACTTACCTTACTATTTCCAGACTTTGGCTGTCAACAGCCTGGGTGCCCTAGTGAACTAAAGATTTACTTAGGTGTTTTATGTATATGAGTGTTCCGTCTGCACGTAGATCTGCATGGCAGAAGAGGGCATCAGATCACATTACAGATTGTTGTGAGCCCCCATGTGGTTGCTGGGAGTTGAATTCAGGGCCTTACTTGCTGAACCATCGCTGCAGCCCCGGAGTTTGATTCTTTTATGATTATTAGTCGGGTTTTGTGTGTGTGTGTTGTTTTTTGTTGTTGTTGTTGTTGTCTGTTTGTTTGTGGAAGGTTTTGATTTTTCAAGACAGAGTTTTCACTGTATAGCTCTTGGCTGTCATGGAACTCTCTGTAAACCAAGTTGGCTTCATAGAGCCCCTCTAGTGCTAGAATTAAAGGCATGTGCCACTCTTAAGTTTTTGTTCCTTCCGTAGGTGGGAAAAGGAAACACCATAATCCAATATTGCTTATCTTTCTCTGACTTCAGTTGTTTAGTTTTATCTTGGTTTGATCATTGCTATGAAAGCAGTTTTTTGGGAAAGGTGAAACTCTTGGAATTATCATGCCCAAGAAAGGGCCTGAGTCATCTCTGTCCTCAGGATGTTGTTTGTTTGTTTGTTTGAGCAGAGAGGGTAAGGAACTCAGAGGAACACTGTTCATTGTCTGCTCTTCCTCCACAACTCGCCCAGGCCTGGGGTAAGGCTTCTGGAATGAGTCTGGTGCTCTAGACCTAGAAGTCAGGAGGATGAGAGGCTGCAGTGTTCAAGGTGTGGTACAGAAGGAAGTAGAGGTCTGTCCTTTGGTCTTTAAGTTAAAGGCCCAACTACTTTCTAAGTCCTAAATGTCTTGTAGATTCTATACATAGGTTTTAAGTTTAAATGGTCAGCATGAGTTAGGGATAACAGTTCAGTGATGTGCAACTCTTGGACCAACATCGATCTGGCCTTTGGTCATCTCCAGCAACACAGGAGCACATCTAAGAGGCAGGCTTCCTAGTTATAGTAGGAACCTGGCAGTTTTGCTGTTAAAGAGCCAGCTGATGAAGAGTGCTTGGTGCTCTGACCGGTCAGTTCAGTTTTCATTATCTACCCTAGGTGGCTTATGACCTCCTGAAACTCCAGTTCCAATGCCCCCTGACTTCCCTGAGCACCCACACCCACATGGTACACATACATATATTTGTTGTGCTAGCTCAGCCAATTGGTAAGTCTGAGCATGTACCATCAAAATTGGGTTTGCCCAAAGGAAGCCACAGTAATTCAGAAGAACTGGTAATTTAGCTTTATAGCAAGGAAAGTGGAAATAAGGAAAATTTGCCCACTGGCATAAACCACTCCTTCCTAGTATCTCTGGACTTGATGGGAACAGAAGTCCAATAGGTGTCTGTCTGTCTGTCTGCCTGTGTCTGTGTGGAGGTATCCTGCCAATCAGCCTTTCTCAGAAAAGAAATGCCAGTAGTCTTACCTCTGCTGTATGAAGCACATGCTGCAGTAATTCCTGAACATGCTGGCAAGTCAATGTAGTTTTCTAGCGTTCTGGAAGTGTGCCTAGGGCTCTCTAAAGATAGCCACTGCTGTGGCTGTGAGAACAGTGATCAGGGCGACAAGGAAGGGTTTCTTTGGGCCGAATGTACCCAGTGGGTTAAGAGTCTGTCACCTTCACAGCTAGGAAGCATGGCAGGAAGCACCAGGCATGGTGGCAGAAACAGTTGGGAGCTCTCATCTCAGAACCCAAAACGGGGAGCAAGCAGAAAAGTCTTTAAGCTCTCAAACAGCCGTCCCCACTGACATACTTCCTACAGCAAGGACATACCTAAGGTTCCCCAAACAGACATGAACTGAGAACCAAGCAAGCATTCAAATGCTAGAAAACGGGTGGGGGTGGCATTTGTCATTGAAACCACATTCTATTCCCTGACTCCTATAGTCCCATGACTATATAAAACAAAAATGCATTTTGTTTGTCTAAGTCTGCATCATGATCAGTGGTGTACCTGTTTGAATATTGGGTCTCACCAGTTTATGGCCACCCGGAACCTGTAAATGCAACCTAACTTGGTAACAGGTCTTTGTAGTGAAGTCACTCTGTGCCCTAAATCCAGTATGGCTAAAGTTCTAAGCAGGAATTTGGCCAGGTGGTACCTACTCTTTGGTCTGTTCTAGCTGAGAGATTCTGATCTTTCCAGCAGACACCAACCTCCAGAACCTAGAGCTGCTCTTAGCATCCTGGCTTGTGATTTTGCCATACATTTCCCTCCAAATCATAACGTCCCCTCCCAGCTCACACCTCAATCAGGTGTTTTCCCAGGGAAGCAGCTGCTTCAGAATGAAAGGCACTTTGGGAGGGCAGTGACATCCCTCCCGTTCCATTCCTTGTATTTCCTCCTCTCCTGGCTGCCTCACACTCAGGGTGTCAGTCTGACAGCATGAAGTTCAGTACCGGAGCAGCACACATGCCTCCGTGTACATGAATTTAAAGAGCCTTACCATAGGACCCCCCAGTCCTACTCCTTGGGATCTACCCCTCCACACACCGAATACATAACACATGACCCCATCAAAAGGTGGCATGAAGTGGTTGTAGCAGCTCTAAGAGACTGCATCGGAACTGTCACCCAAAGGCTCACATGGAGCTGCATCCTCCCAATAGTGAAAGTATTGGCAGGCGAGGGAGCCGCGGGGGAGGGGGCGGTTTACCCTACTGGAAGTGTGCTGTCCTTCCAAGGGGATTGTGGGATCCTAGGTTCTTCCCTTCTTCTGTCTCCTGACTACAGCAAGGAGGCAGTTTTGTCACTCAGTGTCACCAAGACATGTTACATCTCTACTGCTTGAAAGCAACAGGGCCAGTCATGGCTGCAAACTATTCTTACAAAGTATTGTTAGTGATTTGTTGACAGGAATGGAGAGCTGACGTGACCATATCCATAATTGCCACAAATTCAAACCAACCTAAAGGTGAAATACTGTTCAGTAATTATCTTTGTTCTCCATTGCTGAGATAAATTATAACCAAAAGCAACTTGGGAAGGAAGGGTTTATTTGGCTTACACATCCTAAACACAGTCACATCAGAGCGAGAACTCAGAGCAGCAGGAACCTTTGCTTTCACAGTTTGTTCAATTTCCTTTTTAACACACCCAGAATCACCTGCCTAGAGTGTTAGCCCCACCCACAGTGAGCTGTGTCTTCCCACTGCAATCATTACTTTTAAAAAAAATGCCTCAGAAAAACAAACAAAAAAGTTGGGTGGTGGTGGCGCACACCTTTAATCCCAGCACTCGGGAGGCAGAGGCAGGCGGATTTCTGAGTTCGAGGCCAGCCTTGTCTACAAAGTGAGTTCCAGGACAGCCAGGGCTATACAGAGAAACCCTGTCTCGGGGGAAAAAACAAAACAAAACAAACAAAAAACCACCACCAAAAAAAAAATGCCTCACAAACTTAAAGGCGACTTGATTGAAGGCATTGTCTCAATTGAGTTTCCTTTTCCTAAGATGGCTGTAGCCTCTGTCAGAGATTGACAAACACACACACACACACACACACAAACTGACAAGCACAACTAACTACCAAGAACAATCCTAGAGGAAACCAAGGCTTGTGACTAAGAATGTATCCGTGTTATCACAACTAAAGCAGATGTACCACATCAGTCATTGCAGGGTGGAACAGGAGAAAGTGCTTGTTCAGGAGGGGAGGGAAGGGGGCAAAGGGAATGCAAAGGGAGAGATGGGGTGTGGGGGGAGAGGGGAAGAAGAGGAACGGAGGGAGGAAGGGGTCGGACCCCGACAGGCCTTTTCCAGGTGAGTTTCTGGTCCCATCCACAGGCGTCTATCCCCTCCCTAGGATACTCGGCTGGGAGTGTTAAGTAGGGAATATTCTGCCCCAGGTCTTTGAAGCCCATATGAGGAAATATTCACTCTAGCTTGGCGTTTAAGGCCCTTCACCCAGCTGTAGCCAGTGTCCCATCAGCCCTACCTGCTCCTGAATATTTGGGAAACACAATGGACCGGGCTCTGTTAGTAATCTGAGCCCGCCTCCTCCTGGCATCTTTTTCTTCCATTTGCCGGTTGTTCGGTTGTTCGTGAGCAGTAGTCTCCTGGCAACCCTTCCCTGACCTCTCTACCCACCCAGCGCAAGGTCCCATGTGCCTGAATTAGGCTTGGTACATTTTTTTTTTAAAAGGTGGCAAGGATCGTGCAAACAGAGCCTTTATCAAATCATCGGAAAAGTCAGACTCTCTCCCACGCAGCTTGCCTCTGTTGGTCCTGAAGGAGAGTTGCCTTAGTGATATGGCCACCTGAAAATCCCAGCAGCGTTGATTCTAATAGTGAAGTATTTATTTGAAAAACAAAAAAAACACCTAGCAGAGCCCAGAAGGTTAAGTTAAGGCAGACCCACGCCGCGAGTTTCTAGCTGCAAAATGGAATCTGGACTCCTCCTCACCCACCCTACTCTGTGTAGCTCTGGCTGTCCTGGAATTCAACTCTGTAGACCAACCAGGCTATCCTCAAACTGGGAGATCTGCCTGCCTCTGTCACCACCTCCTAGTGAGTTTGGATATAGAGCTAAGGACTAAAAGGAAGTCACAGGAGGTATTTAAAAGCACACATACTCCGTTGTGTGTGTACACACCATTTGTGTATACAAGTTGGCAGGGAAAGACAGGAATAAATTCCAGCTAAACGGGAGAGAGGAGTACAGGGAAGAGGTAGGAGATGGAAATGTTGTCTTTTGTCTTTCTGCCTCTATGAGTTAAGTTCTGGAGGGGTGGGGTTTTAGACAGGGTTTCTCTGTGTAGCCCTGGCTGTCCTGGAACTCACTCTGTAGACCAGGCTGGCCTCACCCTGGGAGATCCACCTGCCTCTGCCTCCCGAGTGCTGGGATTACAGATGTGTGCCGAAACCACCTGGCTTGTTTGAATTCTTTATGAAATGAATGCATCCCTGATCCTGACCCTCCCTCCTTCCACCTTCCCAATGCTAAGATTTATAGGCATACACCTCAACTCCCAGGTTGTAGTTTTAAAAATGACCCGCAAGCCAAGTATGTTGATGAACCTGTAATCCGTTATTTGGGAGAGTGATCACTGAAACTTGCGTTTTCGGCCAGGCTTATAACAAGCAACACGATGGACCTCATCCCGAGAGAAATAAGCAAACCATTAAGTGCAACCACAGAGACCTAAATTCGGATCCCCAGCACCTACAAACAACAAATACAGCCTGTGCCTATAATTCCTGTGCTGGGGATGCAGAGGCAGGGGATTGCTGGGGTTTGCTGAAAAACAAAAAAAACAAAAACAAAAAACAATCTTGCTAAATTGGTGAGGTCCAAGTTCAACGAGAGACCTCATCTCAAAAATAAGATGGATAGCAATAGAGGAAGACAGCCCACATGACTTCTTCCCTAGACTCACCACACGCGCTATGTGTGTGTGTGTGTGTGTGTGTGCATTTTCAGTACCTGAGAAGGCCAGAAGAGGGCACTGGAACACTCCTGGAACTGGAGTTATGGATGCTTGTGAGCCAACATGGATACTGGGAACTGAATTCTAGGCCTCAGAGCAGCAAGTGCTCTTAACTACTGAGCCTCTCTCTAAGTGTCACTCTTTTTTAGTGAGATGAATCTACACCTATGCCAAGCATACATCATTGTTGCACATAAAAGTGTTAACTCAAGAACCGCCCTGGAAAATTTCATACTAAGCAGTTAGCAGAGCTTTGGTATAGCTTCAGTTTGTTATAGCCAACAAATATTAATTTCATGGAACTAATAACAAAACCTAGTTTTTGTTCATTTCCCCTTTGAAACAGAAGTCTCAATATGTAACCCAGGCTGACCTTAAACTGGTGAGCCTTCTATCTCAGTGACCAGAGAGCTAGGACAATAGCAGTGTTTTCTAAGGGAAGTTTGAGTGACTGCTTGTGATGACCAATAGAAAGAGAGCTGTGGGCAGAGCGAGGCTCTTTTCTCTTCCCATCTTGTCTCCCAGACTAAGATTAGGAAAAATGGGGCTGGAGAGATGGCTCAGCAGTTAAGAGCACTGACTGCTCTTCCAGAGGTCCTGAGTTCAATTCCCAGCAACTGCACAGTGGTTCAACCATGGTGGTTACAACCGTCTGTAACCTTCTGGTGAATGCACTCACATAAATAAATCTTTAAAAAATAACCCTTAAAACTGTGGTGCCCTGGGCTGCAGAGATGGCTCAGTGGTTAATAACTCACAACCATTTGTAAATTAAGGATCAGATGCCCTCTTCTGTTGTGTTTGAAGACAGCTACAATGTACTCATACATAAAATAAATAAAACTAAAAAACTCTGGCACCTCCAAAATTAAAAAACAAACAAACAAACAAACCAAACCTGTGTGGTTCCCTTATCCTATGAGTGCAGTCTTTCTGTGACGCCAACTCCCCCCACCTCCCCTTCAAAAGCTGATGTTCCACAGAACAGGCAAGCCACTTGACAGCTTTCCCAACTAGCTCTCACTTGTACTCTGCTTGGCACACCCTTCCTTCAGTCTATAGCTGGGACAACAGACCTGCCTACTCCCATTGGGCTCTGTGTCTTGCAGAATGTCAGTTCAATGAGTTTGTCTCCGGAAGGCCCAAGGGCAAAGATTATCTTCCTATCCAGTACGTCACAGCCCCACCCTGAGAGCTGAGGGAATTCCTAGTTGTATTTTTGCCACGGTTTTTCAAGGCAGGGAACTCTAGACCAGGCTGGCCTTAACTCACAAAGATCCTCCTGCCTCTGCCGCTCCAGCGCTAGGAACAACCATGCCTGGCTCCTTTTTGTCTTAACAAGCACCCTGCCAGACTTCGAAAGGAGAAGATAACGAGAAGATAAATACTACTGAAGAGATCCCATAGACTGTGTGACATAAACTGTGCAGTGTGTGTGTGTCTGTGCATGGGTGCGCACGCGTGCGTGTGCACACGCACACACACACCTAAACATCCACATTACACATGGGGCAGTCAGTATAAAAAGCAAGCTCTGCCAGTCACAAAAGGGTTCTTCAGATCTCCACAGATGTAGGAGTTCTAAAGTCACAGTCCGATGTTACAAACTATAATAAAAGCAGCCACTGAAAATTCTAGAACACTTATTAAGAGCCAGGCACTGTTTTGTGCAGACTCCCTCATTTCATCCTGGCCGTGCTTACAAGATGTTTCCATGCTCTGGTAACCCTGTGCAGAGGGCAGCGTGGGAGGCGGGCCGCTTGGTGGACGGTCATGGGGGCTCTGCATGGGTGGTTGCCCTTGCCTCAGAAGAACTCCCTTAATGAAGAGCAAGTTAGCCTCCCTAACCCCTGGTGGGTTGTTGCTTCTTTTCTCCTCTTGTTTCTGCCAAGAGAGGGTGGACCAAGAAGACCCCAGCCTACAGAACAGTGATCCAAATAAACTTCTTTTTAGTATAAATGTCCTAGCCTGTGACGTTCTGGTAGACTAGCACAAGATGGACCAAGACAACTCTCATCGAGACTCTGAGGAACGAACTGGCATCACATGGGAACAGGAAATGAAGCTTAGAGAGAGGTTCTGTGGCTTGTCCAACATGGCTGTAGTTTAAATCCAGCTTGCCACCAAAGCACACACATTTCACTGCTGTGCTGGGGCCCTGGGCCTCAGATCCCCAGGGGCTCCGGAGCTAGAAGGACACGTGTATCAGCCATGGCTTCAGTTTATTGCTGTATACTCTGTGCTTCTGGCTCTCATGGAAAAGACAGACATTGGGGTTCTTATAATCTCTCCCTCTCCCCTCCCCACACTCTATCCCCAAAGGAGGCACCACTTCTGCAGGTCAAATGTTATCTTCAAAGCGCTCACATCGCAACCTTTGCCCACACCATCTCATTAAAGGAATTGGCAGTGACTTTAAGGTGAAAGAACTCGGTGGCTGACGTGTTATATAAATTTGCATCTGGGTCTCAGAGCTGGAAGGAAGGCACTCCCATACATGCAGTCTGTACATGCAGTCGGATGATGGACCAACAACACATTGTGATTTATGCCCCTGCTGGTGAGCCCAGGAATCCCTGTAGCACTCTCTCTCAGCTCTAGGGCCCTGCTTTGTGTATGGAAAACGCTTAGTGTTTTATAGGTATTTTGTCAGAATACTTTAAGGAACTTGACCAAAGTTACAGGGAGGTTAGACAGATTGTCATGGTATACTCACCTCTGTCTCTGACCCTCCTAACTGGGACCTCTTTAGTCTCCCTTGAGGCAGGGAGTGCCACATGCATGCCTGTGTCCAGGCACATGTCTCCTGGTTTACCTCCCAACGCACCTCAAGTCCCCAAGGTAGGTAGGCACTTGTATTCTGTAATTCAGAGAGGCAAATCAAACTGTTACAATGTTTGCCCAAAGCTCCCCAAGCAAAGTGGCCCTAAGAGTGAGCAAAGAGACACTGCGTGCCTTCACTGCCTGTGTGAATCCCTGCAGATAGTCTCTCATCTTGGTGCCCTTCCCACAGAGGCTGGGGCGGAGCCCCGAGGGAGCCTGGACAGCTCAGACACTGGGTCATTGATGACTGTTGTGTGGGATACCTGCCGGGGGCCAGGAGTGAGCCATGCCACCCCAGGAAGTGGTTCAGGGTGACTCTTCTTGGCACACCTGGGAGGATGTAGCTGGTGCTGGCACACCCACCGTCACGAGAGCTTCCTGTCCAAACCTTCAACAAAGGCGGCTTCTTGAGACAGGCTAGACTGAAGTCACCAGCCTTGGGTGGGGTCCACTATGTAACCTCAGTGCTCAGGAACCCTTTCCCATACTGTCTGGAACTATACTGTATGTAGCTGGGTTTCCAGCCATGTGTGCCTGCACCCAGTCCATCTCATCTTCTATCTCCCCTCCCCTTTCCCGCTTCCCCCCTCCCCACTCTCCATCTCATCTTCCATCCCCACCTCTTCTGGTCCCTGCCCTGCTAAACTCAGGGTAGCTGCATTCCGCTGGCCTTCCCCATGTTCCAGGCTTCAGCCTCCTTCTCTGCACCTGTCCTTTGTGAAGTGACCAGAGGATTTCTGATCCTGTCTCTGTCGCTCTGAAGGGTCAGGAGTTCCTCCTGCCTGGACAAAGCCATCCTGACGCACATAAATAAAACAAACATCAAACTCTATTCAACCCCCTGGAACCCGTGTGTGTTACCTTACAGGGCAAAAGAATGGAGCAGGGGATGGGTTGTGGGGGGGGGGGTGGCATCTGGGTTGTCTACAGTTGTGCATTAAGTTGTAATTAAGATGTGCATTTCTCCAAATAAGGGAAAATTATTCTGGATTATTTGAGTGAAGCTGAAAGGTGATCATCTAGAATTTATTTATGTATTTTGTAGTGGTGAGATTGAACCCAGGGCTTTATACAAGAAAGACAAGTGCCCTACCATACCCCCCTTCTCTCTCTCCCTCTCTCTCTCTCTCTTTCTTTCTTTCTTTCTTTCTTTCTTTCTTTCTTTCTTTCTTTCTTCCTTTCTTTCTTCCTTTCTTTCTTCTCCTCCTCCTCTTGTCGTCTCCTCTTCTTCCTTCTCCTCCTCTTTGTTTCCTCCTCCTCCTCCCCTTCCTCCTCCTCCTCTTCCTCTTCCTCCTCCTCCTTTCCCCAGAGGTAGACTCTTGCTCTGTAGCCCAGGCTGGTGGTCTTGCACTCACAATAGTCCCTCCAGCTGTCCAAATGCTGGAATTACAGACATGTGCTAACATGTCCACTGTGATCATCTTTATTGTTTATTAAAGGGATCTAATTTATTTTATTTTTAATGGTGTGTCTGTGAGGATGTGCGCATGTGCATGCTGGTGTGTTGATGTAACATGCTCTGGAACTGGAGTTTCAGGTACTTATGTCCCTCTCTTCGTATACATGGGTGCAGGGAACCAAACTTAGGTCCTCAGGAAGAGCAGTCACTAACCACTGAGCCATTTCTCCAGCCGTTTGTTTATATTATTATAAAAGAAAGCCCATGGAAGGCTTTTCCACACAGAGGAGAGGGGAGAGCTGAGATGGGGAACTGAAGAGAACTGAAAATCCTGGCTGTAAAGGATGGAGAGAGGTGAGTCAAACTTTTCTCTGGGTGACTTAGAGGGGACCAATTCTCACCCTAGCCTCAGGGGGCAGTGCAGGCCTGCTGACTCTTGGCAGCCCCATGAAGTTGGCTTCCAGCATTGGAGGAGACTATATATGTGTTATTTCAAGTCACAAAATTTGGGCTCTATATGAGCTTCCTGTGGATTTGTGCTGTAACAAATGACTACAAACTCTCTTTCCCCACCCAAGGTCAGGTTCAGATGGCTTTAAAACGCTCCCCCTGCTCCACTCTCATCTGTGGGGGCATTTGGAAAGCCATCCCTGCATTTGGAAGCTGTTGTCCCCTCTAGCTTCTGGTAAACAGGCCAGTATTATACACACGTCTTTGTTTTATAAAGATCGTTTATATCTCTTTCTCCCCAAAGACCGTGTGAACTCTTAGAAAATGAGAACCGTATGTTTTCACTGGTGGATCCCCAGGTCAGGCCTGACTTCTATGGGCTCTCTGCATCTGCAGCAAGGCTGGGTAGTCAGCTCTACTGACAGCATTCATGCAGGATGCAAACACATCTGAATTCCTAGCACACAGGGCTGTGAAGCCATTTTTGTGGAAGAGGTTATAAACCATACTTCCTGCCTTGGGTGATGGAGAAGCTGTGGACAGGCTTAGCAAGTGAATGAACTACAAGCCTCCTTCCCCATAGGAGAAGGCTCTTGGGCCTCTGCACTCTCAGGAACAGCACATGCTGGAGTGCAGTGTTCCCAGGCGCCTGCGCTGGGGAAGTGGATAGTCTGACATGGATGTGCGAGTCTAATGATAGTTATAAGAAGTGTATTCATTTCCTTCTCCCTCTCCACCTTGTTGATATCCTACCAAATATTAGCAACAGCATAGGAGGTGAGGGTGGCCATGTTGGAAATGGACACAAGGCTGGGGACGATGCAGGATTAAGGATGGTGACACACAGGATCTAAGTACAGTTGGTAAAGAGAATCTCTTATGAACATCACCTGTCAATCAAAAGCTGATGGCCAATGAGCTGAGACAGGAAATAAGAGGTGTGACACTGGGGGTGGGGTGGGGATTTAGCTCAGTGGTAGAGTGCTTGCCTAGCAAGCGCAAGGCCCTGGGTTCAGTCCTCAGCTCTGGAAGAAAAAAAAAAAAAAAAAAGAGGTGTGACACTGGCAGGAAAAAAGAGGATTCTAGGAAATAATGAGAGAATAAAAAGAGAGCCTCTGGGATTAATTTGAGCAAGAAATTGAGCTGAGGGAGCCACTGAAGGAAGAAGCAGGTCGGGACTGAAGGAGAGGTGATTAACCCTGTGGAACACAGTCTGAATGGGTTAAATAAGCAATTCACTTGCTGCGCACTGAAACACTTGCTGCTTCTGAGCTGCCTGGTCACAAAAGCAAAAAGCAGACCATCCACAGCTTCCGGTCTCTCTGTGAGCAGACCCAGCTCTCCTCAGCAGAGATCCGTGCTTTTCCACAATCTTTAAGAGTCTGTGACTCACCACGGGCCCTGAGAACAGCCCCACAGCGGTTGGGGCTCAGAGTTTTGTGGTCTGAATGGGAAATGTTCCCCGTAGGCTCATGTGTTTGAATGCTCGGTCCCCAGCTGGTGGCGCCATTTTAGAAGTTTGTAGAACCTGTAGGAGGTGGAGCCTTGAGGGAAGCAGTGGGCCCCTGAAATAAATAAATTTATCTGTGCGTGTACAAGTCAGAGGCCAGGGAAACAGTTCTTTCTCACATGTGGGACCTGGGGATTTAACTCCAATTGTTAAGCATGGGGCAGGGGTGGTAGGTGCAGGGGCCTTTATTCACTGAGCCAACTTGCTGACCCAGGGCCTTAAGGTTTTAGAGTCCGAGGGCCGCACTACACTGTCTGCCCTCTGCCTCCTGACCGCTGACACAGCATGCTAGCCACCTCGTGCTCCTCCCTCCAGGTCTTCCCCACAATGATGGATTACATCACCTCTAACTGTAAGCCAAAACAAACCCTTCCTCTAGTAAGTTGCTTCTTGTCGGTTAATGGGTCCCAAGAACATGAAAAGAAGTGATACCGAAGCTTTCCTGGCTGTGCCCCACCCTGGGAGTCGAGCCATTTTTTTTTTTTTTTTAAAGCAGTGGAGAAATGCCACAGAGTCCTCGAGGACAGAGGGCTACACAGCTTTCAGACAGGTTTCTTCTAAGCCAGTTGTTCTCAACCTTCCTAATCCTGTGACCTTTTACTGCAGATCCTTGTGTTGTGGGGACTCCCTCCCCTCAACCGTATTTTTCTTGCTACTTCAGAACTGTAGTTTTGCTACTGTTTGTTATGAATCATAAATATTGGATATGGTCCCCAAAGGGGTCACGGCGACCCACAGGTTGAGAACCACTATCCTAAGCAAAGCTCACTCATGTCACGTCTGCTCCTCCTTGGGGACAGGAGTTGTTCGATGACTGGAGTCATATGCAAAGTTAGCACGTAGTCCATCCTGGGAACGTGACTAGCTGGCTTCTGAGAGTCTTTCAGCGGCGCCTTCAAAGCTGTACCTCCTTGTCTGTTCCCTGGGCATCTCTCCGCCCCTCTCATATGTCCTCCTCATACTCTTTTAGGATTATCTTCTTAGTCATGCGTAGGCCAATTTAATCAGTGCATTAGGGTTAGATTTGCTGGCAAGTGGTAGAAAATCCTGAATAAACATTTTAAACAACACAAAAACATGCCTACTGTCATGTGCAAGTATGGGTGGGCAGTCCAGAGTTAGCTCCATGTTCTGTGGGGGCTGAGGGCCGGGGGTGGGGGCCAGGGGCCCAGGCTGCTTCTCACTTGCTCTTCTACCATACATGGTCTCTGTTCTGAGGTCACTTCATGGCCAAAGATTGCTATCCCGTGTACAGATATTATATCTGCATTCTAGCTAGGAGGGAAAATGAAAGGGGGAGAGGAATGTTTGTCTCTGATTATTTACCACTGGCAATGGCAAACTCCAAAGAACATGGCTGAATACTGCTGTAAAAGATGCTGGAAAAGGTCATCTTTACTTGCTGTAGCTATGAACACATCTTAATTTTAGGGGATTAAAAAAAAGTATCTATTGTTACTGTGTGAAGGGAGGATGTGTGGACAGAGGACAGTTCTGTAAGTTGATTCTCCCCTTCCACCTTTGGGTGGGTTCCAGGGAGCCAAGTGCGGTGGTTTATCAAGCTTGTACAAGAGCACATTGTTCCGGCTAAGGCACCTCAATGGCCTAGTTAGGGAACCATCTGAGAAAGGGATGGAGAACAGGCTGAGAGGCGACCAGAGATGCTCTTCCTAACCAGGTAGCAACAAAAAGCTTCAGCAAGATGTTTTATGATGGGAATGATGAGGAAACTCACACCACAGCTCCCGTAACTTGATCTGAGTCCAACCGAGAGGACATAAAATGTCCATCCATATCAAGGCCTAGAAAAGAATGTCAAAGAATGGTCAGGCTACATTGACTGACTAGATTATTCAGTGGGAAAGTTGATCTCTACAAGCCTGATAACTTGAGATTGATCCCCAGGTCTCACATGGCTGAAGGGGAAAACCAACTCTTGAATGTTGCCTTCCAATCTCCACACATGCACTATGGCACGGGTCTCCTGTTCTCCATAAATATTCAAAAGAAGGAATGCCAGTTTTCCTGACTGCCACTGGGACTATGCATGGTTACGGGCCTTTTGGGGACTGTTTTGTTTAGAGAAATTGCTTAGAATGATTTATAAGAAATTTGAAGATATTTGTATTATAATCCAGGGATTGAATTTCTAGATTTGCCCTCACATACACACTTGAGGGAACAGACAAGGATTCTCTTCAGAGCATAGTGATCGAATACTTGCCTGGCATATTCTGCCCTCAGTATCATGGACAAAGAAAGGAACAAACAACAACAATAAAAAATAACAATGACAAGGAACTGACAGTGGTAGTAAATAACATCTTAAAACCAAGAGCCCAGCAACAGCCAGAAACAACAGAATGTCCATGGATACACTGTGGCATTTTTATTTCACAACAATGAGGCAGATTATAATACTGCAATTAAAGTACATGAATCAGGGCTACAAGTGTCAACATGAGTTAACTCTTAGAGCAGAACACAAACTGGGAGAACCCAGTTGTGTCTGGGTATTAGTCAGGGGCCCCCGGAGAAGCAGAACTAACAGGATATATGTATAAGCAAGGACATTTACTATGGGAATTGGCGCTTGAGATGATCTAGGCAGAGAAGGCCCACAGTCTCTTGCCTGCATGCTGCAGACAAAAGATTAAGATGTTACAATTCACTTGGAGTTCAAGAGCCAGACATTCCAATGACCAAGGATGGGGCAGAATGCATGTCTAGTTCCAGCAGAGAGTGAGAGCAAGAGCGAGAGCGAGAGCGAGCGAGCGAGCGAGCAAGAGAGAGAGAGAGAGAGAGAGAGAGAGAGAGAGAGAGCTTGTCTCTTCTTGGTACCTCTAGATATTCAAACTCACCAGATGGAGTGATGTCCACCCCTATTGGTGGGAGTGACTAGTCTTTCCTCTGTCTTCTGACTCAGATGCTTAGCTAGCTCTTTAGGACCCACCCTCACACCTGCAAATAATACTTTATTTGCTCTCTTAGTACCTTTAACCCAGTGGAGTTGACATGAGAAATTAACTACCATAATTTATAATATTTCATTTCATAAATGAAAAGTAAAATAAATTAAAAAATAGAAAGGTTTGAGCATGATGGCCCAGTGGGTAAAGGCCAGTGGCTCCAACGCAAGTCCTGACAAATGGTAACGGGCCTGTTCTTCAGGCTTGAGGGAAGTTTATTGATTGAGGCTAAAAGCAACCCAAAGGCTCCACTTGCCTAGTGTGAAGCCCTGGATGTGCTCTCCCACACTGCATGTCCCACCTGTGGTGTCAGCACCTGGGAAGCTGAGGATGATGGGGAGTCCAAGGTCATTAGCTACATAGTATAGGCTAGCCTGGGGTACATGGGTCACAAAAAAGAAAAAAAAATAAGCACATTGTAATCCCAGCACTTGACAGACCAATGGGGGGGGGATTGCTGTGAGTTTAAGACAGCCTGGCCTACAAAGAAAAACCCTACCCAAACCCAAGAAAAATGAAACCAGTAATATAAATAGCTATTTTCATTTTAAATGCTCTAAAGACACAGCGTTAACACAAAAGCTCTCGTCTGTGGTTCCTATTCCCTCCTTCTCCCCCAGGTCTTCTTTAATGTATACTTTTTGTTTGCTTATTTGCTTGTTTTGGATTTTGGCTTTTAAAGACAGGGTCTCACTATGTAGCTCCAACTATTTGGGAACTCACTATGTAGACCAGGCTAGCCAGGGACTTATAGAGATCTACCTACCACTGCCTCCCAAGTGCTGAGACTAAAGGCATGTGACACTTTGCTTGGTTATTACAAACATTTTAAAAGAACATTTTGAACATTAATAGATGTATGTATATATATCACTCTATGTAGTATATATGTTAGACATTTTTCACTTGAGATACATATTTCATCTCAAAATAAGTTTTTTGTTTTTTTTTCTTCTTTTTAAATTTATTTTATTTTTTTTTTATTTATTTTATTATTATATGTAAGTACACTGTAGCTGTCTTCAGACACACCAGAAGAGGGAGTCAGATCTTGTTACGGATGGTTGTGAGCCACCATGTGGTTGCTGGGATTCGAACTCTGGACCTTCGGAAGAGCAGTCGGGTGCTCTTACCCACTGAGCCATCTCACCAGCCCCTTAAATTTATTTTTATCTTATGTCCATTGGTGTTTTGCCTGCATGTATGTGTAAAAGTGTCAGAAACTGAAGTTACAGACTGTTGTGAGCTACCATTGTTGTGGGTGCTGGGACTTGAACCTGGGTCCTCTGGAAGAGCAGTCATTATTCTTAACCACTGAGCCATCTCTCTAGCCCTCGTTTTTTAGTTTTTTTTTTTGTTTTGTTTTGTTTTTTGTTTTTTTAAGATTTTCTTATTTATTATATGTAAGTACACTGTAGCTGTCTTCAGACACTCCAGAAGAGGGCGCCAGATCTCGTTATGGATGGTTGTGAGCCACCATGTGGTTGCTGGGAATTGAACTCCAGACCTTTGGAAGAGCAGTCAGTGCTCTTAACTGCTGAGCCATCTCTCCAGCCCCGTTTTTTAGGTTTTTGAAGACAGGGTTTCCTGTGTAGCTCTAGCTGTCCAGGAACTAGCTCTGTAGACCAGGTTGGCCTCAAATTTAGAGATTTGCCTGTCTCTCTGCCTCTCGAGAGCTGGGATTAAAAGTGTGCAGCCCAACAATCTACTCAAAGTAGGTTTTGAAAAAGCTTTCCATATTAGGAGTTAACTAGCTTCATTTCAGAAATACTGCATGGAATTCAAATGTGGGACCATTCATAGCTACTTTGGTTTTCCTTCAGTGACAGGCATTCGGCATGCCTATTAGGGAAGTCAAATGGCCTGGAGAAGTCATCCTGGGTGAGAGGGCTAATGCATTTTCAGCTTGACAGACACTGTCAACCTATGCAGACAGTCTGCTCCAGCTCAGATGTCAATTGCATGCAGACCTGCAGTCAGACGCTAAGCTCCCTACCTACTCTCCATCAGCTTAGATGTAAGGGGTGCTGGAACAAAGGCTCTCTCTCTCTCTCTCTCTCTCTCTCTCTCTCTCTCTCTTTCTTAGAATTAGTATTCTATTTTATTTTATGTAAATTGGTACTTCACTTACATGTATGTCCGTGTGAGGATGTTGTATCCTCTGGTACTGGAGTTATAGACAGCTGTAAGTCGCCATACAGGTGCTGGGAATTGAACCCTGATCCTCTGGAAGAATAGTCAGTGCTCTTAACCCCTGAGCCATCTCTCCAACCTCTTGCATATTGAGGACAGGGAGGAATCACAAGCCATGTAGGGTGCCTGGGCTCTGAGGTCAACAGGACCATAGCCTCCTTTCTTTATGTGCCTTTCTTGGGGTCTCCCTATAGGAGTCGTCTTCGTTGCCTCTTTACTGTCTCATTGATCTGGGCTAAACTTATGCAGTTGGAAGGAAAGATCAAGCTGGTCATGTTTAAAACATGAAACAGCCTCATCAGTCCCTTCCTGTTCCCGTCTCCCCCCCCCCCTCCCGCCCCCATTTTGAGAGGACAGGAAGGTAAAATACCAAAGTGTCCTATTTTCCTCCAAATATCAGGCTCAAAGGACTGAAGAGCTGACTTCAGATCCCAAAGCCACTGTGTTAGGAGGCACCTGCTTTTTAGGTCCTAAGCCTTCCTGAGCCTTGCTATTGGGTATTCTTTACCAAGACCCTCAAGGATCTAGGCAAGAACTGGGCAGGATCTGTATGTAGCCCATAGTTAGACCTAGGGCAGCTGAGACGCCAAAAGGGAGAGTTTCCTGAGGACAAAAGTGTTCAAACACAACTGGGTGCTGGTTGTTGGGCTACTGCTGGAGGTGTGGTGTGTGTAAAGGAGGCTGTTGAATTCCCAGAAGGCTGGTTCCACAGTGTAGAGTCTACACTGGGGACTTCCCGAGACGCTGAGCCTCAGATCTAGCTTCTCAGTCCAGGCCAGCTGATGTGGGGCTGAGGAACAAGGATGGATGCCATCTATGGCCCCTGCCTTGCAGGTGCAAAGGGCCTTTGGCACCATCTACAGATTGAGGGCAAGACAGGGCTGGTTCTTCCTCCTTGCTCTCGCTGCTATCTGCCTCGCCTGTAGGCTCTCTGGGCTCCTTTTTGGACTGACACGTCTGAAGGACGTTGGAAACTGTGAGGTCCAGGCCCCATAGAGAATCATGAAGGAACAGGAATTCAACTGGAGCTCCGCAGCTGGTTAGGCCTGCGGTCACCTGGAAACAAAGAGGCCATTTATTTTTTCCTTTGGTCTTGGACAAGGAAGAGAAGGGGCTTTCTATAAATAGAAAGACAGCAAAAAAGAAAATAATAATAATAATAATAATAATAATAATAATAAAAACAATAACAAAGCCAGCTCTTCCAGACAGTGCTCATGTCTTTAAAGGTCTTTAAAGGTCTGGAGTTCCCAGCAATTAAGTAAAGGACCAAGACCTCAGGGGTCCCCTATCCTCAGCCCGTGGGGAGGTGGGAACCATACATCGATCCCTCGGTTTATATATAGCCTCATCGCTGTGGGGCTCCGAGGTTGCCCCCAAAATCTTGCTCACCTGGAGGACCCCTGGGTGTCCTCGCCCAGAGGGCGCTGCAGCCTCGCACGTAGAGAACTAACAATCGCCCTTCTCCAGGGCAGTGCCTCCGGACTCCGGACCAGGACATAGTAGCGAGTGCACCTGGGTCTCCGTCAGCTACGCATCAAGGAAGGTGCGACGCGGGAATTACAGATTGCCGGCACTCACCAGTGCTCAGGGGAGGAAGGTGGGACTCAGACCTGCAAGAGCTGAAGAGTGGGGTGGGCTTCGATCCTAGGAGGCGTGGAAGGGGGTGTGGCTGGATCCCTGGGGGGTGGGGCGCTCCAAGGGGCGGGGCAACCCAGGGGGCGGGGCCCGAGGGGTGGAGATTGGGACTACCCAGGCCCGCGGAGCTGGGGGTGGGCGGCTAGTTTTGCAACTGCAGAGCCTTTGGGTTTATTATAAGGCGGAGCTCCGCGGGAGAGGTGCGGGCCAGAGGAGACAGAGCCTAACGCAGAGGAAGGGACCTGGCAGTCGGGAGCTGACTCCAGCCGGCGAAACCTACAGCCCTCGCTCGAGAGAGCAGCGAGCTGGGCAGGAGCCTGGGACAGCAAAGCGCAGAGCAATCAGCAGAGCCGGCCCGGAGCTCCGTGCAACCGGCAACTCGGATCCACGAAGCCCACCGAGCTCCCGCCGCCGGTCTGGGCAGCATGAGACGCGCGGCGCTCTGGCTCTGGCTCTGCGCGCTGGCGCTGCGCCTGCAGCCTGCCCTCCCGGTGAGTGTGGCCCGGGGCAGGGCTGGGAGGCGGCGGGAAGCCGGGACTCGCCACTCGCCGATGCCATGCAGGCGGCAGCACGTGGAGGGGGAGGGGAGCGGGGACTTCTTCCCGCGCTGCCTGGCGGATCCTGGGATGGTGAGCCCTTTAATGAGGACTCCTGTCCCAATTCCTCTACGGTCCGTGGATGCCAGGAGGCTATCCCAGCTCGTGGTCCGGGCGTCCTGCAGAGTGGAACCTCCATTGGTTCCCCGCTCCCAATTAAGTAAAACGACTCCACATGGGTCTGAGTCCGCCGGCCTTAGGCGCTCCGCCGGCCTTAGGCGCCGCTTGGAGTTGCTCTCTCCCGTTGCTGTCTTGCTGGCCATCTCAGCGGCCTGGCCTCCGCCAGTGTCCCGGAGGGATGCAGTGGCCATGGCCACAACGCCTTTTCCATAGACCCTAATTCAAACCAGACTGCAGGCTGCACCCCCAGCGCCGCGGAGTCCGGGCGCTCGGCCCTTTGCACCGGGGCAAGTTTGGGCACAGCAGAGCCGGCGCGGGAACAGGGGGAAGCTGACGTTCGGGGTGGCGGGAGGGACGGGATTAAGGCTGTTTGTGGGACACAAGAGGGTGGCTCAGGGACCTTCGGTTTTTCTCTGGCTGCCCCAGGTGAGCCGGGCCGAGCTGGCAGCGGGAGGTTCCGGGAAGTTGGCTTCAGAACGCTGAAGACCCTAAGAACCCAACTTTGGGGTCGCTGAAGTTGTGCTGCCCCCGGAGGGCCTCCTCCGCATGGCCCGCGCGGGGGACCCTCCCCGCGAGTGGACCCCGGTACGGCTCTTCCCCTCCCCCGACTCGGCTTTGTGCTGAAGCCGCGCGTAGGGAAGGCGGGTCCCTTGGCCCGCCCAGTAGGGCCGCGGGGAAAGAGGGACGAACGTGGAGCTGGCGACTGGTGGGGGAAAGCTTCTGGGTAGGATGCAGCCATCCACCTTTGGTGGGGGTCGGTCTCTCTAATCAGCGGCTTGGCCGACAAAGAGCTTGGTCGAGGGTACCCCAGAAAGTGCTCTCCCGCCCCAGCCGCCGTCCGCTAGCCCGCCTTCCCCAACGGGGGCGCTTTGTTCTCGGCCCCTGTAACCCTTCCCTGGGAACCGCCCCGCAGCGCTGGTCCTTGACGTGGGCCGGGTCCTGGGTCGCCGCCAGGTGTCAGCGCTGCCCTCCGGGTGTCCACGCCCCTAGCCCCCGCACCCGCTGTGAAGTCCCGGGTGTCCTTTCCACTGGCGGCTTTGCCCAACCCCTGGAAGGCAGAGGCGAGGTGCGGAGCCTCAGGCTTTATCCCTCCCGGAAGTGGCAGTCTCCCACCGCCACATCTGGTCTGCTTAACTTCGATAGTCCTGGCAAAGGCAGACACGTGCACAGGGAAGGAGAGTTGAGCGCTGGTAGATACCAAGGTCGTGTACAAATAAAGTGGCACACGGACACGTCCCCAGTCACTGTTAATGGCATTGCCTTCGCTCCTTCCCAGGTGGCTGGTGCTCTCCATCACTCTGGAGCCCAAGAGAGGGCCTCCATAATTGTATTGCCCATGAGTTGGGGTTGTGTGGGGGCGCCAAATCAGGGTTCTCTGGGAGGGCTATGAATTCCGAACTGAGTCTCCTGTGCACTCCTGGCTTTAAGGTTCAAGAAATTGTTTGAGGGTTGTGGTTTTTGTGGGACTCAGATTATGCCTGGAATCATAGTTACCACTGTGGAGAAGAAAGTGGAGCTACTTAGCATGCCTCCCCGGCCCGCCTGGCATTACCTCCGGCTCTGTTCTCTAGGCCCAACGTGAGGCCTCACTGGGGCAGTACAGATGCAGTACTGAATTTCTTTCCAGCCAGGATCTGGAGAGGTGGTGTTCTCTTCCCTGGTGTCTTTAGAGAGGCAGATATTCCTGTGACCTAAGCCCCTCAAGCACCCATTAATAATGCTGAGTAGACAACTAGAGGTGGCGTTTTCCGGAACTTCCTGTGTGCTGGCCTGGGAGGTTGAACCCTCTAGGGAAACAGGTCTAGGAAGTAGAATTATCTCAATGGAAGGCTTCCTGGAGGAAGAAGATGAGCTGAGCCCCCAGGTCACTGTCTGAGCTTTAGGATCAGACTCCCACTTGGAGGCAAGAGTGTTCGTTTTACTTTTTTTTTTTAAGTTTGGTTTATTTTCTCTCTAACAGAAAACAAACAAACAAACAAAAAAAAACCCCACATTTGTTTAAAAGTGGGTGCATAAGAGTGAGGACATATTCAGAGCTTCCCCTTTTCCTGAAAAATGAAGGCAGCTGGGATTTACTTAAAATGAGAGCACATATCCACAAATTGCCAGAGAGCTGGTCCCTTTCTCAGGGCTCCCTAAGCTCCTGTGGGAAGCAGGTCAGACAGCCCTGGGGACCAGAGAGATAGGGAGTGCTTTTGGGTGCCTGCCTTTGAATGGGGAAGGGGGGGGGAGCTGCTGGGATCAGAGGCTGCTAGCAACTACTCCCCAGAGACTGAAGCAGGTTTGTCCCTCAGTGTCCTGTGGTCTTCTGTTTCTCCTATATAGAATAGGAGAAATGGTTATTTGCTCTGGAATAGTGACTTGCTATTTGTTCCCTTTCTTTCCTCTCCCTTACTGTAATCATTTGGACTAGTAGAGACACTTTCCCCAGGTCTGGCAGAATGGGAGGGAGTGGGGGAGGCCTGTGCTTGCATGATGTCACTGCTGGCTTCAGCTCTCCAGGGAGGGTGGAGTTGGTTGTAACCTACCTGTGGCTCTTGATGGGCCACAATAAAACCTCATTAACACACATTGGTAGGGAGAAGGGACTGGAAAGAATGATGGGAAAGATTGATGTTTTTCCTTTTTTTTTTTTTTTTTTTTTGGCAGTACTTTCTAGATCTCCCCTCCCCCTTGCTGCAGCAAAATTTTGGATTCCTGAAGTCCTTTGAGAATGTATAATGGTAGCCAGACTTTTTTTTTTTCAGTCAGCTCAAAATTGCCTCCTTATAAAGTATCCTTGGTTGTTTTTTGTTGTTGTTGTTGTTGTTGTTTTGTTTTGTTTTAAGACAAGGTTTCTCTGTATAGTCCTGGCTGCCCTGGAACTCAATATGTAGACCAGGCTGGCCTCAAACTCAAAGAAATCCACCTACTTCTAACTTTCAGTGCTGGGCCTAAAGGTGTAGGCCACCAAAAGTGCTCAACTTTTACAAAGCAGTCTTACTTTGAGCAGGATTCTGAAACCCTTATTTCCTTTCTGTTATCTTCAACAATACACTGCTAGGTGTATTTAGTCCCTCATGATGCTGGGCCTCCTCAAGTGGCGCCAGGTCAAGCAGTCTCCTGGTTTTTGGTGGCTCTGAAGAAGACTGTGTCCCAGTGACTGGCAGTTTGAATTCGGAGCTTCTCTTTTCCTTCTCAGTCTTTGGCAGGCAGAGTGACACTGGTGTGCCCAAGCCTGGAGCTTCTCTGTTTAATTCTAGTTTATTTTCTTTATCAGACTGAAAAACAAATCAGGTTGGTTATAATTCTTATAAACACGAAGGTCTCACCTTTGCGTAGCTCTCCGGCTGTGTGGGTCTGATGTCCCTCGGGAATCTCTGTTGAGGCTGCTGCAGTGTGTGTGCGTGTAGAAAGGGCAAGGTAGAATGGACAGAAGCGTGCTGCCCACCCCACTGTCCTGTTCCTAAATGATGAAGCACTGGCCCGGTGAAGAGCCTAGAGAACTCCCTCGGTGGGAGATGCACACAATGCCAGGAAGCACACAGGAGCTTGAGTTCCAGCTTGGCAGTGTCTTCTCTTTGGTGACTTTATCAGCTCCAGCTGCCCTGGACTAACAAACAAGGCTAGCTCACTCTCAGTATTGATAATCGAAGGTCCTTGGTTCTGTTTGAGACTGATCCTCACTCGGTAGCCTTGAACTCTTAGCAATTCTCCTGTCTCAACTTTCAAAGAGCTGAAATTACAGACTCGAGCCACCATATGCGACTGAAACCTTGTTCCTAATCCTTGACTGTGAACGACTCTTGGGTTTGGTTCTTTCTCCATTTCTTTAGTGTATGTTTTAGTTCGCGTCCTACATAATCTATTGCCCATACTTAGAAACAACAGGTTAGAGACAGCATTGGGTCCAGCAGAGCCTCACACTGAAGCTCAGCTCTGCCACTGATTTACCGTGTCAGCTCAAGTGACTCACTTCCAACTCCTCTGTCCCCATCTGTAGAGTAGACATCACCATACCTGCTCTTTCTGCCCACATTCTGTCATTAACATGTTCATTTCATAAGCGATGGTGCAAAAGTGCTTTGTAATGAAAGTGCTGGGGAAATGTTAGCTGTCGATAATGGTTAGGGTTAACTTTTTATTGAGTGCCTGTTGTGTGTGGGGTTGGGTGGGGTGGGGGGAGAGGCTTGGTAGTTTTCTTACTTCTTTCCTACTTAGCTTTTCTTCCTAAGCCTTTATGGTATGTATCATTGCCTGATTGTTTGAGTGTGTGTGCACAGGCACGCCTGTGCATGTTTGAGAGTATGCTTGTGCGTGCTCTCGTGCTCACATATGTATGGTGTGAATACACTGTAGAGTGCAGGCCGGCACACTGGGGCTGGCTGAATCCTGTGAGGCCCTGCCTGGAGTTTGCAGATCTTCCTTGGACACTCCTGCTTGTGAGCATTTTGTGTGGAGTGACTGTTTAGCTGGGCTGTAGCCTACATTGTGCCTTTGGGTAAACCCTGAGTATTGGGAAACACCCTGGGCTGTGGCTGTGTGTGCCCGACGGTTGCTTGGGTACAGCTAAGAACTCTTCATAGAAAGTTGAGCTCAGTCGACAGCAGTGGGGGCTTGGCGGTGGGCACCAGGACCACATGGAGCTCACATGCTATTAGTATTAACTGAGTGCTAAGGAACCTGTCTTGGGTGGTACCTGCTTGCCCTCTCATGCAGTTTATCTTGAGCTTGGCGAACACACTTACAGATTTAGTAGAGCTTTTGTCAGCCCTGGGAGGTGGGTTTCGTGGCCACAAGTGGGTAGCTTGGAATCCAAGACTCCTGGCTTCTAGGTTGCATTCTCCTGTGGTTCTTTCCAAGGGAATGCTAGGGGAACATTTTGGACATTAGATTATTTCTAGTCCCAAAGCACACAGAACATACTGTTTCCTAATTGCCTTTTTTTGTTTTCCTCTCAATCTGGTTTTGAAGTGTTGGGTTTGAAAATTGCCCCCTGAGAGCCTGCCCTAGTGTGTGCAGAGGGAAGATAGTGGAACAGGAAGTCTGTAGAAAGTATCTTCCTTTCCAGGACCTTGTGCCCCGGAGCAGAGTCAGCATGGTGTCATATCGCTTTTGGCTATTCCAGAAGAGATGAGGTTTTAGGTGAGAATGAACCTTTTAGAACCTTCTAGAACCTTCTGTTGAGTATGACAGGAATGCCCTGAATAGGGCTCGAAGTGCATGGCCACTTGTTTGTCTTTTCCATAAGCAAGCAGCTTCAGGTACAGACAATAAGACTAGGTTCTTGGAGTGAGACCCTGCACTTGGTGCCATTTCAGCTCCAGATGGACACTGGAGGTCCCTACACAGCAGGCTCTGGGATGGCTGGCTTTGCCTATGTACTGTTGCCTGCTCTACAAGAGCTTCCCAGGTTACTAGCCTTTGTCGACGCTGGGCTCGCCTGGCCAGGCTTGGGCATTGGAGAAGGGACAACTTGCCACCTGGCATAGGCTGTGTGTTTGGAGAGTCAGGAGGTCTGGTGAAGCCCGCAAGTGGAGGCAAGTTTAGTGGGACTTGAGGAGAGCTCAGTAGGAAATCTCTGGGCTAGTGACAGGCAGGTGTGGTGGTGGTGGCGAGGTGGCGGGTCTAGATCTCCTTTTAGAGATTTGCCTAGGGATCGTCCCTGCTGACTCTGGAACTCAGAGGCCTCCAGAGGTGTCTCCTCTGGGAGCCTCTCAAGGGTCTCCCATCTCCTACTGTTTATGGCTTTGTGGGCTACCTAATTACATAGAGAAGATATGTTCCTCTGGCCTCCAGCCCTGGGAAAAGTTCTGCCCAGTGACTCACCTGAGGCCTGCAGCCATGTGTGTACACAGGCGCTCTCAGGGGCTTCTGTCCTGCTGGCTTCAGCCTTTCTAGCCCTGGTGTTCTCGGCAGTGGTAGCATCTGGGAAACCGGGTCACCTCTTATTTGCAGCTCCCTCCCTTTCTTGGTGTCTTCCCCCTTTTTAACTACTGGTCTGATGGCCTTAGACTCATGCTGAAATTCTCCTTTCTTTTGTCCTAGCCTTGTCTCTGACTTCTTGTGATCCTCTGGGCCTGTGAAATCCGCTCAGGGGCCTCCATTTCTAACAGTCACACACTGGTGGAGAGACCGAGTCCTGGGATGGTGAAGCTAACCCTGCTGGGCTTCTCAAGCTTCATTTGGTTTCTCTTTATTCCTTCTGGAGGTACTGCCTGCCCCAGGGGAGTCTCAGACTAGACCACTCTGGAGTTGGAGGTGGGGCAGGTTTTCAGATCAGTGCCCTTGGCATTCGTTGTGGGAATGGGGTGGATGGGGCCTCTGGGCAAGGTCAGGCTGGGGGTGGAGGCCAGGTGATGTTCTCCGCACCCACACCCAGGCAGCCTGGCACCCTCCCCAAGGTCCGCTCATCAGCAGGAATGAAAGCAGTGCCGGGCAGGTTGGGGCAGTGGGCAGGTGGGCGTGTTTATCGCTGTGCTCATCAGCTGAGTCACGATGCCAGGCCCCACAAGTCCTCCCTGGAGGCTCACCCCACCCACCTTGACCCACCAGCACCCACTAGCAGGAGGTAGGGCAGGGCAGTGAGACAAGACCAGCCTGGGGGTCTGAGAGGCAAAGGGGAGTTGTTCATGACCTGGCTGTGCCATGGGGACTTGTGGGTGTCTCAGATATCTCTGCTGTCCCAGGAGGAAGCTGTCTTAAGTGCCAACCTGCCTAGAGCCCCTGCTGGGGTGCAGGAAATGCACCAAGGGAGAGTGCCCATCCATGGAATAGGCCCATGGAGCTAGACCAGTGACAGTGACAGTGAAGTCAGCCCCCACCTGTGTCTTCCGAGCCAGCTGGAGGGTTTTTATCTCAGATTCTGCGAAACCATAGAATCTAGTCAGGAGCCTAGACTGCAAAGCAGGCTTCGTTGATGCTTTAACTTGCAGGCTTCCTGGGTATGAGGGATACTTAGAAAGGTCCCGCAGGTAGGGAGGGCATCAGGAAGTAGAAGAGGGCCAGGCACTTCTATCTCCTGGGCATTGCCCCCTTCTCCCATCTCCAAGGATGGTAAAAAGAACCCTTCCAGTACACTGACAGAGAGGAAAACCCTTCATCTCACCCCATTTGGATCTGTCGTATCCAGCATGTGCTGGCCCTTGGCTTCCATACCAGAGGTGGCTAGAGATGTTCCTGGGAATTCACTGGTTGGGGACTTGAGTGTATCAGAGGGGCACAAAGTAACATTAACTCTGGTATCCTCTGCAGCAAATCGGAGATCCCCTCTCCTAGGCGAGTTCTCAGTGGATATGGAGGTCAGGTTTGGGCTTGTAGGGCCCCAGCAAGAGTCGTTGATGTCACTCCAGCTTCTCCCGAGGAAGATGAGGGTGCTGTGTTGGGATCACATCTCTCCCTGAATGGCATGTTGGGGAGGGATGGAGCCCTTGCTTCTGACCCCTAAGCTTGGTCTTTAGGTGGCCACAGTCTCTGGGTTCTGTCCTACCTCCCTGCCCTTGTGTGCTTCAAAGGCATGCTAAAGGGACTCTCGGCCATTCCGAATGGGCACAGTGTTCCTTCTGTTCTCCCACCCCCAGAAGGAGGCAGGCCTGGATTGTAGATTCCTAGAAGTAAGTGGCCCTGAGCATGCTGTTGATGAACCTGGAACCAGGCAGGCTGGGCATCCTAGGACCTGTCTTTCCATAGAAGTCTGAATCAGTCTACCTTTGGGACTGAGTAAGGGGCTCCTCACATATCAGCTGGCTAGTCCATCTTGGCTGATCTAAACCACATTAGGCTGAAGAGAAGCATGGTGTACAGTCTGGTCCACCCGAACCACATACTGGCTTTATCAGTTCTCGTATAATTTTGCAGGTAACTTTTTAGCTCTAAGCCTGTCTCCTCATCTGTGAAATCGGGTCCCTCATATCCTGCCTAGAAGGGCTTTTGAAAAGATTAATGAAGTAGTATGCCGAGTGGTTGGGGTTCTCTCCTTGACTGGAGCAAGTCTCTAGGAGTACTAAGGATAGCCTGCTGTGTGCAGCACCCCCAGGGACTGTGCCTGAGTAGGAGGGTACAGAGTCTTCATGTGAATGGCCCTTCTGGTCTTGCCCCGAAGTTAGTGTTGATGTCATAGAGTCTACAAACATGCCTTTTGTCCTTCCTCAGAAGTCCAAGCCTTTCCTGGCAGACCAGACATTCATCTCCACTGAGCCTCTATGTGAGACTGGCTCCTGGCCTGAGCTGTGTGGGCTGAGCTGGCGAATGGGAAAACTAGACACCTGGGCACCTGGGTGGGGGCTCGGGACAGCAGTGTTTCAGTTGTAGGGCACTGTGGCCCCTGCCTGGAGCTTCTGACTGAAGGTTACCCTGAGAGGAAGCAGGTTCCCTATAGACACTAACATAGCTGGGTCAGAGTGCAAGGTGGGTGTGGGCCCCTGCCCTGACCCATTCAGTGCCAAAGGCTGCTCTTCTGGGGAGTGAGAGCTCTGGACAGGACTGTGATGGCCGAGGGGGTCTCAGAGCAAACCTGCCTGGCCTCTCCCCACTCTGATGGATATGTGCTCTTAAACAAGTGACTGTCCACTTTGCCTCAATTTCAACATCTGTAAGATAGATAGGGCGTTATGGTCTGAAAATGGTTTTAAAGATTAGTTAGCTAATACAGGGAAAGTGCTCTGACAGGTACCTGGCACCTTACTCAACAAGTGGCTGGAGTGCCTGATTTCCTAAGGTCTCGACCTGTCCCTATGCTTCAAGTGCCCCTACAGCCTTGGTCAGGCCCTTAGGTTCTCCCACCCACCGCTGGCCCCAGGACCTAGACTGCTGGACCCTGACCCCATTTTTCCTTTAAGCCACCTCTGCGTCAACTCTAAAGGCGGTGGAGTTGTTTATCTAGGCTGTGAGGTGTCAGAGAAAGGACCTGGGCCGCTTTGTTCCTGTGTGGGCTGGGGCCACTCCAGGAACTGAGAAACCCACCCACCTTTTCAAAAACAGCCTCTTCTCAGAGTCTGGCACCTCAGGCTAGCCCACCATGCTGTGGGACCACTCCCAGCATGCTCTGCCTTTGGTTTGTTTCCCAGGGGCCTCAGTGCCTTTTAAAGATGCACAGGCATCTTTAGTTCAAGGGGAAAGAGGAAATGAAGTGTATTTGCTGGTGGTGGTATTCCTGTCACTTGCATTCTCACAGAGGCTAAAGAAATTTGCTCTTTGTATCTTCTAGTCTCTTCTTTATGATCTTTTCCCATCTGTTGTATCCCAACTGCAGGGCCCCAGTTCTAGAATTAGCCCCTCCCCCATAGGAAGCCGACTTATGCTATAATGTGAATGACAAGTATCCTTTAGCCCTTCCCACAGGCATTTTAATTTTCAAAAGGGCATTGCACAACCGCAGAGACACTAAGAAGAGAGGTTTGGTGATCAGAGTTACAGCCCCAGCCTCCCAGCTGGTGGCCCGGCTGGTGCAGGTGTGTCGAAAGCAGTAGTTTCTGCTTCAGTGAAACTTGAGGATCCTTTATTTAGCCAGTTCAGGGGCGGAATGGCCATGCGAAGTCTATGTGTCACAGGTGTCAGGCCCCCATATCCTGCTGAGTCTAGAATCAGCTACGTAGCAGTTTTGGGGGTATTGCCAGACTGGGAGTTTACATCCCAGAAGCGAGAATGGTGGGGTTCCTATACTGCTCCAGACAGGATCTTTCCCCCAAGTTTGTCAGCCACCTCTCTTCAAGTCCCTTGGCTCTGACCAGCAAGACGTATCCAAAAGAAACTGAGGAGGCCCTTCACTTCTTTTTAGGATAGTGTGGGGCCAGCATGGTGGGGGTTGGGAATGGCTTTCTGTCTCTTCCATCATCACAGGCTACTTCCCAGAGACACTTTGATTCTGGGCATCTCCAGCAGTCACCTGGCCCACAATGCTTTGCTGCCCTTTGCTTCAGCCACTGTATCTGGTTGTCCCTTGAAGGTGAGCCAGAGCTCCTAGGCAGAGAGCATGTGCTATACAAAGCCGTAGGCTGGGCCCTGGGAACCTTCTTGCTGTCATCCTCCTGTCAAACCCCTATGGTATGGTAGCCCACATAAGGCTTGTGCCAAAAAACAGGCCAAAACATAAGTTATCTTTTCACTCTATCGGGTCTTCTCATTTTCCCATGGTACGTTCGGCTGGCCAGGCCCAAAAGATTTGAAGAGAGGTGGCTGGCAAGTCTAGGGGAATAGGTCCTATCTGGTTCCCTCCAGGAGCAGTGCCTAGTGAGAGGCTGGGCCTGGGCCAGGGCCAGGCGCCCTTGCTCCACATTGCCTGAAGTCCCGCCCTGCCCGTCCTGGCTGGGATCTGGCAGGTCTTCCAGCTCCACACCCGGCTCTCAGCTGAGCCTGCTCAGAGACTAGTCCTGGCATGTGGGTTGCAGGGCTGGTTCCAGCTCCACCAGGAGGTATGGGCGTCTGGGTACTCATGGGACATTGACCTGTAGTGGGTATGGAGAGTGGAGGAATGGTACAGGCAGGTGTGCTGGTGCTGACGGACTTGACTCCGGCATTGACCTTGGCTTGCAGTCTGGTGTTAAACTAACAGGGAATGCTGACAAAAAAGACAGTTATTAAAACCAAGACAGGATACTGCTTTCCCACTCAGCCCATTCCCAAGAATCCCCAAGACGTACAGGAAATGTGCAACAGCAGTGGGAATTGCTGAGTTGGGGGATGTGGGTGAGCTGTGTGCTCCCAGGGAATTTTGGGAAATTCCCCTCCGTTGAAATGCTGTCAGGGTCTGAGCCTTGGAGGTGTTTTTGGGGTGCTGTGCTCCCCAGCTAAGCAGCTAACAGTCCTCTTTACCTGCCTTGTCCTCACCTTGGCCCCACCCTGGGTTGGGCCTCTCGTTCACTCCCTGCTGGGTCACCAGTCACTTCAGTGCAGGTCTCAGCTTGATTCTTGGTGGAGAGAGAGAAAGTTGATAAATCAGGGTGCCTGTCAGCCGGAAATTTGGGTGTTGCCTGAAGGCACCAATGGGGGCCCTCCCTTCTGGAGGTGGCTTTAGGAAGGGGTTTCTGGGTCTTGAGGCCTCCTTACAGTTTCTTAGCTCCATGGGAGAGAAGTGAGGAGTTGGGTATCGTCACCCCAGCATGAATCTCTGGTCACCTCTCAGCATGCACTGTCCAGCCTGATCTTTGAGTGCCATAAAAGAACAGAATTATCCTCTCAGAGCACTTCATTTCCCGCCAGCACAGTGGGTACAGAGACAAGCTGCCCAGACTCCCAGCGAGGGACTAGTTGAGCCCCAGCATGGGACTAGTTGAGCTAGACCTGATACAGTCCCAGAGAGCCTCGTTGAGGAAGCTTTGGGAAAATTCACCCAGCATTTCAGCCAGGACTGGAGGAAAAGGTGATTATGGGAAAGAGAGCAGTCAAGACCCCAGGCTGTAGGACACAGGATACAAACTGAGAGCTACCGGATAGGAGTAGGTTTTAGTCACAATCTCTCCTGTCCGCCCTACCCTCCAGGAGACATTGCACCTTGTAGAACAGCTGCCCCGGAGGTCCACCTTTGGGGCCCCCTGGGGTAGCTCAGTAGTGTCAGCATCCTCTCATTGACATCAGTCAGGTTACACAGTGGGGCAGCTAATGTGAAGGCGCTAGGCTGGGAAGCCAGCTACTTGGGAAAACTAGGTTGTTCCTGGTAGGCCCTAGCAGGAAGGCAGTTCCTCCTTTTCTTGGTGGCTTTAGGGGTCTTTGGAAGCTTTGAATGTTCCCTCAGCTCGTTGGTGAAGCAGGCCCTCCTGGTACTGTGGTGTTTGTCTTCGAAGAGTGAAGGCATTGGAAGTAAAGACTGATGGGGCGCCTTCCCAGGATGCTTTGCTTCTTGCGCTGGCTTACAGAGCTCTCTTGCTACCTAGTGCCTTGACTTTGAACACCAGATTCAGTCAGGGAACAGGAGTAGAGGTCTTGCCTTGCTGAGCCCCTGGCCACTGCAGGAAAAGACTCCTCTGAGTGGAGCCTTTCCTCCTCAGGTGACTGCTTTCAAAGTACAGCAGCCTCTGAGGGGGAAGTGTCATTTGACATTGTGGTAGTTCTTGGGGTCCCTGGATACAGATGTCATGCCCAGATCATAGGTCTGTTTGTACAGAGGGAGGCGAGTTCTGTAGCTCAGAGTCCTCAGTACCCCAGAGTTGTGGCTCTAGGGGTGAGAGGAGAAGACTACAGCCCTTCAATCCACAGGTCTGACCTGTGGGTAGGGGTAGATCTCTTGCATACTATGAACCTGTTTGAAACCCCCTGGGTATTTGCTGTGGAATAGAGTCTTGGTTGGGTAAGAATGGTGGATGTTTATCTTGGTGTGACTCTCGGGTGGGGTGGGGGATATGTCCCTGTCTTTCCCAATGTAGTATGCTGAGTGGACAGAGACCGTGTGACTGAAGCCTGGGCTCCTGGAACAGGTGTGTGTTGGTGGGGGGTGGGGGCGCAACTATCTGGGATCCAGACTGCTTGGGAATGGCTGTGACCCAGCTCCTTTGATAACAGCAGCTCTTTGTCACTGGATGTTGTGACTAATGGGACTTGTTGATTCAGTTACTCGGCTCCCACCCACAGACGCCGGGGCTTCTGTTGTGGCACCAGGCAGCTGCAGACGGCCCACAAGTTTGCCTCGCTTTCCCACTCCACGAAGTGAAGTTCCCAGCACTGCCCAAATTAGAGACTTGTGAGTGGTCCCCTCATACCCCACTCCCTGAGGCTTCTCCTGGAAGGCCTGGAATGGGGCACTGGGTGTGTACGTGCTGTGGTTTCTGTTAGGGTCAACACCAGGCTGTTTCTTACCTGGCTCGTACCTCCAAGTTTCCAGGTGATGAGTCCTGATTTTTGAAGTGAAGGAATCCATTTAATATCAAAATTCTGTGACCTTAAATTTTTTTCTTTTATTATGTGTCATTTCATATGTACGCATATTTTTTTGTCTGTGTGTGGACATGCTTGTGGCGATCAGAGGACACTTCAGAAAGTCAGTTCTCTCCTGCCGTGTGGGTCCTGGGGAATCAAATCCAAGTTGTCAGGCTTTATCCTGAAAATAAAAAGTAGACAGCCCCTTGGGATCCGCAAAGCTTCTTAGGGCTGTGTGTCTTAGACACCACCAGTGTTGCACAGCTGGTAACATGACAGTGTCCTGGAGTGCTGATTGGAAGCCACAGGCCTCTGTGCCAGGGCGGTAGACTTCCAGGGTACGGGGCAGGTGGGCGTTCTCTACAAAAACCTTGTAATCGCGGAGCCTCTTGGAGATGCCCCCTAGGTATCATGATTTTGGTGTGTGACACAGCTGAACTGTCTTCATACTCAGGATATCATGAAGTGCTGGGGTGCAGACCACTCTCAGCCTCAGGCAGCCAGGACCCGGGGCTCCATCAGATTGCGGTGACTACCACAGAGGGTGGCCTTCCTTCCGGTCAGTGTGGGTGTGGGAGCTGGCAGGAAGTGGCTCCAGGCTTCCTTTAAGCATCCTCTGCCCACAGCCCCAAACATGTTCTTTGGCAATGGCTTGCAACTAGAGGTGAACTCTCTCCTGTACTATGTCCTGACCCACGCTGCTGCATCTATTATACCTTTCACACGCGTGATGGGTACCCAGCGGGGCTGCTAGGCAGGGTTAAGCACTCATCTTGTTTCCTGGTGCTGAAGCTGTGGTAAAGAAACTGAGGCCATTTTCCCTTGAGAGAGATGGTCTCAGCCAGGTCTTTCTCGGCCTGGGGAGCCCGGAAGAAAGGATGTACTACAGTGAGTGGACACTTGTTGGCTGATGGCCTTGGTAGGTCCTTCACCCTGGGAAGTGCTGTTTCTTATCTGTTAGAGATGCTGACCTCAGCAGGACTGGAGGAACTGCATGGGAGGTGTAGGAATGAAAGTGAGTGGGGAAAATTATCTCCAGCCCTAGGGAAGTCTGAGGCCTGTGTCCCCTTTGTCCTGGACTGGGCCCCTGCCTTGGGTGTCTGTCCAGGGTCTTTGCTCTACAGCCCCAGCGGATGCCCAAAGTAGACGAGTCAACTGGTCCTTTCTTTCACCCTGTGTCCACTTCTCATGTATCTACCTTCATAATCCTTCTAGGTAAAACAAGCCTCTAACTTTGGGTTTTCAAATCAGCCAGCTTCCAGGCTCGATAGTACGAACCATGAAAATCTTTCTTACCATGAGGTTGTTTTCTAGTGTGTGTGTGTGTGTGTGTGTGTGTGTGTGTGTGTGTGTGTGTGTACGTACACATATGTACCTCTATCTGTGTGCTGTGCGTGTACCACAGCAGACTCGTGAGGAGGTCAGGCAAACTTTATAAAAATCTTTTTTTTTTGCTTCACTTGAGTCCCAGGGTCACACAGTGGCAAGTGCTGAGCTCTGTTCTCTGTTCTTGATTTGTTTTGTGAGCAGCTGATGTTCTTAAGGCTTGCGGAGGGGAAAGGTAGGGCTGGCTTGCCTTCTTCCCCGAGTGGCGGTCAATCCCTAGACATCTCTAAGCCGTGGCCACACGGTCCTGGAAGGACCCAGGTCAGAAGTGATACTGAGATGGCCCTGTGAGCCCTCTCGAACACACAGGGTTGTAAATAGTACCTGATTGTTACATTGGAGACTCGTCAGCTGGGTGGAGTCCTGGTTCAGAGGGAGTTATTCCTCCCCCCACATTTCTTCTCTTCTGGGGCTGAAGTCTCTTCCTTCCTTACCTGTGATGCTGTCATGATAGGTCCCAGCTGAGAGTGGAGGCGGGGCAGTCAGGGAGCTGCTTCTCTTTGCTTAGCAGGGGTTGGAGACTTGGGGTGTAGGGGTTGGCTCCCCCTTTCCCTGCCCTGGACCTGGTTTCTGGTTTCAGCAGAGATTCGTTCTAGAAGCTTGTTGCGTAAACAAGATCACAAAGCGATAAGCTTGAGCAAAACCCAGGGGAACAAATTGCTTCCCTGTGAAGACCCAATCTTAGCTCTTAGAGAAGCCCTCCCTTTTGGGAAATTGCTGACTTTCAGGGCTTCTCTGTGGAGGAAAGAGGCTAGCCGCCGTATGTTTGCCTGGATTCCAATAAATCTTTGCGGCCTTGGCTACCCCTTGTTGAACAAGGTCTGCACTCCTAATGCGTGCCTCAGGCTGGTCTGAGACCTCTACCCCATCTCCAGCTTTCCTTCCTATGGAGGGAGTCAGTGGGTTAGGAGAGAATGGAGTTGAGTCCTGGAATGAGGAGGAAGCTATGAACTCGGGGCCTGTTCCTGTCTGGTGGGTGCTCTTCTCCGCCGCTGAAGGAGGCAGCCGCAGGGAAGACTACCACAGGAATCCGAGTACCACCTGGAGCAGTGTATACAGGATGTGGGCTGATGTGTGGTAAGGGCATGATGGGCTGATGTGTGGTAAGGGCATGGGATCTGATTGCTCTGTGGATGGGCCACAGGGAAATTTTTGAGTGTCTACTGCAGTAGTTCTCAACCTGTGGGTTGTGCGCCCCTTGGGTGGGAGTTACATATTAGATATTTACATTATGATTCATAACTGTAGCAAAATTACAATTGTGAAAGAACCAAGAAATCACCGCAGCATGAGAACCTGTATTAAAGGGTCACGGTGTTAGGAGGGTTGAGAGCCACTCATCCTCTGGGTCTAGGCCATGGCGGGCTGTAACTGCTCTCTGGAGTTAAGCCACAGTGAACCAGCTGTCCTTGCAGATGGACTTGTGGAGGCTCCAAACCTTTGTCCCAGGGGAGAAGAGCTTGCTTTTGCTTTGTACTTTTAAAGGAAGTTCAGTGGTACTTCGGGCCTTGTGGCTGCTGTGTGTGGAAGTGCCCCTGTACAATAAGCTGTATAGATCGTGTACAACTGCAGTTTTCCTCCGTGGGTCCACCAACCACTCCTGACTCCACGGATGAGTGAGGCCAGTAGGGCTGTGTGTGGGTCCCTAGGCCAAGCATCCTGGACCACGATGAGCCTCAGCTAGACCACTCTGGATCTTTAGCAGAGGCTCCTAGAGAGCTGGCTGGCTTCCTCCTGCCTTCTTTTCTCTTAAAACTTCGTCTCAATCGGAAGCTCCTCTGTGCACGTGACCTCCAGGCCTGGGGGTCGCCACAAATCCCCTCATCACAAGACGAGCAGCTCGCATGAGGGACACAGACACTTGTTACCTACCAGGCTGTGGGGTTTTTGTTTGGTTGGTTGTTTTGTTTTGTTTTGTTTTTTTACTTGTACAGAAGTGTTGTGACATTCAGTAGTTCAGCTGTTAGTGCTGGCACCATTTTACAGGTAGGGAAACTGAGGCTGTAAGATGTGTAGTGACATCGCTAAGGCCACTCAGTTGGTGAGGCCTTACCAAGGTCAGGTCTTTGGAGCCTTTTGCTGAACCATGTACTTCTATCTCTGTTTTGTTGAAACAAAGTCTATATGGCTCTGGCTAGCCTATAACCCATATGTAGACGAGGCTGACCTCGAATACACTGCAGTCTTTTATGTCTGCCTTCTGGGTGGCAGGATTGAAGGCATGTGATTCCTCCTAACTGTACACTTTAAAAAAAAAATCATTCTTTGTTCTGGTCTGTGCCAGGGCCTTGTAAGATGTTCTGTGCTGAGCTGGGCTATTTGGGTTAGTCTCATTGCTGAGCAGGGCCCCTGTATCTTCCTTCTCTGTCACTTGCTTACCTGGGTCTTCCTCCTGCACTAGCTATCCTAGAACCAGTACTGAGAGCAACTATGGGCCCAACTCTGCCCCTTGCCCAGCCTGCTTAGCTGGGGGCGGTGTTCCACTTCCCTGCCCAAGTCCTGTGGGACTGTGTTTGTACTCCACCACCTTCAGTTCCTTGGAGCTGGAGCAGGCCAGGCGGGCTGCATTCCTGCAGCTGCTGTTGCCAGGGAGAGCCCATCCCATTCACTTCAGTCTCCTTAATGTAGAAGCCTTGTCGAATTAGCTTCCACTGTCCCCAACCCAAGAGTACCCTGTCCTTTCTTCACTAAGAAGGCCAGGATACAGTCCTTCCTGTGGCTGATAAGACAGGCCTTGGGACAAGGCCTGGGACCACACTGTGTGGGCAAAGCTGCTTCAGCACCGATGGCTCCTCCATGCCAAGCTTGGCTCTGCTTCTCACAGTTGAGACTTCTGTGCGCACACCCACTGTCTAGCTCAGCTGGACACTGATTTTCTTTAAATGTATAGATTTTGGGGTGGGGTGTGCTGAAAGCTCCCACTGATGGCCCCAAGCCTGAGTCTCAGAGTATGATCAATTGATGGCTTTCATGGGTATCACAGCTTCTGTTCCCAGGTCAGACTCCCTGACCAGTCAGAGCATCCTGGGGTTAGGACAATGTCCCCGTCACTTGTGCCTCCACCTGGCACCAGGCTATGATGTTATGGCATTGAGGGTATGAGAAGGACCAGGGGTTTCCCAGAGTTAGCCCCAGGGCCACAGGCAATTGTTTCCTACATGTGTGGCTGGAATGGTTGGGTGAGCCTTTTCAGCTGCCTACAATAGGAACCCAGGGATACTGGGCATTGACCAAGGCATATCTCATACCCTTTTCTTATCTTTCTGCAGCAAATTGTGGCTGTAAATGTTCCTCCTGAAGATCAGGATGGCTCTGGGGATGACTCTGACAACTTCTCTGGCTCTGGCACAGGTAAGACTGACCCAGAACACTGAGATGGCATAGATCATGGCTGGAGTGGTGAGCAGGCAGTCACCCAGCTTTTAGTGAACCCCCTTCTTCTCCCATCCCATCCTTAGCCATTGGAGTCAGGACAGTGCCAAAAGGAAGAATGGTATCCAGCTGCAAGCCACTCAGCTAAGAGAAACTCTCAGAGAAATGAAGGGGTTCCACCAGGCCATGGGCAGCCACTAGAGCCAACCCTTGGAGGAGTTTGACTCCACTGAGCCTTGGTGTGGTGTTTCCATCTGTGAGATGGGAATACTTTGCCCAAGAGCCTGTTAGAAGCTGTAGGAAGCACAGAGTCGGCTAGGTATAGATTTGCTCTCACCTCCATCTCTCGATACCAGTTCTCTGCAGAGCGTGGGTTTGTGGGAGGGGTGGGGGGGTGAGGGGAGAAGGCTGTGAGCTGCAGCTAGCCAGAGGGGTCTCCCAGAAGAATGGGGAGAGCTAAGAAGGAAAGTTGAGGTCACAGTGGGAAGGAGACCAGAGCAAAGGGTTGGAAGGTAGGTAAAATGCAGCCGTGTATTCTTGGGAGCCTTAGGCCTTGGGGAAGAGGGTAGAAGAGGTGTTTGTCCTGGGCTGCAGTCCTGTATCAGCTCTGGTGTCTTGGCCCACGCTCACAGCAGGATCCCTTCCCAGATTCCCGAGAATTTCTCACAGTTCAGAGAGCACGCTACTTGTAGGCAGGTGAGGCTGCAAAGGACAGCTTTTCTGGCCTAATTTTCAAAGTGAGTTCAGCCTTTGCTAGGTCACCTTTGGGGTCTCAGAAGGCTTCAGCCTCCTGGTAGAGCATGAATCACGTCAGGCGTGATGCCTGGAGACCTCTCCTACCCTGACACCCCAAACCCCCACCTCTGACCCTGCAGGTGCTTTGCCAGATACTTTGTCACGGCAGACACCTTCCACTTGGAAGGACGTGTGGCTGTTGACAGCCACGCCCACAGCTCCAGAGCCCACCAGCAGCAACACCGAGACTGCTTTTACCTCTGTCCTGCCAGCCGGAGAGAAGCCCGAGGAGGGAGAGCCTGTGCTCCATGTAGAAGCAGAGCCTGGCTTCACTGCTCGGGACAAGGAAAAGGAGGTCACCACCAGGCCCAGGGAGACCGTGCAGCTCCCCATCACCCAACGGGCCTCAACAGTCAGAGTCACCACAGCCCAGGCAGCTGTCACATCTCATCCGCACGGGGGCATGCAACCTGGCCTCCATGAGACCTCGGCTCCCACAGCACCTGGTCAACCTGACCATCAGCCTCCACGTGTGGAGGGTGGCGGCACTTCTGTCATCAAAGAGGTTGTCGAGGATGGAACTGCCAATCAGCTTCCCGCAGGAGAGGGCTCTGGAGAACAAGTGAGTGGCTTTGCATTTCCTGGGTGGCCACTAGTGCCTGGCACCTGGCCGCCTAATGTCCTCATTACAGTGACAGGTGACAGGGTCCCACCTTCCTCCTGCCCGAAACAGACTGATTGCAAGATCAGGAGGTGGGCGACTCCTTAGATGTCATTCAGGAGCTTACAGCAGGGTGAATTTTCCGTCTTAGACCTTCATGGGAATTTTCACACAACAATGTGTACGTTGTGTCACTGGAGGCGGTATCTGTGTCTTGGCCTGCCAGGGTCCCAGGTGTGACTGACTGCATTCCTTGACAGATGCTGGTATAGGTTGGCTACGTCTGATGGGGGTGGCAGGGGATCCCATCAGGTATGGCACTGCCTCAGGTTGCTGTTGTGTCAGTGGCTCCAGCCTGACCTGATCCCAACCTACCCTTCTGTAGGACTTCACCTTTGAAACATCTGGGGAGAACACAGCTGTGGCTGCCGTAGAGCCCGGCCTGCGGAATCAGCCCCCGGTGGACGAAGGAGCCACAGGTGCTTCTCAGAGCCTTTTGGACAGGAAGGAAGTGCTGGGAGGTGAGTCTTCTTTCAGGTGGAGAGGAGGAGGCAGGTGGTGGCTCTGAGGTAGCCTGGGTTGCTGGGGTGAAGCATCTTTAGCAGCAGGGTGGGGAAGGAGGAGGGTCAATTCTACTCCAGGCCACCTCCTAGGCTGTCCGTCTAGTCTGGGAGAGACTACCACTGACCCCGTGGAGCTACTGATCTGAGCCTGCCTCTGTTCACTCCCTAGGTGTCATTGCCGGAGGCCTAGTGGGCCTCATCTTTGCTGTGTGCCTGGTGGCTTTCATGCTGTACCGGATGAAGAAGAAGGACGAAGGCAGCTACTCCTTGGAGGAGCCCAAACAAGCCAATGGCGGTGCCTACCAGAAACCCACCAAGCAGGAGGAGTTCTACGCCTGATGGGGAAATAGTTCTTTCTCCCCCCACAGCCCCTGCCACTCACTAGGCTCCCACTTGCCTCTTCTGTGAAAAACTTCAAGCCCTGGCCTCCCCACCACTGGGTCATGTCCTCTGCACCCAGGCCCTTCCAGCTGTTCCTGCCCGAGCGGTCCCAGGGTGTGCTGGGAACTGATTCCCCTCCTTTGACTTCTGCCTAGAAGCTTGGGTGCAAAGGGTTTCTTGCATCTGATCTTTCTACCACAACCACACCTGTCGTCCACTCTTCTGACTTGGTTTCTCCAAATGGGAGGAGACCCAGCTCTGGACAGAAAGGGGACCCGACTGCTTTGGACCTAGATGGCCTATTGCGGCTGGAGGATCCTGAGGACAGGAGAGGGGCTTCGGCTGACCAGCCATAGCACTTACCCATAGAGACCGCTAGGGTTGGCCGTGCTGTGGTGGGGGATGGAGGCCTGAGCTCCTTGGAATCCACTTTTCATTGTGGGGAGGTCTACTTTAGACAACTTGGTTTTGCACATATTTTCTCTAATTTCTCTGTTCAGAGCCCCAGCAGACCTTATTACTGGGGTAAGGCAAGTCTGTTGACTGGTGTCCCTCACCTCGCTTCCCTAATCTACATTCAGGAGACCGAATCGGGGGTTAATAAGACTTTTTTTGTTTTTTGTTTTTGTTTTTAACCTAGAAGAACCAAATCTGGACGCCAAAACGTAGGCTTAGTTTGTGTGTTGTCTCTGAGTTTGTCGCTCATGCGTACAACAGGGTATGGACTATCTGTATGGTGCCCCATTTTTGGCGGCCCGTAAGTAGGCTGGCTAGTCCAGGATACTGTGGAATAGCCACCTCTTGACCAGTCATGCCTGTGTGCATGGACTCAGGGCCACGGCCTTGGCCTGGGCCACCGTGACATTGGAAGAGCCTGTGTGAGAACTTACTCGAAGTTCACAGTCTAGGAGTGGAGGGGAGGAGACTGTAGAGTTTTGGGGGAGGGGTGGCAAGGGTGCCCAAGCGTCTCCCACCTTTGGTACCATCTCTAGTCATCCTTCCTCCCGGAAGTTGACAAGACACATCTTGAGTATGGCTGGCACTGGTTCCTCCATCAAGAACCAAGTTCACCTTCAGCTCCTGTGGCCCCGCCCCCAGGCTGGAGTCAGAAATGTTTCCCAAAGAGTGAGTCTTTTGCTTTTGGCAAAACGCTACTTAATCCAATGGGTTCTGTACAGTAGATTTTGCAGATGTAATAAACTTTAATATAAAGGAGTCCTATGAACTCTACTGCTTCTGCTTCTTCTTCTCTGGACTGGTGGTATAGATATAGCCACCCTTTGCCCAAACCCTGGTAGCTCGGGGAAGCTTGGCTTAAGGCTGCACGCCTCCAATCCCCCAAAGGGTAGGATCCTGGCTGGGTCCAGGGTTCCTCTGATTTATTTGGTTTTGTTGTGTTGTGTTGTGTTTTTCTTTTGGCTAAACTTCTTTTGGAAGTTGGTAAGTTCAGCCAAGGTTTTACAGGCCCTGATGTCTGTTCTTCTAAATGGTTTAAGTAATTGGGACTCTAGCACATCTTGACCTAGGGTCACTAGAGCTAAGCTTGCTTTGCAGGGCAGACACCTGGGACAGCCTTCCTCCCTCATGTTTGCTGGGACACTGCTGAGCACCCCTTGCTTACTTAGCTCAGTGATGTTCCAGCTCCTGGCTAGGCTGCTCAGCCACTCAGCTAGACAAAAGATCTGTGCCCTGTGTTTCATCCCAGAGCTTGTTGCCAGATCACATGGCTGGATGTGATGTGGGGTGGGGGTGGGGTCATATCTGAGACAGCCCTCAGCTGAGGGCTTGTGGGACAGTGTCCAAGCCTCAGGCTGGGCTCATTCATATAATTGCAATAAATGGTACGTGTCCATTTGGACAGCAGACACTTTGGTGTACTTGTGCAGTCTCTTTTTGGTCTGGCCATGTCCAACTCTATCTGGTTTTTGGAATGGGAGCCTAACTGGCCTGTGTTCTGGCTTGGTACCAAATAGCAACAGTCAGTGGCATCCTTGCCCAGGCCCCAGGGCAGGACTATGCTCTTGCCATATCCCAGGACTCCCGACTTTGCACCTGTTTTCCCTCTGTGTGTAGCATCATGAACTCCAGCTAGGTTGTTCCTTTCCCTGGGGTCAGGAGGATTCTGCTGACTCTGAATGTCAGGATTTGCTTTTGTTCTGTTTGCTTATTGGGCAATTCTCAACCTTTCACTAGCAAACAGTCTCATGTGTCAGGATTACAAGTATTGTCTGCACATTGAGGGAAAATGGCAGCGAAAGACCAGCAAGTTGGGAAAGCACAAAACACCACAAGGAACCCCCCCCCCCCCAATTATGGTGCAGCTCCCTTCAGCCTCATCTGGCCCTGGGTGCAGGTCAGCCCTGGCACCTGGCATGTCATTGGTGGTGCAGAGCAAGAAGGACCTCTGTGCCTGTTGGTACAGCAGGGGCTGCAGGTTCCAGCTTAGCAGGTGACGCTTCCCTCCTATGCTTTAATCTCCAAAAACCAGTACTGGTTGCTGAACCTGGGGACACAGGAACCTGTAATCCCCACAACTTGGAAGGGTTAGGCAGGAAGCCTGTCAACTTAAGGTCTATGTGATTTAAAGAGTGAATTCAAGGTCAGCTTGGGCAATTTACAGAGACCTTGTCTCAAAAAGCAGAAAGAGGGACCCGAACCCGGGCAGTAGTGACTCAATTCCAGCACTAGGGAGGCAGAGGCAGGTGGAACTCTCTCTCTCTGAGGCCAGCCTGGTCTGCAGAGTGAGTTCCAGGACAGTAAGGTCTACACAGAGAAAGCCTGTCTCTGAAAAGCAAAACAAACAAACCACAACAACAAAAGCTCAGCAAGATGGCTCAGTAAGTAAAAAGGAGCTTCCTGCCAACTCTTGACAGCCAGTTTGTTCCCAAGACCCACATAGCGGTGCGAGAGCGAGAGCAGACTCTTGCCACTGCCTTCTGACTTTTGCATGCATACATGTGAGTACCCTCCCCAGCTAAATAAACAAAATGATTGCTTTTTGCTCATTTAAAAAGTTTACTTCATGAGTGCATGTTGCTCTCTTAGACACCCCAGAAGAGGGCATCGGATCCCATTACAAATGGTTGGGAGCCACCATGGAGTTGCCGAGAATTGAACTTAGGATCCCTAGAAAACCAATCAACGCTCTTAACTGCTGAGCCATCTCTCCGGCCCCTAAAAAGTTTATATAATATGTAAATAAACAAACAAGCACACACAAAAACCATGGCTAACTACTCCTGGGCCTGGGGCCTGCTCTGGTGTGTGTGGTTGACATACAGTGTCACTTCACTGGAGAGAGTTGATTTCCCATTTCCAGCAGGTATCGGTTGCAAACCGCTTTCTAACACCTTCTTGGTGAGAGCTGGGACTTGGTGTCTGGCTCCCTTTCTCCACGCTGGGGTTTTGTATGGATTGAACTTGTGCAGTCGTGTGTGTGCTATCAGAGTCTCTGGGTTCGTGTGTACCAGCAGTGCTGTGGCTGGAAGATGCCATTTCCTGGAGTCACCCACCACCTCTGACGCTTACATTCTTTCCATGAGCCTTGAGGGGAGAGGTTTGATAAGGACATCGATCCCATTTAGTTAGAGCTGACTGCTCTAACGTCTCCAACTCTCTGCATATTGTCCAGTTGTGGGTCTCTGTCTTATTTACCATGTCCTGTAAGAAGTTGCTTCTCTGGCGATGGCTGGGTATGCAGTGATCGATGGGTATAGCAATGTGCCATTAGGAGTCATTTTATCACTGTGCTCCTTTAACAGGATAATAGTGATAGGTTTTCTCCTAGGACCCACAGCCTTTCTAGTCTCAGGTTCTTGGCTACTTTAGCAGTGTCAGGGATGGATTCTGTCACAGAGTGAGACCCAGAAGTGTTTGGTTACGCCCATAACATTTGTGCCACTACTGCCCAGGACATTGCAGGCGGGTTGCTGTAGTAGGTCACAGGGTTTGTAACTGGGTGACATTAATGACTGCTTTTCTCCTCTGGTATAGCTTCTTGTTAGGCACCATCAGTTTCTTCCTAAATTAAAGTTTTTCATTAAAAATGTTTTAAAGTGCAATGAGGGTGGGGGGTGTGTGTGTATAGCTTGGTGATAGCACACATTCCTAGCTGGCATAAGCAAGACCCTGGCTTCAATTACTAACACTGACCAGAAGAAGCATTCCCTTGAGCCATTCATTTGTTCTTTAAATCCCCAAAAATAAGAATACTGGTTCTATTCTGGTCCCCAGGCAGGGTAGCAAAAACTGATAGACTTGGCTGTCTAGATATCTATATATACATCTTAATTTATATTCTACCCAAGACCTACAGAAGCTAGCTAAGACATAAGAGTCGTTTAAACATCACCGTAAGTTCCTCAGGCAACCCACAAGCTGTCTGTCTCCACGTCACCCCAGCTTGCTGTCCTATGTTCCATGGAGCCCTTGTCCCCTTTTTCTGCAGGGGGCTTGCGGGGCACATTTCTGTCACTTCATCTTCAGCTTATGCTACTGGAGGCCCTTGGTCTGTGGGTGCTGTTGTTCTGTGAAGGAAGTCGTAGTCACGGAATTCCCCACTAAGGGTTCTCCCGAGTGACTTTCCGAGTGTGACTTGAGCTCGTGTCATGTTCTTAATTCGCATCTGGTTTTTGTTTGAATCGAAGTCCAGGCCTTGCTTGCCTCTGGTGTTTTGCTCTGGATGTCTTGTCGCATCCAGAATTAAGATGCTGGACTCTCAGGGATACCAGAGATTGCAGATACAGACAAATGATGAGTGCTGTCCATGACAGAGTTCTGTGGCGGCCAGTGGGAATCAAAAAGACAGGGACATTTGTCCAGCATCAGAGTCATTGGAGCTCACCAAGGCAGCCCTTGGACCAAATCAGGAGGAGCAAAAGTGTAGGTGACCTTTGACCTAGAGAAGAGGTGCTCCAAGCAGAAAGCCCCACTCAGTCAGACGGAGCTCCAGAGGCTTCCGGCTGTCTGGAAAGCTGATGCAGGTGCAGGACAGTCAAGGCTGCAGTGCAGTGATGGCCAAGGAAAGGGGAGACCTTGCACATGGGTAGGGGAGTACGGAGCGCCTGGCTTGAGACTTAGAGGCAGACTATCAGGATTTTTGAAGCATGCTACTGGATGATCTTGCTCTCCCTTGGGAGCCTGAAGGGAACCCAAAGGCAAAGGTAAGAAGTAACCATGCCTCTGAGCTAATGGTCTTGGTGAGGAGAGGTCACAGGAGGAAAGGGCACGGTAACCCTTTCAGATGAGCAATCTTGAGCCCCTAGGTTAGGCACTGATGGTGGTTGGTCCCAGAACAGTACCTAGCAAAACAGGAAATGCTTGCAGGCAAGCACAATGCGGAGGTCCAGAAATCATGACTACCTCAGAAGTATCCCACCTGTATCTGTCAAGTCATCCGTATTACTTCTCTCCAGCTTGACTCATAAGCCATGATTGGCTGCCTCAGAGGGGTGAGCTCCTGGTCCCTGGAGCTAGGAGGTGGTCCTGACCCAGGGACCTAGAGGAGTTTAGAAAATGCTTTGGCTTCACTGACCATAAAGCTGCAGAGTTTCAGGCTCTTCCGTCTCCACCTGGCTGTGGCCAAGCCTTCTGGCTTTCTCCTTTTGCCTCCCTTGTTACTTAATACCATAGCATCCCCTACCTACCTATCTACTCTTGGCCATGCGCACTCTTATGATGGAATTGCCCCAATCAGGCCCTCAGCTGCTCTACTCAATGACTGCTCAAGTTCAAGTTAGGAGACGCACGTGAATGCTGCCCCATTACTTCCTGGCCTCTTCCTTTCAGGTATCTCTTGCTACTGGACCAAAGATGTCTGCCGCCCTGGGTGCTCTTTGAAGGCAGATGTTTGGTGTGCAAGAGTGCTTTGGGGGTGTTCTAGCGAGGCATATTCTGTTCTAAGTCCAGCCAGTCTTAGAGATGAGTGAATAACACAAGCTACCCCCTCCACCCATCTAGAAACAGAAGACGTAACTGTTGGGAGAGCAGAGGAAGGGACTGGGGTGGTTCTAGGCTTGTTGGAGAATGTGCCAGTTCACACAAGCATTGGAAGACTTGTATGATAGTAATTACTAAAAGCTGACATTCACCGTTCTGGGGCTCCAGTGAAATAAAACCATGTGTCTGTCAAAAGATGTGTATGGGCATACGCCTAGCCTCTGTAGCCATCATACACCAGACACGGAAGTAAACGTGTATCAGCGGGAGCGGAGGACATCAATGGTAGTATATTCATACAAAGGAATGCTACTACTTGGCAGTGCTTAAGGAACTAAAGCACACACAACACAGGCAACTTAGTGACTGCTTGAAGCCAGAAGGAACCTAGGTTGCACAGTTCCAGCTATTGGAGTATAGTTGACCATAATAGAAACCACTGAGCCCTCGGGCTGAGGATATGGTATTGACTAGGCAAGGACACAAAAGAACCTTCTAGGGTGCAGGAAATATTCTTCAGTTAGTTGCAGGTGGTGATTACAAAGGTGAAGGTCTATGTAAATAAGCCATCAGTCACACTTAGGTGAGTGTACTCTGGGTATGTGATTCTGCCACAGAAAAGTTACATGAAGAAAAGCAGTTTATTAGAAAAAGGGCTTCTGAGACTCTAATTAGCTCCTTTAAGTTCCACTGTAGCCTTTTCAGTAGAAACAGGGAAGGCCACATGGTTGACGTTTTCTTCAGAATCCCAGAGGATTCTAATTTATGGATCAAGAGGCCCAGGGCAAAGCTAGCCACAGCTGCATGCCAAGCAAGCCAGCTGTTTGTCTGGATCTGGTGGGGTCTGTGGAGTGGACTCTTTTCTCAACTGTGGGATAGTGAGGACTCTACAGAGGGCAGCGCTGGTGACCCCCACCCCCACCCCCACCCCCCAGCAGCAACCTGGCCTCGCTCTTTCCCTCCTTCCTGGAACCTGCCTTCCCCAGACGCTGTTTCCAGCACTTAAGGCTGAGAGCTAAGCCATTCCTCCACTCCAGGAAAATATTTGCTCAGGGACTTGGCACCCGCAGAAGAGGAAATAAAAGCCACTTTGGAGTTGAGCAGGCGGCCTGCTGCAGGCTGCTTTGTCTGCCCTTCCAGACTGCCTCGGCACTGGTTGTGTCTAGGACAGGGAAAACGAATGCACCTTGCAAAGGGGCCAGTGCTAGGAACGACCTGGGTGTCAGCTCTTCATTTAGTGTTCAGTCACCAGCCAGCTCCGCCAACCAAGGTTGACAAAGCCTCCTCCATGCCAGGCTGGGTGTTGCTCTTGGCCTTGCTTTCCAAGCTAGGATAAGGGAGTGAGAGAGGTCAGTGAGAAGCCATGACATCATAGGAAGAACATGGTAGCCATGAGAAAGATGCTGGGAACTAGCAGGGTGACTTTGTCCGTGGGGGCAAGCTCGAGCTCTACCCAGAGTCAGGCTGTGGAAAGAGGATGGTGAGTGCAGGGGACAGCAAAGGCCCTGGGCCAACAATGTCCAAGAGGCTTAGGAAGTTGATGGAATCAACTAAGTTTGAAAGCATGAGTCTAGGAATGGGAAACTGGAGAAAGGGTAGACAGGGAACCTCCAGAATACCTGTGTGAGAGTGTGAGTGTCTGTGGACTTTATCGCCAGGACACAGAAGGCATGTGGTTGTTGCAAAAACACACACACTTGAGTCTTTTTAATATAGAAAGTATAAACAATAAAGCTGGCCCACCGTGGTGTCACAGGCCTGTCATCTCAGTTGCTCCAATAGGTGAGACAGAAGAACTGCACGTTTGAAGCCGGGCCGGGTGAATGAATGAATGAATGAATAAATAAATAAGAGGGAGGAGAGAGATCGCTCAGTGGTACAGTGCTCGGCTAGCATGCACCAATCAATCCTCAGGTTTACTCAGAGTATGAGGGTGGGAAGAAGAAGAAAAGGGGAGGGAGGAAGTCAGGAAGGCTAGGGACAGAACTGTGCTTACCTGAATCCCACCATCTACAGACTTCGTGATGACATTTTAAAAGTTAAAAATACTTGTGGGCATATGACTAGAAATCCAAACAGAGCGAGAATGTGCAAACCTCAAGCAAACTCTTCGTCCCCACCCGTGGCTCGGGCCAAAGGCAACTTCCTTTCAACGGGGCGTCAGGGTCCGTTTCCAGAATCCTTTTCCATGCATGTTCCTACGAGGGTGTGTCT